>NC_063218.1:47848636-48151666 GCF_020740725.1 Corvus hawaiiensis | reverse complement strand
GCCTGCACCAAGGTACCTGCACTTACTGCAGAAAGAGGGGAGCAGGAAGGTTTGCTTGCCTTGGGCCAAACACAGCACCTGCTCCTTGCTGCTCGAGGTGAGCTGAGCCTGCAGCAGAGACACAGCCAGGCAGGGACAATGCTGGGAATCACATCGATCCCGGTGCTGAGGAAAGCCTTGTGCTCCCCCAGCAGCCAAGGCTTCCCCTTTGTTTCAGCAGCGAGTCATGCATAGAGCCTTCCAGCACCTTTTGAAGCTTCCAGTCAAATCTTCAGCCAAGGCTAATTGCTGTCAGGTGTCAGCCGAAGCACTTACTGCCACCACTGATGACAGGAGATGACACACCTTTCTCCTCTCATTGTCACTCAAGGGGCTTTTTTTCCTGTCAACATTAGCTTCGCTGGCTCTCAGAAGCCTTCGGGAGAAATGCTAATGCAAGCTTTGAAGCTGGAGGTGAAAAATCAGGCAACCTCCTAAGCTCCCTGGATGCTCAGCCTGAACCCAGTCCAAATCTTCCATACTTCTGGGTGATGCACTTTTGCTGAGCTTATCTGTCTGCCTCCACCACAGACAGATGTGGTCTCTGCTACTGATCTGTATTCTTTTAGCCCCCATGGAAAGTTGTCTGTATTCGAGTGAAGAGACCCCAAATTTTACAGTCTCTGCTGATAAAGCAATAAAGCAGAGCAGAAGCACAGGGAGATATATAACTTTACAGCAGCCAGCCTGAAACATTGCCAGGTAAATTCAGCTGGAGACATAGGGGATGCAGCAAGAAATCAGACGTGCCCAGCAAGGAGAGGAGGCAGCTGATCTCCACATTAGAGAGGTCTTTAGACATGGGGCTGATTTCGGCCACAGAGCAGCTCCAGGTCACCAGACCCCTCACTTGAGCTTGCCTGCTTCTGGAGCTGGCGTTCCCCACTCGATCAACCCCCTCCCAAGGGCTTTGAAGTTCAAAGGGGATGAGACCTTTAGAAAATCTAACTCTCCTCCTAGCTGGAGAAGCTTGTCAAAAGCCTGACAGAACATCTGACCCACTCCAGCCTCGTGGTTCATCATTGTTCTGGCTGCACATCCTCCTTTCCCACCATGCCCTCCCAGTTTCCCAGCTTCCCGGTATCCCAGGACTGGAAGGCAGCTGTGTTGTCCCCAGGCCTTACCTCTCATTCTCCCCAGGGGATTCATCTCCCACTTGGCTCACTCCTTCTGCACCCTCCTGGCAGCCCTCCGAGTCTGACATCTTCTCCCCTGGCTGGCACGGTGGCCGCACGCACAGCTCCAGCACCAGGGTGCTGCCACTGTTTCACTTTTCCTGTGCTCAGAAGAAGTGAGCTGTGCCGGAAACTTCACGGGCTGAGGGTTTGGGGGGATGGGAGACGGCAGAAGGAAGGTGAATTTGGGGCTTTTTTTTGTTTTGTTCTTTTTCTAAAAACCGTTGAGACTGATTTAAGATTTTACTTGTCGACAGCTAGAAATTTGGAAGTGCTGGGCTAACCCAAAAGAAAAGTGGGTGGCATGGACATTCCCACCATGGCAGGGAGAGGAGTGACCCACTGCCCCCCCAGCTGCCCATGCCACTCTGGTGACAGCCATCATCTCTAAACCACAGCACCCTACACCGTACCAGTTCCAGGGTGCTGCTGCAGGTGCTGCCAAGGTTGTCCTGACTTTGCACCTCCCAAATCCCACTGGAGCCAAAGGGTCTGCTTCTGCCCTGCAGATGCCACTCCTCTCCCCCCTTCCCAGCTCTTCCCCACAACGTCCTGCTGATGACGTTCTGCAACACCTCCTGGGTCTTGGACTGTTATCTCTGTCTCTTCACCACTGGGGAAGGGCATGAGCATCTGCAGCTTTGGAGGGGACCAACAGCAGAGAGGTCCCCTATCCCCTCAGCACAGCCCCTACCAAAGCTTCCCCATCCCCTCCAGGACTCCCACAGTGAGGAAGTCTCTGCAGGCACCATGGCATGAGTCGGGGTCTGGCCACCTAGGCAGGCAACATCCACCTCTCCCACCAAAGCTTTATTTACATCACTGCTGCCACGATGCAGCTCTTTGCAAAACTAGAGAGAAATGGCACCCAGTCAGCGCCCCTGAGCCCAGCGGGGCAGCGGGGACAGCAGGGAGAGGAGGGCAGGTGTGGAGACACAGGTGCTTAGGACTCGCCAGCCTCGAACATCTTCTTTCTGCCCTCCATGCCAGACTTCTCTTCAATGTTCTTCCTCCAGTCACCGACATCGCGGAGATCCTTCTCCTGGGGGAGGGGTGGTTGCGTTGGTGCGAGTGGTGCCCCCCAGGGTAAGAACCCATCCAGCCTGGGCCCCACACCAGCCCACCCGTGGAAACCCCCACGTCAGCTAGAGGAACACAGTTCCACCCATGCTATACATCTTTTTGAGCTGCACCTTCCTGTTTCAACATCATGGGTGCCAGAGGAGGAAATACTGAGCAAGAAGAAGAACATTATGGAGAAAGAGTCATTCTCAACCCTGTCTATCATACAGGAAAGTGTGAGCCCTGAAGGGTGGGGGCCAACTCCTGTTAGGGAAAAAGGGAAGAGGGAAGGATACCTTCTCAGTGTCCTCCTTCTTCACTTGCTTCAGGTTGGCTCGGAGGTCCATGCAGACCTTGTGCTTGGAGCCCAGCAGGGCCCGCAGCATCGCGTCAGCAGACATGCGCACCCTGCGCAGCGGCGGCCGCTTGAACTTGCCACGAAGGTCAAAGAGTTTCTGGCTCAAGTCTTCCAGCTGGGGTGGATGAAATGGGGGTGGGGGGCAGAGAGAGAGCAGGGCATAGGTTTCATGAGGCATGAGGAACAGGCTGGAGACTCCCCTGAAGGATGGCTCCAGGGTAAACTCACCTCCTTGGTAGTCTTCTGTAGCTTCACCTCTGTGTCATACCTCTCCTCATCCACTGACTCTATCTTGGCATGAAGCTTTTTGCACAGCTCCTGGGAGGAAAGCAGAGAGGGATGTTGACTGCTAGGACCCACACACACAGTACCTCTCTCCTGACTGCTCTGGCTCTGAAAGCCCTCAGTCCAGAAGACTAGAGGGGATTGAGGTGAAGAATGGCTTGTCAGCCAGCTCCTAATCTCCGTGCTACTGCCTCAACATTTAAAACACATATTTCCTGCCAGCCAGATCCCTTTTTTTTGTAGAGAGACCCCATCTGCCTCTCAAGCCAGCTGCAGGTCCATCTGGCTCCAAGGCAACACAGGTGAGAATAGGGTCAAGATGGGAAGGCTGGTCTAGATCCGACAGGCTGACTGATGGAGTCAAATCTTTTCTGCTCCAGCACTGAGGGGGTTAAAGAAGCCTTTACCTGAAGTTCCTGCATGGATCCTGGGAGCGACAGAGGAGGGCAATGTTCTGCCAGGTAGTTTTGCTTTTCCACTTCTTTAGCAGCTGCTTCTTTTTCTATTTCAGTGGCAGCCAGCTGGAGCATAGCACTCTGGAAGGCAGCAGGAGAAGGGTCAGCACTGGGTGGAGGCAAGGAAGGAGGGCAGGGGGGTCGTCAGGGGAGTGGGAGTCCTGATGGAGAGGCAGCTTGGGGAGTTCCCATCAATACCACCATTTCCAAGCAAGGGACATGGTGGAGACCCAGTAAGTGGGGTGGGGGGGCCCCCACGTTGTGCATTGTGGCCTCTTCTAGTAGGGAGAGTGCTGAGAGCTGGCTGGCTTGGGATGGAAGATGGGAAGGTCGGGACACACATCACATAGCCACAGCAGTGCCACGTACCTTCAGGTGCTGCCGACGGGCAGTGGCTGCCCTCCTCCTTTTCTGCAAGTGGAAGAAACAAGAGAAAAGCAGGTTATCAGGCCCCCATTCCCCTTTCCATTGCCCTTCCCCATGCAATGCCACAGTCCACCAAGGACCTGCAAGATGGCTCCAGCCACGATGGACAGCTTGACATACAGTTGGTCCCCAAACCAGCAGCACTCAAGGAAGAGGCTCCCTGCTGAACCCAGATTTGCCAGCCTCAGGTAGCTAAAACCTACAAAGTCCCTCAGGAAGAGATAACAAGGGTGATGAGCTTGAAAATATATATATAGAATATGACTTCAAACTTGTCTTCTTGGGACTTTTAGCCTTTTCTCTAACTTCCTCTTCACTCAGATGTGTTTTACTTTGTGCTCAAGCTAATGACCCCCATGTCCCTGGGCACTCAGGAGCTGTGGGATGTCTTTCTGAGCAGTCCAAGGCACGTGTCCTTCTGACATTCTGGTGACAAGGACAGCCAGACAGGTGAAAACATGAAGGCTGTGTAATTTCTTGAAGCTGAAAAGACCCAGCACAAGTGATACTGAAGCAGGGGCTCATCACAGATGGAGGACAGACACAACCACAGGCTGCCCTTCTGTACTTGTCATGCTGGACCAGGGCTCCTATTTATAAAAAACCCACAACTTCTGCATTTCAGCTGTTTCCTGAGCATTTCACCCAGAAGACAGGGCACATCTGAGTTGGGCTAGCCCAGGGGAAACACATCTGATATGCTGAGGGGCGGGGAGTAGAAAGCAGCACTTGGGTGTGGGTCTGTGCTGCATAGAGGAGGAAGTAGATAAGGATGTGCAGAGTGAAATGTAACAAAATATGACATGTCTTGCATATGCAAATGGTGCCAAGGCCCTCCTGACAGGGCTGGAGGGCTCTGCAGAGAAAAGGCACCATGCTCAGAGATGCAGCACACCATTAACCATCAGGTAATCAGATTCCTTGAGGGCTGTTAGTCCAGGGCTTATTCTCCATCTGAAAACTGGTACCTTAGCAAAGAGTGTCCTCCCAGCCTTTTCTGGGAGGTCTGGGTTTGATGGGGAGTAAAAGAATGTGTTGGATATCAGCACCATTTTGTGGTGTTTCTATGTGTCCCTGACATCCTCTTTTCCCTCGGTGAGAGCAAGCTGGAGCTTGTGGTGTTTCAGACATATGGGGAGATGCCAAGCAGAAATGAAGGATGGAGCAATTTGCTAAGAGGAAATGTGGAGTGACAAAGCCACGAACAATCCTCCCACACCTTCCCCTGCATTTTTCCAGGCGCCCCCAGCCCCACCTGGCTCTGCCAGAAGCCGGGGAAAACTTGCTAAGAATGCAACCTCCACCCTGCTCACACTCCCCTGGATCCAGATCTCCTTGGAATGGCTTTTAGAAGTGATTTTTCAGTGCTCAGTGTGTAGGAAATGAAGGGGTAGACGTGGGGAAGGAGGA
Organism: Corvus hawaiiensis; assembly: GCF_020740725.1. Lineage (NCBI taxonomy): Eukaryota > Metazoa > Chordata > Aves > Passeriformes > Corvidae > Corvus > Corvus hawaiiensis. The sequence continues at coordinate 48,146,456 of NC_063218.1, read as the reverse complement.
GAGGATAGGATGCTAGGCCAAGGGCGGGATGGTGGATGGATGATGGAGGAGAGGTGGCTCTGGACCACTGCCTTCCCAGCACCATCTCGTGGCCGGCTGGAGAAGCAGGAATGGAGGGAAAAAAGCATCTAACTCCAAGCCAGGAGACAAAAAAAAGCCTTTCAAAAGGGATTTTTCTTCTCCTTCACGTGTTTGCCAGGAGGAGTCAGCAAGAAAATAACGATGAGCCATTCCTCCCACACACACCCCCAGCAGCTGATTTTCCTAGGAAGGAACAGTGAAACCAGGACTGCTGCCATGAGCATCGCTAAAGGGAAAACCCCAGCAAAACACACTTACCTCTTCACTGTTCAGGAAAAGCAGATGGACAAGGAAAGGAAGGAAGAGAACGGGGAAAGAGGAAAAAAAGGCAGTTAGTTAGCATCCTAACTGAAAACAAGCAGAAGAATTTTAACAAGCATAAAAAGTTGATGGTTGAACAAAAGTTTTTAAATGCCAACAATATATTGGAGACAGAAAAACGGGAACTTACTCAGACATCTTGGTTTAGATGGTTGTGAGCCTGAAATGAAAACCAAGAAAAAAAGTTCATAACTATTCATGCTGGTGGTCACTTTCTTGGGTTTAAAAACAAAGGAAGACTCCTCTAGAAAATAAAATGAGGAACAGGTCTGTTCTCGTTTCCCAACTTCACCAATTTTTCATCATATAGGGAACTAGGCTGCAGTTTGTAGACAAGAGGCAAACATTTCCTCATAGCAACACAAACCTTAGCATCAAAGGACTTCTGGAAAAGACCAGGTGGGGCTGAGCCAGAAAAAGAGAGATCTGTGACAGTGATTCCTGCAGGTATGCTTCTTGTTTGACCCCCAGAAAACCATTTTATTCAATGAAGAAAGAAAAGGTAAAAGCTATTTTCAGTTTACTGCTTTACTTTGCCATTCAACCTTACTTCACTTCATAAACAAGAAATATCTCAAAGCCTGCAAAGGGTTGGCAGTGACCCCAGGTGACAAGGAAGGACTTCAGAGGGTGCTGCTGCCAGTGTATGCACACATTCTGTGGGACAGGGGAGCCTGTTGCAGCAACCTCAGCACAGGTGATGTAGAGCAGGGTTGGAAATTGTGGTTGAGTTGATATAGGCACAAAAAAAAAAAATCCCCAGACAATTCCTTGCATTTGCTTTAAGTGGAAAATTTACACGTACAACGCACCTTATTAGGGAAGAGATGGAAGAGCACCTTTCCTTTGCTGTAAATGATTTCCACACAAATAGAATTTTGCTTCTCTAGCAAAGCAATATCTGCTGCTTGCATCTCCCAAGCCAGTCCTCTGCAGGGCAGACAAGGCCCCCAAAAGCAGCGGTCTGCAGACCTGGGAGGCTCCGTCAGGAGGGGAAGCATTAACGGGGGCTCATGCCCGAGGCAGGAGGCGCGGCTTGCAGGGCCAAGGAAACATTATCCTGGAAAATGTGCAGGCCCATCACATTACTTCAGAGAGGAGGGGGGGAAAGTGCTTCTAAAAATGGCCAGGGAGCTGCAGAAGGAGCTGCAGCTGTCTCCTGGGACGGCAGCCTCTCCCCGGTGCCAGCCCCCGTGACTCAGGGAGGTCGGAGCGATGCGCAGCACAAGCCGCCGCAGGTGGCGGAGCTGCAGCCGGGGCGGCCGAGGAACGCCGGCTATTTTTACTGCCATCCCTGCCCCGCAAGCACACGCTCCCGCTTCGGCCGCAGCGACGCCGGGCAACCAAGGGGACAACGCCGGGCTGCAGCTCGCTGCCCGCGACGTGGGCTTGAATCACCTGTTCTGCCGGGAGGACACCATAAATTTGGATGTCGGTGCCTGTCCAAGGGTGTTTTTGGGGAGGAAGGCACTGCAAGGGTCGGGTAGGGAACTGGAGGAAGGGGTGTAAGCAGGGAGCGTAGCCCAGTCACAGCAGGCAAGGATCCTGAATCCCATGGCCCTGGGGAGGTCAGCGTTAGGCTTCACTTGCCCTCGCCACTCAAACTGAGAGCAGAACCAGCCAAGGGAGGGGAAAGCATGAAATCAAAAGGAAAAAAACTCACTGGAAGAGACAGAGGGAACCTTTCCAGTGCACAGACCCTCTCTGACAAGCAAGGATGGAGGAAGTTTTATTAGCACCCCTGTTTCTCCCAGCAGGCCACCCCCACCTGGTATTTATCTCCCGAATACTCAGGTAAGCAAATCTGCTCCCCCATCACTCCCTAAGAGCAAGCTGGGTCATTAAGAGATATGCAAAAAGGCTCACCCAAGTCTGGAGGAGAAAATCAGAGTCGTGCTGGCTGGACAGGATGGACAGACGAGCCTCAGGCAGCTGGCTGAGTAAGGAGGTATAAAAGGGCTTCTCGGGTGGCTCAGCAGAAAATCCACCTTCTCTTTAAGGGCATAGAGACCTTCTCAGACCAATGATGTGCAAGAGTCCCCTGTGCACCTCCCTTGGCTAGGGCAGGCCAGGCCAGCAGGAGAACAGGAGAGGGCAGCCCCCAGGGAAGGAGGGGTGGGGAGGAGGAGAACATCTTCTACCCGTGGGGTCTGGAGGAGCTGGGGAGGTGTTTTTCCTCAGAAGTGCCAAGGAGGGAGCCTTCCTCTCCCTCCTCCTGCCACCAACCAGTCACAATAGATACGGCTTCGAATCTCTGGGGAGCCCAGGCTCCCTGCACACAGCCATCCATCTGCAAGGCCTCTAATTAAAATTTCCCCTTGGATACACAGAGTGGCTTATCCATGGACAAGGACATGATTCAATTTGCCTCCAAGGGCTTGGGAACAGCTCTGCCCTTCAGGAAGGAAGGAAGAGAGGAAAGAGCTTGCACCCCAAATATCCACTGCCGACAGCATATGCAAGAGCAATCCCATAATAAGCCGTCCAGCACTAGCTTTTTTAACCTCACTTATTTCCCTCACACAGGAAATATTTTCAGCTCTTCCTTGTGCGAAATATTTTAACACAACTCCGTTTTTTTGAAAAACAATCTGTGGAGCTGCTGCAGGCAGCCCCAAGCTTCAAATCCAGCCAGGGGCTGGGGAAAGGCAGCAGAGCATGGGGTAGCAGCCCCACGCTGACAGCAAGAAGGGTAATCCCCTCTGTGGGATGACCCAGACCCATATCTCCATGGATCTGAAGGAGAAGCAGGTGGAAACGTAGCTGGAAATATTCCCCAGCCCTGGTCACAGCACATGTAGTGTGTGTGTGTAGGGGATCCCATGGAGACAGGGACCCAAACAGCTCCTGCTCTCCTCCCCCAGGCCAGGCGCTCCCTCCTCTTCCAGCTGGGATTTTTTAGGCTGATTCAGACATGGCCCTGACAATATTTTCCAGGCGACTCCCAGACATTATATAGATAGTGGCAAATCCCTTGCTGCAGGCTTCCTGTTTTACCACCCTCAGCACCACGCAAGTAGTGCTGCAGATGCTGCTGAAGGAAGAGCAAGTCCTTGGGATGGGAATGGTGTCTTGCAGGGGTTTGCCATGGTAGCACATGGAGGAGGGGAAACCATTAGTGTGGGCAAGGCTGGGTCCACTTGGGATTTGTCCCTTTGAAGTGCTGCAGCTACACAATCTGGCCTCTGCTGGCCCATCAGTCCTCCAGAGAGCAGCTCAGTTCTTGGTGGAGGAATCAAAACTGGGGCAGTTCTCCATTCAAAATTCCCCACAGCCAGGGAGTTTCCTTCAGCAATGTGAGGTGAAGGTATTCTGAACCTCCTGGAGCCCAGCAAAAGAGATCTGCTCAGAATTCAAGGATATGGTTTTCACCTTGTGACAGGAAAGTGTTGGCCTGATATGTTGGAAAAAAGAAGTTCAAAGAAAGAAGTCCCATGAACAAAATACTGGCCAAAAGAGGTGTTTGTAGGATATGGGAGGAGTGGATGGTGAGGTGTGGTAATAGGATGAGCAGGTCGAGCCTCCAAGTCTGCAGAAGGCTTTCCATGGAGCTGCCTTGCACAGGGGTTAAGCTGTAGGGCAACTCTCCCAGAAAAAGAAAGAGGCCCCAGACCTAAATGCCACAAGGAAGAAACCCAGTGAGCACAAGGAAGAACGGAAAAACAAATCCGTGTCAAAGTTAGAAGCTATGGTTAACATTAAGAAAGACGGAAGTTTCCAAAGGAATTACGTAAATGTTTGAGTGATGAAGGAACAAATTTCTTGCAGAAAAGCTCAAGGAAGGCATAAGGAAGCTCCAGTACATTCTTCAGAGAGGTGTTTGGCTCTGTGAATATTAGGTGTAAGTGAGGGTATTCCACAGGGGCCAGAATGGATGCACTGTTCATACTTGGATACTTTCCTATGGAGCATCTGACCTTGTTCTCTTCCCTCATATCCTGCCACTTGGGCTAGAGGAATGCATCATGGGTGTGGGCCACCATTCCCAAAGCACTTCCACCATCCTGCGAGGTCAGACAGAGGGAAGACCTGTCACAGACAGGAGGTTCTGCACAATGTTTTAGAGACTCAGGTGTGGCTCTTTTGGACCAGGCTTCTCCACAGAATCACCACGTGTTGGAAGGATGAGGCTGATGAAGATGTCCCTCATGGCACTCTCCTACACCTTTACACCTTGCCTCCTCTTGAACATCCCACAAGTGTCAAGTGGACAGGCACTATGGAGTGACATGACACCAGATGACACTATGTCTTATTTCCAAGGATGACACTGTTAGCAAAACACAAGCCTTCTGCTCAGCAGCAATTGTAATCATGGTAAAAGTTCGGGCAATATCACTGGGGAAACCTGTGTCTGACTGCCCTTTGCTTTCCCAAAATCACATTGGACCAAAGCAAAGCACACGGCTCCCATGCTGCCCAGGACATACCTGCTCTCTCCAGTGTATCCCCAAAAGAGCTCTCCATGCTCTTCTTCTGCTGACAGCAGCCTCTAGGAGCTCTCCAAAGGAAGGCCATCACTTTCACATCTTGTGCCAGTGCTGTCCTACACCCCACAGCAACAGTCTGCCATGAAATGGGGTTAAGGTTTTTGGGTTTTCCTATTCAGGGCTGCTGCCAACCAACACACCCACCCTGTCCATGTAGCTCCATGCTATCTTCCTTGGCAGGGAGTGCTTTGGGCACAGGATGTTCATGCCCTCGGGCTCCAAACCCACCAGCAGGTCCTGACAACACTCCTCAATGTTCAGCAGATACCTCACGAATGCATAAGCTGACAGCAACTTTGTGCTGTGTTTGACCATCAGCTACACAATGATGCAAGTAGAACCCCAGGAGAAGCCATCCCAGCAGTGGATGAGGACACAATTCCCTTTCTCCAGCGAGACCTCGATGCACTCATCAGTGTCCCAGAAGCAGGGCTGCCCCATTCCATGACAATCCCCATGGAGCCTTGAGGCGTGTGCGGAACCCTCCCCGTGGCAGATGTAGGGGATGACACTCAGGCTGCCATCACTGGGCAGGCAGCTCATGTCAGTGAAGATGTCACTGATGAAGCTGTCACTGATGAAGCTCTCAGTGCTGTTCATGCACAGCCCCTGCCCACTGCCGATGTTCCCCAGGAGGATGCAGTCAGTCATCTGAGTGATGACGGGTCCTGTGAAGGGGCAACACACAGGTTTCTGACCAGTGGGCTCCTCGGGATGTGGCTTTTTCTCCCAGTTCTCCCTGAGGGATTTCTTGGAGCTGGCGTGTGGTGCAGGGGACTGGAATAGGGCTCAGAGCCCCACAACAGCAGCAAAAGAGGGACAAGTGACTGGAGAGCTCAGCCTTAAAGAGGAGTGTGCTAGAGAAGGCAGGGGAGGAGCAGGGGTGGGACTGGATCTGTGGGCCTGCATCAGGGACCCCATGTTGTGGACTGCCCCTCTGCTCTCAGCCTCTTCCATCTGCCAAAGAGTATAAAGGACTGGTGAGACCATGAAAACTCATCTCTCCAGCTGCACGAGCAAGGTGCTAAGAGTGACCAGGGTATCTTGCCACATTGCAGGACTATGGGCACCACATCCCCACCCTTCTCTTCATGCATTTCACTTTTATACTCACCAGGTTTGGACAAGTGCCCATAGGAACAGAATAGCTTCCCATGGACACACATAAGTACTCACACATGGCTGCTTTCCATATAAACACTGGCCTTGAAGAGAAACAAGGCATTTTAATGATCCCTTCCACTCCAAAGGGGCACTCTTTGGTGTGGGCTTCTGGAAGAGTTTGCAACTCACTGAAAGCTGGAGCCTGGAGGAAGCGTGGCATTTCAAAATGAAGACACAAAGGGGTGAAGAGAGGCTTCAGGGCGAAGGCAAAAATCAGAAAACTCCTCTGGATGAAGCCCCTTCAGACCATGGTAGTACACAGGGGCTTCAGTCTCCAGTGATGGAGAGTCTGTGTTCATAAGCCAGGGTTAGGATCACTCAGTTCCCAGCTCAGCCCTGGGCACAAACCTCTCAGGAGCTTTTCTCACTTCTGCCCAGGGCCAGAAGCCTGGATTCTTCCACAGTGTGGCCCTTTCTCCACGACCCCAGGCTGAGCTGGCAGCCCGCTGGAAAGTGAACGCCTCTGACCAGCACTAGCCTGTGCCCAGGCCTTCAGCATTTAATGTGTCCAGGAGGTGATCCCTCTGGAATTTCCACCCAGCTTGCCCCTGGATAGTATTACCGAAGTGACCCAACACCTGATCACAATCCTTCATGTATATGCACATCCTCAAAGCCTGGTTAAGACCAGGGTATGACCCAGAACGTGTCTGGAGAACAAGCTGAGACCTCTGTGTGCTCAAATGAGTATGGTTGAAACATGTCTTTGCTCTCAAAAGGTCTTTCATGTTCTCTGTGCCAAGACAAAGCATCAGCAAGAACATGGTGTTAGTTTAAAAAAAAACCAAACTGATAAATCACAAAGCTCTTCTCTCCCCAAGATTAGCAATTGCTCTACAAACCAGTAGCCATGCAAGGAACGATTCGCCAGAATTTATCCAAGCACACTGGCTTTTTTAAAATGCTGTGTGACCCCAGACACCTCATTTTACAAAAAAAAGCTGTCAGCTGCAAAGACCCTTTGCAGCCTCACCTACCTGCACACATTGAGAAAACCTTGGGAGAAGACAGCTGCAAGGAGATGGGCCTCTGGAAGCTCTTCTGGAGGTGCTTCTCAATCAGGTTTGGCAAGGGAGGGGATGAGTTCAGAGTAGGAGAGGGCTGCACCAGGAAAACTCAACACCCAACCCCACTTGTTCTTGAGCATCTCTCAAGAACATCCCCAAAGCCAATTAATTCACAGGGTATCTGAGACATGAATTTTCTTTTATGAAGGCAGACCTGAGTTTAGCACATGTGCAAAAGCTGGGGGTGGTGTGGGATGAGTGCATCCAAAGCAGAGAAACCTTCAGCAAAGGCCTTTGCAGATATGAACACATCCTTTGTCACATCCAGGGTGAACACCAAAGCTACGTGTTTTAACTGGACTGTCTTAAGTGACAACCTTCATGCCAAGGTTCAGGCTTCTATGTCTAAACTGCTCTGACTCATATGTAAAAGTTAAGATGAAAATGCTCTCTGTCCAGGGCAAAACCAGATGCCAGCTGGGCTGGTTCACACGTGAGACAGCCACTTCCTTCACAGGCACTGGGCTCTTCACCAGCTCTTTCTTCCAAGGGGGCAATGCTTCTCATACTAAGTCAACAATGACTGATTCACAGCTCAAAGTGCCCATTTCCCACAGAGAGCTTTTTGGGCTCAGACAAGGACATCTGCAATGTCTGTGTTCACAAGCAGGGTCATGAAACACTTGTTTGCAAACCCACCATCTTTCCAGATACTGCTCACAGAATGTAAAATACAATGTGGGTTGGGTTTTTTGCAGGTCAAGGCCCCTTTTCTGCTCAGTTAAACACCTCTTCCTAACTGACTCTGTGCCTGCTTCTGCTCAATTTGAGTGGCAATAAGTGCCTGCAGGGGTTTCATCACCTCTCTGTGAAGTCAGAAAAGCTGGTTGAGAAATTCCCATCTTGTTGACATGCAACAAGTGATCACTGATGACATTCACCCAGAATGCCAAACTGCTTCGGGGAGCACTTTTTGCCCAGCAGCACGAAAGCTATGAAATCCTCATGCTGCTTCTCCTTTGGCTCCATCCTGCCTAGACCTGAAATATGGAGAAATGGAAAGTCTGTTTTTTCCAGGTCTGCCCACAAAGTTCAAATTGGAACTTTGGGAAGCACCTCCGGGCACCCATTATTATTCCAGCTTCTCGGACTGGACTGTTTGGGGCTTTTACCCCACCCTTCCTGCCCATGGCAGGGCAAGGTGCATTGAGATGTAAAGTCCTCCAAAAAATATTTCTGTATCTAGAAGCAAAACAAGCCCAACCTGGGGCAGGAACAGTCCCAGATACAAGAGCCCCAGCAGCAGTCGGTGCATGGGAAAGGGGCTGGGAAAAGGGAGCAGGAAAAAGGGGGAGAAAAGGGTAGGAAAAAGGGGATAGAGAAAGGGAATTAGGGATTAGGATCCAGGAGCTGGAGCTTTTAAAAAATAAACCCATGCATGACAAAAGTACACATTTTGCTCATAAAATTGCAAGGCATAAAGATGCTAGCTAAGGAATATTTATAAAGCAGGCATGCTTGCTCCTAGTGAGAAGAGCTTAGATGCTCTTCAGCTCTCAAAAACTCTAAGACTAGCCAAAAAATCTGTGGCTGGAGGACCGCCAGCCCATACCCAGGCCGAACGATGACAGCCCGTAATCATTTTTGTCTCACTGCAGACGACTGGTGACAAGCACATATGAGGCTCAGCCTTCTCCTTGTGCAGCTCTCCCATTTGATTTCCTTGAGTGCAGGGACAAATACCAAAAAAAATAACTGAATGAGGGAATAATTCACTTTGAGGGGGACTTCCGGAGGTCAGAAGTCTTGGATCTGGATGTAAATAATTGAAATTATAAATCTTAATAACAAACAAACACCTCAATTTTCAATGCTTCTTGTCTCTTTTAACAGACCTCTACTTGGCCCAAGCCCTGCTTTTTGCCTTGCCACTGAGCTGCAAAGCCGGTAATTAAATGCAGAGAGACAAACTCCCCATCCACCACCTGGGCACCTTGGATGGCTTTGGATACCTGCTTTTGCCCCCCTTAACCCACCAGCAAAACCCGCTTTGCCTCTGTGATGCAGGATCAGGCAAAGGCTGGCTCCTGCCTCCTGGAAAAAGCCACTCGGACGCCTCCAGCATTGCCACATGGCTAGCAACTGGGCCTGCAGCTATGGGAACGGGCTCGCACAGCGCTGCTGCCTTCTCTCCCTCTCACACACGGGCTCCATCTCCAGAAGAAGAAGCCTTGGCTGGTGAGGCTCTAACGGAGGCCACAGACCAGATGACACAGAGACGCAGCTCAGAGCACGTACTGCCCTGCCCTCTAGATGCAGACACGGGAATCCAGCCCAGACACAAGCTGAGGAGTTGGTTTTCCCCCTCCTTTACTTCTCGTTGCATCTTCCACCCTCCAAGTGCAGGAGGAGCATTGGTGAGGCAGAAGGTGCTCAGACATCTGGCTTTGATGGATGAGGGACAGCCACCCCCGCCAAGGCCACAGGGAGGTGAAAAGGAGATGGCTTGCACACAAGACAGGGCTGTCTGCCTTCCTGCAAACAGGCTCCCGAGCAGGCTGTGTTCATTTGGGGTGAAATAAGGCATGAAATGAAGCCCAGATCCACCAGCCCTGCTTCAAACAGCTGCCAGCAGATACTAAGAGGATCCTGCCAGAGGAAGAGAGTGCTCAAAGCCATGCTGTAAGCACACACGGCTTACTGAGAAGGAGAAATGATGACGGAGGGAAAAAGCAGCCTTGGCGGTGCATTAAAAACTGGAGCTGGGTGGAGAACATCCCCACCTGCTCGCCTCTCCCTCCTGAACAAACAGCTCGGTTTGCTGAGTTTTACTGCACAAAGGCTCACTCCAGGTTGCCCAGAGCCAGTCCAGCCGGGTGCTCGCTCCCACATCCCCTGGCCTTTCCCCTAAAAGCACCACGGGCTTCCCTCTCCAGCTCTGCTCACCCAGCACTGTGTGGGTGATCCAGGCACTGAGCAGGGCCAAACCTGGAGAGAGAAGGGGCAGGCGCTGGTATGGGGGGTAACATTTCTCAGGGAGGGGCTGTCTCTGCACCTCCTTCAACTGCACCTGTTTTGGGAGTAATATGCACATACTTTTATGCCCAGCCCCATAAATTATGCAGTGAACCTCAAGGCTATGACTTCAAAAAAGGAAAAAGCACACACACACAGAAAATTAAGAAATGCCTGTTCCAAACACCTCCAACAGCCCTTCTCGATGCTGCATGGCCCTAAATCACCACAACAGCATCACCAAAACCCAACCTGGCAATAGATTTGGAACCCTAAACCCAATCCAGAGATGTTCCCTTCTGCACAGCCTGTTTTAGGCTGATTCTAAGGTTGAGACTGAAGGCTGAGGCTTTAAAACATCCCTTTACAAGTCTTTCTCAGGTGACTGATTTCCTCCTCCATCTCATTAGCGGCTGCCAGCAGATGCTGTTTCCCCAGCAGAAGCCACACTTCGCTTGTTACAGTCATCTCAAAACCACCCTGTCATTTCTCCCCTCCTCATGGCCACAACGAAGCCTGGAGAATATTTATCAAGAGGCAGACACAGCAGCAGCTTTTTATGGTTAAGCTCAGGTCATTAATCTCTATTGAGACTTTTCATAATCTTCCTCGGCTTCATGTTTGTTTAACTCTTGGATAGTCGCTCTGTGGAGCTCTGGGTAATCACAGATTAATTGCTTTTTAATATTAATAGCTTTCCATTAATGTGCCAGGCTCTCTCCCCTCCAGAGCCCAGGCAATAGCTATTAGCACTGTGCCTGCAGCTCCCTGTGGTGAAAAGGACTTTGTCTTTGGGGCCAAAATTCTACAGTATGAGCCGAGACCTTGCGTTCTGTGGCTGCTTTGTAGCAGAAGTATTTTAGAGCAGAAGCAATTCCCTCCTCCTCTAGCCCAATGCCAGGAGCTTCCTCCTGCAGATGGCTCAGAGAAGCTGTTCTGGAGCCACCCCAAACTGCAGCGTACTCAGGGGCATGTAGGGGCACCGCTCCAATGCCCTCATCTTTCTAGGAGTGATCTTTACTTACGTAGCCCCACACCAAGGCCCCACAAAGCAGGGTGGGACAGGACACGTGGCCACAAAAACCTCCCAGATCAAACATGAAACCTGCTCAGAAGTGATGTGAGGGCTGCAAGCCAGCCTTTACCACGGTGGTGTGATCACAGTGTGAAAGCAAGAGCCTCAGCCCCTCTACCCTGGCAGGACCTCCACGTGCCAGAGGTGCAAAGCTTGCTGTGCCACTCCTGTAGGACCATGTGAGGTGAATGGAACTGACACTGTGCATCTTCATCTGTGTGGTCCATGGGGATGGTCACTGGTGAGTCCCAGAGCTTGAGTCATCTCAGTGTGCACAAATCATCATGGGCTGAGAACAGGCTAAGTGTGAAGCCACATTTCTTCCCATTTAGCCTCTAGCCAGGACACAGAGCACACTTTGCAGAGGCACTAAAGAGCTACTCCTGTGTCTCCAACACCTTCCTCATCCACCTGTATTCCTTTTGTCAAGCCTCTTACATGCTTCAATACCTTGGTCTTGTTTAAAAGCCTTCACAGGACACATAAAGCCTTTCCAAGAACACACTTCTTGCCAAGTTATTCACAACCAAAGAAACTTCCTACCCATGCCACCGGCACGTTAACCCTCTGCTTTATAAATACCAATGGACGCTGGTTTTGGATGAGCCTGAAGCTCTGTGTATTTGCCCCCCAGGCCACGAGCAGTTGGGATGAGCTGGCTCCTGCGCCCATGCCATTCCCTCTAGTACCCTCTCCTCCATGTCCAGCCTTGCCCTGTCCCAGATGTTACACAGGGCATGAGCTGCACCAGCAGCCAGATCATCTCTTGGCCAGAAGCAGTCCCGGTCCCCTCTCTGCTGACAATGAGCTGGGACCAACATGTCTAGAACTTGCGAGCAGAAGCCACTCACTCCTCCACAAGCCCACCATCCTGCTCTCTGGGTGGAGGAGACCCCCACTATCTGGAGTGCAGGGGCAGCTTGAGGTGGGACTTCAGTTCCAGGGCTTTGTCGACCACCTCTGGGGGCTGCAGGATGTGCCACTGGGCGAGGGGCCGGCGTGGGTTGGACAGCATGTCGGACCAGTGCCGCAGCTGGCTGCCCGTGGCTCGGCAGCCCAGGAAGAGTTTGCCAATGGGCTCATTCTTGGTCACTTTGTCATGATCCCAGACGGAGATGACCACATCCACATTCTAGGGGGGACATAAGAAAGAGGGTCAGTGGGAAGGGGGTTGTTGCAGTCTGGACCTGCTCAGCCCTGGGCACTTCAGGGAAACCCACCTGGATCTGACTGAAAGGCACCTCAAAAACAAACACCTCATTGAAGTAGGGGCTTAAGGTGTTTTTCTTCACACTTGTCTTTTTTTTCTTCCATTTCTTCCTGTTCAGTATGAGATGCACCTTGACAAAAGGATCTGAAGAGAGAGAGGACACACCTGGCACAAATGACAGTTTTTGACTGAAGAACTCAGCCACAAAACAGCTTTCCTGAGCCATTCCCAAGGAGATCAGGGCACCCCACTTGTCACTCCTCATGGTGAGACAGCCACCTCAGAGCTCACCTCCTCCTGCCAAGCTCCCTGTACGATCCAGCCATGACATCTCCTCCTGGGAGATACCTCCAGCACTGCCCAAAGCTGGAGTATCTGTGCTGAGGGAGGCTGGGAGTCAGCCAAGGGCTGGGTATGGTGGTGGCAGCAGGAAGCAGGTCTTAGCACCAAGAGTTTTCAAGGCTTTGCAGCTCTTGGTGCCACCACTGGGGCCTGGGCAGGAGTAGGAAAGTCTGAGCACAAGCAACCCCAACAGACCTGAGAGTCCATGAGAATCCATCCGCTTCAGTTGCTTGGCTTCCAGGATCAGCACCGTCAGCTTGCCAGTGCTGGGGACGTAGCGCAGTGAGAAGCAGATCTCACCCAGATGCTCCTCCTGAGATGGAGAGATGCCAGCAATTAGTACCAGGCAGGAGTCAGCTCACCTGAGGCTGGAGCACCAGGCTGGCCCCAGATTTCCTGAGCCTCCCCCACTCTCATGCTTGCCCCTAAGGGCTTGCTTCTTGGGGTGGTGGCAAGCCAAGCAACAGCACATCCCTCCCAGCAGAGCTTCACACCCACTAGGACCAACCTCCACTTTACTGGCCACCGCCAGGTCACTCCACTGCTCGATGACATGCTGCAGGTCGATGCTGGCCAGGGGCAGCCTGACCTCACCAATGATGTCATGCTTGGCAAAGCGGTTGAAGTCATAGATCTGCATCACCAGTGTGGATTCAGACACCTCAGCCTGGGGTACCTGCAGGGAAGGACCCAAAAGCCCAGACTCACTACTCAGTGGGAGCCCTGTCTCATGGGATGGAGTGGCAGATACAACAACAGGTACGTTGTACAAACTGTACATACTCTCTCACATTTTCCAATCCTGGTTGTACAGGCATCTCCCTGTCTGGAGAGGTTTTTGCTCAGGGAGCACTGTCTATGCAATACTCTTGATGGGAGCAAAAAAACATCATTGGCTATAGTTTTGTACCTGGAAAGTGAAGCTCTCATTGAAGATGGGGTTCAGAGTCTTGCGGTAAACCTTGGTCTCATATCTCTTTTTCACATCAGACGTTAGGTAGACGATCACATATGGATCAGATGTGCCTCCACTGTCCATGGCCTTCAGCTCAACTGCCTGCTTCACACCAACTTTCAGCTGGAGAGGAGTGAGGCACAAGGTCACCGGGTGGAGGAGGATGGGCTCAGGCAGCTGGGGGCTCAGTGGGAAGTGAGTGCAACAGTGAGGAACGCCTTTACACCAAGCAGGCATGAGAGCTGGTGGGCTGCACGCAGGTGGGAGAGGGTATGCCCACCTCAGTGGGCAGCCAAGAGGGACCACACAAGAGCACAGCTGTTTCCCTGCTGTGCCATGGCCATGAGCATCCCCACCTCCTGTTTGCGGAAGTTGTACTCCAGGGAGTACTGCAGCTTTCCTCGCCACTTCTGCTCTACTCCCCGCTCCAGGTCCTCCATCTCAGGCTGGACCTGCGGCAGAGAGCAACACTACCCTCAGGATGCACTCAGCCATGTCCCTGCCATGCCGTGCTCCCACCAACCCTGGGGCTGGGCAGTGCAGCAGCAAACCTATCAGGGAGGAGGGAGGTGGGATTGAGGGGAAGGCAGGACGCACAAGGCTGGTTGTGGTGGAGTTGCTGACGGCACACAAGCCGATTCTCTCCTTCTTCTTGTGCTTCTTCTTGCTACAGCAGCACTTGACAATGCAGATGAGGAAGAGAAGGAGGAGAACGGCCCCTGCTACAGCCACGGTGATGAGCGCCCATTTGGGTACTGGTGCGATGTTCAGGGAGCAGAGTTGGATAGAAGAGTTAAAACCAAGCAAATCATTTAGAGCACATTTAAACCCCTTCCTGGTGCTTCAGCATTAAGGAGTTGTACTTTCAAAATTGCCCCTAGAATTCTGGACAGACCCCATGCAGGGAGACTGAGGCTGAAGACCATTCCCCAAATAGGTAGCAAAGATACCCTCTGCTCCTGAAGCAGCATGGTACCACTCTGCAGTATTCCCACCCTGATGGAGCCCACTAGAAAATGGAATTTGAAGGGAGGGTGAAGTGAATACACAGCCTCAGAGTCCAGCAGCTCCATCAGATAATGCTGCCTGAGAGAGCAGGGCAAGAGACGCTGTACTCACATGGGATCCAGCTAAGCCAGCTGTCCAGGGAGCCCAGCCAAGCCGTGGTGGTGATGCTGGTGTGTGGGGAGGCCGTAGTCCTGCCTTTCCTGGCTGCCACTGCCATGGCTAATCTGGGGTGACCTGGGAACACAGGTAAAATTAACAGGGTGGAGATTTCCTTTAGGGTAGCATGTGTGCTGACCGTGGCCCCAAGCTTTAATGAGAGCAAACACAATTAAAATATAGAGCCCAGGGTAAGCGATTAGAGCTTGGCCACATTGACAATGAGATGTGAAATGGAGCGGGAGGGAGCCACTGGCAGGGAGGGCTCCACGCCAGCAGGCCCCTCCCATACAGCCTTCTCCTTCATATCCTTGCAAATCTGCTTACTGAAAGGGGAAAGACTGGGGTGGTCGAGGGTGTTTTGAACAGAGGAATCACCTGTCTGCAGGGGACAAAACCAAGAGCTGTTGTGTGCTGGCTCCTCCCTTGGCCAAGCAGCTTGAGCTGAAGAGTTTGCTCAGCTCCAGGAAACCCCCATCATCAGCTAACACCCCTTTTTGGCTATTTTCCCTCTTGTCGCAGGGCTGAGGAACAGGAAGGTTTGCTCCTGGGCTTGCAGCAGGGCTGGTGCCCTCGTTGCCGGTGGCAGTGCTGCCACAGGCTGGGGTCACAGCGGCTCGGAAACTTTCCGTGAGCCTGGCCTGAGCACATGGCAACGCTGACACAGCCTAAGGGAGGGCTTCAAATTTAAAGCAGGATGCTTTTACAGCATTGCTTTCCCCATGGCAAGGCTCTTATTCTAGCATGAACGCTTCCTCATAGCCAAATTCCTTTCGCGTCAGCCGGGGAGCTGTGCCCGGAGCCGTGCTGCGCGGTGAGCGGGTCTGCAGCCACCACGGCACGGCTGGCACCCAGCCCCGGTGCCCGGGCTGCCAGGTATGTGCCTTTGCTGCCCCAGCCTCCTGCTCCGCGTCCCAGGGGGTCCCTGCTCAAGCAGCCAACTCCGCCTCGCTCTGCCTGCGCTCTGCCCACGCTCTGCCCATCCCAAGGTGCTCCTTGCATGGGGATCTTCCCGGGGAGGAGGAAACCACGTCTGCACTTCCCCTGGCTGAGCCCGCGAAGCCAGCAAGAACCCTTTCTTTTTCCAGCAGTGTGCTTTGCTGCATGTGGGCATAGGGCTGGAGCCATCCCTGCGGCGGCATGGCTGGAACAATGCGGTGCAGGTTAAATGACTTATCCAGGGCCACCTGGGACGTCTGTGTCATTGGACCCCCGAAGCTCAGGTATTTAAGAGGTGCCAGGCTGCAGCTTTGGAGTGAAGGGTGGACAGGACAGTACAGGCGAGCAGGCACCCATTCAACACAGAATTAGGGGTGTCAGTACCTTTTGCTTGTGTCACATTAGTTTAACACTGACCCTGGTTTAAAAAAACTCTTTATCCCAACCCTGAAGAATGAACCGAGCCATCGTTTTGGGAACGATGGGGACAGCCCTGCTGCGGTGCAGGACAGGAGGCATAGTCTCAGTGGGCAGTCTGCAGGGAGCATCGAGCATCCATGCTCCTGGAAAAGGGGCAGGGAGAACCCTGATTCTTGCTCCCACCCTGTGCTGACTGGATTCCCGAATCCCGACTTACCGACAAGTATCCTTCCCAGTGTCAGTCTCCCTTCCCTGCTGTGCAGGCTCCAGTCAAGCCACCACGTGTGGCAGGGGCATGTTGTGGGCTGAGATGGGACCCACCGGGCACGGAGCTAAGAGTGCAGACGGGATGGTGGCTGCACTGCACAGCCGAAACAGGAAAGTCTGCTTTGCCAGCCCAGGAACCGGGTGGCCCCAGCAGCTCCGCCAGCCCCACCTCGCTGCTGACCCAAGCGGTGCTCATGCAGGCGAAAAGCCAGCGGGGAACTCCCTGCTGGACCAGGAAGCAAAACCTGCCCTCCTACCTGCAAGAAGCTGGAGGGCATTGCTGCCCAGCTCCGTGCACTGGGAAATTCACTTCTCCAAGTTATCCCTGCAGCGATACTGGGCTGGACTGTGTGGCTGCAGGCACTTAGCACAAGGGAATGGACACTTGCAAGGGGATGGGTGCATGACTGCATCCATCACTGGCGAGCTCTGCACTTGGGGAGCCCAGCTCCTTGGCCCACAGGGCATGCACTGTGTGAGGGCCTGTGAAATGTGTGTGTGGATGAATGGGAATGCCCCGCTCCAACCCAGCAGGGAGGACAGACAGGACAAGACAATACTGCTTGAGTGGTTTCATCCTCCAGCACCAAGAAAAGCACCAGGCACACAGCCAGGAGCAATTTCACAGGCTTCCACTGCATTAAATTTATGCTTGTAAACTTCTTCCCTTGCTGCCAGTTCAGCAAAGTCTGCCCCAAACCTGCCTTATCACCACGTAAATTTGGGGTGGTGTCAGAAGCAGGGAACAATGCTGCAAAACTGCCAGTGCCTAATGGCTGACGTAGTCATGGGAGGAGATGCCGTGGAAACCAGACCTGTCCCAGCTCTGGGCCACCAGTCCTTCCAGATTTTCACATGGCCACCAAGGCATTGCCACAGTGGGTGCCTAGCCATGGGAGAGAGGCTAGGGCTGCCCCTCAGCCACCCAAAACACAGCCCCACTCTCAAGGGCCTTGCACTCCTGCTGCTCAGAGAAGCACCATCTCCAGGAGCAGGAGAGGCAGGAATGATGCTGCAGGAATGATGCTGCAGTAAACCTCCAAGGGAACTTTTTGCTCTAAACTGGAACTCCCAAAGGATGCATGGGAGAAACACATTATGGGGATGGGGGAATAGGGAATACTAAAATTCCAGGGAATTTTAATTCCAGAGAAAGGGTGTCTGCATATGCACACTAAAAGCTGAGCACATAAGTAGGCTTTTCAATGGGTGTTTGCTAGAGACAGCTAAAAGAGAAGAGATTTAGATCTTAGGAAGAAATTCTTTATTCAGAGGGTAATGACACACTGGAACAGGTTGCCCAGAGAAGTTGTGGCCTCATCCCTGGAAGAGCTGAAGGCCAGGTTGGATGGGGCCCTGAACAAGCTGATCTGGTGCATGGCATCCCTGCCCATGGTGGAAGGGGTTGGAACTAGATGATCTTTAAGGACCCTTCCAACTAAAACCATTCTATGATTCTATGATCTCAGTGAGACCAAGCTGCACAGGACTCTATGGGCCTCCCTTATTTTGGGAGGAGATGTGGTGATCCTGGTGACAGCCTGGTGTCATGTAGGGGGACAACTGCTTGGCCTTAGTGGAGGTGAGCTTGGTCTCCTTTGGCAAGAGCCAGGCTGGGCAGGCTGCAGCAGTGGACCACTTCCAGCAGTGGGGAAAGGGAAAAGCTGCAGGATGATGTTCTGTGTCAGCCCCCCTCCTGTCATCCTCTCCCCCTGTCATAGGTTAGACCAAACCACTACACCCCCCCACACCCCTGACGGTCGCACTCTTGGAGAGAAAAGGGGTGCTGAAATATGCCAAGACCATGAGCCCCACAGGGCTGAGTGCCAACACAGCCTACCCAGAAAAGTAAAATCCTAACCCCAAAATCAACCTTGCTCAGGACAGCGTGTGAGAGATGGCTTTCAGAAAAGAAGGGGAAAGAGACCCAAAGCCATTACGGTAAAATTGCAAATGCGCTGCACCCAGCCACGCTCTGCACCTGCCTTTGCTCCCCGAATCCCTGCACATGCTGCGACTCACTCTGGACCGGGTACCCTTATTTTTTCCGGTCAAAAATACAACCATTCAGGGGCTGGGAACTGAGAGGAACTCGAGAGGCATGCTATAAACACTCCGGCTGCAGAAATAAGACATCGCGGGAGCGCTTGTGGACAGTGATCAGCCACTGAGCACAAGCTCCCAGGGAGCTCCGGATGCACGAACAGCGCCGAGTCCCCTCGCCAGGGTGACCGCGGCGGTGTCCCAAGCCAGGGCCAGGCGACCATAATCCTGTGTAATGCACGCTGGGAAATGCAGTCTGGCCCGGGCACGACGCCAACCAGCTGGCTGCCTACAAATCCCAGCACGCCGGGAAGCGGAGCTGCGCCCCATCCCGGCTCCTGCCTGCTTCCTGCAGCGCGGGCAGGGGGAAATATAAACAGCGGCGCCTTGGGCAGAGTTGGGATGCTGCCGCTGGACAGGCTGTGACGGGAAGCAGAGGCAGCGCTCGGGGTGAGTTTGGGCTTTTCTCTCCAGCAGAACCCTGTCTGTGGGCAGGGGGTAACATCTGCTCCCTGCTAAGCAGCCGTAGGAAGAGCTGCGGGGACCGGCAGCACCCGGCTGGAATGTTTTCCTGCGGTCTCGCAGCGAGACGCGTGCCTGTGCAGATCCGTGTGTCTGTATGCGAACAGCACTGCGGGTTATTGGGCAGGGGGATGGGAGGGAGAACTCGGGCTTGGTTTTGCAGCGCTCGGAAGAGCGAAGCAGAAATTAGAGGTGCATTCTCCGACCAGGAAGGGCTGCTCAGCTCCTTTGCCTCCTTGCATTTAATTTTGACTTTCAGAAAATACTTGGCTGAGATGCTGGCAGAAGAAAGCTTCTGTCCGCTCAGCTGGGCGGGTGTTTGCCACCCTCTGCCCTGCTCTCTGGGAGGAGACCCCTTCCCAGCATGGGCCATGGGGTGGAGGAAGCAGAGGGATGCTCAGCATCTCCTGGCTTTCCAGGCACCCCTGGCTGGGAGAGTAGCTCTGCTGCAGGACTTTCCACTCCTCGGGCAGTCGGGGAGTGCACATGCAAGCACTGAGCCCCCCATGGCAAGGCTGTGGCTCTCAGGGCTGGCCAAGTGTGCTGCCTACTGGCCCAGGCAACACTTTGCTGTCCCTGACAATAAACATTAATTAAATAAAACTGGGGCAAAAGACAGGTCTCTGTGGAGACCCTGACTTGTCCTTTACACTGCATGTTGGTTTTGAGCTCTGCTTGCACAGCCCCCCAGCACAGCAATCAGGTAGGGCTCACAGGGCTGTGGAGGGGCAGACCAGTGCCATCGCGGGGGTCTCACCCTGTATCCAAGCCCTTACTTCCATCTCTACTTACTCTGGCCTTTTACAGCTGCAGATGAGCTGCTGATGCAGTGAACTCCTTCATTTGTAGATACAAATTCACCATTCAAGCAAATGTAGCAAAAAAGGCAACAAGGATGTGAACTAGAAACCTACCTGTAAGATCTAACCTATTTTGGCTTTTAAAGACAGCCTTAGTTTGCATGGAAAAGAGCTCCAAAACAACTTTCAGCAGTTCCACACAGAGAAAAACAAACGTAAAAATAAAGCAGTGATCTGTGTTTGAAAAGCCACTTTTCCATCACATTTAATTGGAACTATTAGAACAGTTTTTCTCGGAGCAAAGCTGCTGTCAGCAGAAATAGGTTCATTTGGGCTGCTGTACTTGGCGTGTAGGATGTTTCCTGTCTCCTTTCCACTCTTCCCCTCTCTAGATTGACTATATTATAATCTGTCAGTTTAATTTTATATTTTCTCTTAAAGGCTGAGATTTGAAGATGGCAAAGCCGGAAAGCACAGTCATAAACACCAATGTAAAACAGGTAAAAGGCTGTTCATTACAAAACACACATCCTGTATTTCCAAACCAGGTTTTGAAATGCCACTGCAGGAGAGAACACACCACAGCCCAGAACTGTGGTGGCCTGAATTGCTCATGCCTGGGTTTCAGCAGAAGTGGCCTGTTCCAGGGCTGCTGGGCACCTGGTCCCAGTGAGGTCCATGTGATTTCCCAGTTGCATGGACAGGGCAGGTACATTTGCTCACACTTAAATTTTGGAGCAGCCAGGGAGAAAGCAGCAGCTTCTCTACACACAGAGAGACTTTATCTGACTGTCCAGAACAGACACAAACGAAGGGTAAAACAACCAGTACGTGCAGAGAAACCCAGCAGTACCCAGCTCAGCACGAACAGATGATTGTGGCTGTGCTGTGCCCACAAACAACAAAATTATGAAGCAATCCCCTCTGTGTGAGCTGTCCTTGGAGCATGTGGCACTTATCAGACAGGTTAGGGTTTCACAACTGCCAGCCCCATCCTTGGTGGCCTGAAAATGAAGACTGGGTGTGGTACCTCTGGCATCAGGAACTGTGACATGGGGTGATACCTCCAGCACCCAACCCCACCACTCTGGTTGGTGCCCCCTGCTCACCCCACCTCCATGAGCTCCTTCTCTAATGTCCCCTGACTCCTCTTTCCTCCCTGTCCTGCAGAAGGATCCCAGCACAGCACTGGTCATTGCTGTGACCACCAGAACCATTTTCAATCTGGAGGAGGAGCACAAGCTCTACCTGGAGAAGGGCAAGGAGGAGTACACAAGGCACCAGCAGGCCAACCAGGACAAGCCCCTGCCACCAGGCACAGCGTTTGCCTTCATCCAGGTGAGTACCACACCTGGCTAGGGGCACATGCAGACACTCACAGCATGGGGTGAAAGTTCCGCTTTCCCAGCTTTAAGTCTCAACTTCAGTCACAGGGTGCAGTTAGGCCTTTCCTGATCTCTTGGCCTCATTGCAGGGCATCGAGACCTGTGCTCCTGACCAGACTATCTCCCCCCTGGTGAGGTATCCTGCTCTCTGCCCTCCTGATGATGGCTTTTGCAGGATGGTTGCTTTGTCTGTCTCTCCATAACATGCCAGCAGTGCCATAGCTGACAGATGCAGCACAAACCACTAACCTTAACTACAAAAGAGCTCCTGCAAAGCCACTGCAGTCATGCCTCTTTAAAAGAGTCCCATCTTCTCCTCACAGGCAGTGCAGTATGTGAACAAGAAGATCCTGGAGAACAACTCAGCAGAGAGGGACCTCTTTGACATCCTGGTGCTCTCCAACAACAGCCCAGAGAGCGGCACGCGCATCATCAACAGCGCCAAGCACTATGGTAAGGGGGACCCATCCCCGGTGATGCCTGATTCCCCTGGGAGGCTGCAGAGCAGATCAGGCACCACAGTGGATCATCAGTGGCAGAGAGCCAGGGGATACAAGGGGAAGGGGGGAAGGGGTTCTCCTGGAGCCCAGCTCCCTTCAGCCACGTCCTTCAGACCAGGAAGTCTGGCAGCATTTTGCAACGGCCCAGGCATCTTCAGGCAGCTACTGAAAATAAAAACAGTTCTTTGAAAAAAACACCCTAAATCCCAGAGTGCTGTCATGAGGAATGCTCATTTAAGGGAGGGATGGAGGGAATATTTAACTGCACTCTGCAGTTTTATAGGAGCAACAACAGATCAAGAAGATGCAGCAAGGACACAGGCAGGTTCCCCATACACCAGTGGAAAATGCATTGCTCTGAGCTCTTGCTCTCGCAAAGCACACCAAGACCCCCGGAGGGTGTCAGGGGCTGTGAGGAGGATATTGCTCCATAAGACTTCACTCACATCCCTTGTCCTGAAGGCCTGGAGATCTCCAAGTTCTGCTTCGTCAGTGACGAGGACTCCACACAGTACCTGAAGTCCCACGGCGTCAAGCTGTTCCTCTCAGCTGACAGGACAGATGTCTGCAATGCCCTCCGGAGAGGTGAGTTCTCCCCTCCATCCCACGTCCCCAAACCCACCACACTTTTTCCAAGCAGCTCAGTACCAAGAGACAGCACCAGAACCTGTGATTTCACAGGGACAAGGGGTAAACGCCACATTGATTACTAGTACAATCCTGAACAGTTCAGTCTCCTCTTCTGTCCTTACCAGTAGCCTGCAAACACACCGGGGTTGCTCAGATGCCCTCACAAGTCACTGAGTGCATTATGCATCATTCTGGACGTAGCTCTACCATGGGCTGGTCATTCCCTGCCTGGCATTTAAGCATTTCTAACCAAAGATGCAATTCCATTCATCAATGAGAGTTTATCAGTGATTCCCAGGACTTTGTGATGATGCCACAGAGATTTGCTGTCTTGGTGCAGAGTTACTGTGTGTTC
Organism: Corvus hawaiiensis; assembly: GCF_020740725.1. Lineage (NCBI taxonomy): Eukaryota > Metazoa > Chordata > Aves > Passeriformes > Corvidae > Corvus > Corvus hawaiiensis. The sequence continues at coordinate 48,123,771 of NC_063218.1, read as the reverse complement.
AGTGATAGATACAAGCACATGCCTGACCTCAGTTGGAGGGAGTGCAGTCTCCCCATCTTGTCTAATGGGGTTAATCACCTTCTTATTAATTTACTTGGGTATGAGCACATCAGCTGGCCACCGTCCTTCAAGGTCAGGAGCAAGCCATCTGCAGTCTGGACTTTCCTTCACTACACAGCACATTCCTGGAACCTCCTTGAGAGAATCATTGCCCTGACAAGTGTCTCCCATCTGGGAGCCTGGGTCCACATATGAGGGTGGGCAGGGAACAGCTTGTAGGAAGAGACTGTAATTAAGCCAATTACCGCAATCAATGGAGATGCCAGCCTATATTATTCACACCACAGAGTGCTAAATCTGGGCATTAAAGATTGAGGCTTGGCAGGGTGAGCAGGCACCAGGAGGAGGGCTGCTCATGCCTTGACAACCACCCACCATCTCTTACCACACCTCAGTATCTCCCCAGACCTTGGTTTCCAATCAACAGCACTTTCTCAGGGGATGACAAAGCCGTGGAAAGGCTGGGCTGATTCCCCCAGAAAGCTCCCTGGCTTGGAGGCCCTGGCATGGCGATGTGGGACAGGGCCACAGCAGATGTGTAGGGAGCAGCTGGCCATGCATGAGCTGCCCCAGGGAGGGGTGTCCCTCCTGACCCCACCTTGCTCTGTCTCACAGGGGTCTCAGCAGCGCTCGTCTTCCAGCAGGAGGTGCAGGCCCCCAGCACTCCACTGCGCGTGGTGTTTGATGGGGATGCCGTGCTCTTCTCCGACGAGACGGACCAGATCTTCCAGGAGCAGGGGCTGGAGGGGGCACTGCAGTACGAGCGGGCGATGGAGGCCATCCCCATAGGAGATGTGAGCATGCCACCTTGCTTTCATGGGCACCCACAGGCTCTGCAATCTGTCCCGTTAGGGCTTTGCCATGAGCGGTCAAAAAAGCACAAATCCTTGCAGATTCCCTATGCATCCACTACTCAGTCGCTGGTGTGGGCCTGATTTGGAGTCTCACTGGAAATGGAACTGCTATCTCCTGTAAGTGACCATCAGCTCCTAAATATCTAGGATTGTAGTTACTCCCAACATCACCTTTTGTAGGCTGTGACCTCTTGCTGTCTAAGTTCCTGCAGGACTCAGACCCAGAGGCACTGCTTGCTGGGATATACCTTGCTGGTCACTTTGGGATTAGGATGAGCACCTTAAGGCTCACCTTCCTCCCAGGGACCCCAGTGCACAGCACCAGTCCCAGCACTGCCCAGTCCTGCAGCCCACAGGCATTGTGTGTTCTGCACAGCCCTGACAAACCGTGGAAGAAGAACAAGTGGCTTGTACAGGCAGAGTAGGTGTTTCCTTATTTCCCACACACTCCCAGCTGTCTTGCTGTGCTTCTAGGGTCCCCTGAAGGCTTTTGCCATGCACCTTGGGAAGATGCGTAAGAAGTTCGGCCAGGAAAAATCCCCCATCCGCACCTACCTGGTGACAGCCCGCAGCGGCCGGGACATGGGCATCCGGGCCATCAAGACACTTCGGAAATGGGGTCTGCCCATCGACGAGGCTTTCTTCATGGATGGGGCTCCCAAGGGCCCCATCCTCGCCCAGATCCAGCCTCACATTTTCTTTGATGATGGACTTCATAACATCCAAGGGGCTCAAAATGTGGGGGTACCCTCTGCCTGGGTCCCCTCCTGCTGTTGATGGGCTGCAGGCCGGCAGTCCTCCCTCCCAGCAGCACAGGTAAAACTTCTGGTGGAGAAGGAAAGACCTCCTAACATGCAGCAAGCAAATCTCAGGGAAAGGGGATGAGAGCATGAACTCCCATGCAAAGCTTGATGTGTATTTCTGCTCCTGATAAGAGGTCCTCTGCATCTTAGGATAAAGCCAAAAGACAGCTGCTCTGGGACAGAAGGACACCTTTGCTGTGACACTGAGGACTACAGCTATGCCATGTAGGACCTGGGGACTTCTCTCAAAGAAATAAGTGAAGCTAATGCCACCCACACAAGCTGAAGGAAGCAAGAAAAAAATGCTAGTTTTGGCTGTGCTCAGACAGTCTCCAAGATGGAGCAGCACAGGAAGGACATCAGCCTGTTGAGCCAAGTCCAGGGGAGGGCAACCAAGATGATTAAAGGGATGGAGCAACTCTCCTGTGAGGAGGGGCTGAGAGAATTGTCATTGTTCAGCCTGGACAAGAGAAGGGTTCAGGGTGACCTAACTGCAGCCTTCCAGGACCTGAAGGGAGCCTACAGGAAAGATGAAGAGGGACGGTTTACAAGAGCATGTAGTGACAGGACAAGGGAGAATGGCTTCCAACTGAATGAAGGCAGGTTTAGATCAGATATTTGGAAGAAATTCTTTACTGTGAGGGTGATGAGGCACTGGAATAGATTGTGCAGGTAAGCTGTGGATGCCCCATCCCTGGGAGTGTTAAATCAGGTTGGATGGAGCTCTGAGTAACCTGGTCTAATGAAAGGTGTCCCTGCTCACACCAGGGTGGCTGGAACTGGATGATCTTTAAGGTCTCTTCCAACCCAAACCATTTTATGATTCTATGATTTATTCCCAAGATCTCTGCCTAAAGGGAGCACTCAAGACCCTGCCTCACCAGACACACTCAGCCTGGTTTCCTGAGGAGACTGATGTGCTAGTGAGTGCTTCAGGTAGCTCCAGCCAAACTCAGAAGAGGGAGAAAGACTTCAAAACTGTAAAGGACCTACAAACCTTTTAGAAGGTTTTAAGAAAGCCAGCCCAAGCTATTCCTCCTCATAAAACAGATTATAGCACAAGACAGCTTTCTTTAGGCATGCACACTGCTCACAGAGTGCTTTTGGGAGACAGACCTGTAGCACACTCAGCTCCTGGAGCCGCAAGACAGGGACAAGGCTACAACCCAGCACTGAGGTCCGTCCAGGAGATGGAACAGCTCTAATGTCCCACCAGGAGAGGGCACTGGAGATGGGCTGTCTGCAGCGCAAGCCACGGAGGGGCCGGGGCTGCAGACAGCACTGCAGGGGCTGGGGCAGGACTGGGTGCTGCGGCCAACCTTAAATGGATCTCCAGGCCCGTGGGTGGAGGGCATGGGTGGGGGTCTCAGGAACATCTGCTCCTTGCACATGGGGTATGTGGGTGTGCTAGGTTCCCTGCCTGACATCACACACCCCCCCCCCCCGCCCCCCCCCCCCGTACAGGGATGCCTTTCCTTTGGCAGTTTGGACTCCGTTCCTAATTTTCCTGGGGACCAAGCAACTCGCAAGTTTCATTTGCAGGTTTTCTTTCCCCAGGGCTGGATGGGAGTTGCCACTAGAGGCCACTGTGCTGCCTGGGGACATGGCACCTCAAATCTCTGCCCACTGTCCAGAAACGCCTCATAAAAAAACTGGCCGCACAGGCGGCAGCAGGATTATGGACAAGGAGATAAAGATGATGCTGGCTTCATTTTTTAAATCTCAGTGTAATAAGAAAATAATTATTTTTAAAGGCTTCACAAGTGTTGCTCTCACCAAAGCTTTTTTCCCCACAATAAATAAATAACCGAGTATCCCAGTGTGCGTGCTTGTTCCTCATGCCTGTGTCTAGCAGTGTGGGAGGAAGGGTGGGATAACTCAGTGCTCCTTTACACACATTCATTTATTTATCAGGTGTTAGACATGTTCATCAAAATGGCTTAAATACACAAGAAATCTTCAGTGGGCTTTGGATTAGGCTCCTGAATGTCATCTTGTATCTGTGTCCCCAAGCTCACTCCTGCTACCTTGGGCATGGGGACTCTGCACATCTTGCCTCAGCAAGGGGAGCTGCTGGCCCTGCCATGCCACTGGCAGAGGTCCTGTCCCTGCCATCATGGCAACCATGTGGGTCCAAACTCGAGGCTGCTAGGGCAGGACAGGGATGCCCATGTGCACAGATATGATAGGAATCCACCTCCAAGGAAGCAAAGCCTGGCAGGGTCTTGGCACCAGCAGTCTGGCCCCTGGCCCTTTTGCTCAGTACAGATGCTGAAATTAGATGTTTTGAGGTAGCAACATCAACAACATCAGCCACTCATCATTCACTAATAATGCTAAGCAGCCGTCAGCTGAACAAACATTAATTACAGGATGCTCCAAACATGCCCAGTAAGCAGGTGCAGACATTCATCCCACTTTCATGCAGGTCAGATACCACCGGGCTCAGCAGTATGATCCAAGTGCCCACCCACAGCCCTGCCCACCAGGCACAGCCCCCTGCTTCTGTGGCAACTGGTGCTGGGGACATGGACCCAGTGCTGGGGGTGACCATGCTCCTGGGCATCCACCACTCCAACCCATTTCATTTGCTGATGCCTGGACAGGGCCAGCAGGAGCTTGGTCACCGCCTTGGGTGAGAGGAAATCAGCTGAGTCAAGAGTGGTGGGGACAGGCCCATGTGAGCTGCTGCAGCGCGTGGGATGCTGAGGCAGGAGGAAAGTGCCACATGCCTTCCTCCAGCACTGTCAGCACAATGGGGGATGACAGGGCAAAACATGCCCAAAATGGGAAAAAAGGAAGGAAACTCCGAGCTTGTGGGGTTGCATCATATAGGGCCAAGTACAGCTGCTTGAGGCCATGGTTCAAGCTTGTAGCATCAAAACTGCCCTTATTGCCCTGCTCCAATGATGTGCCATCAAAAACCGCCCTTTTCTGTCCTGCTCCAAAGATGGAGCATCAAAAACACCCTCTGTCAAGGACTGCTGCAGCTTCATGCCCTGCTGCAAGGACAAACTTGCTGTTTCTGTCTTAGAGGCCTCTGTAATAAGTTCATTAATGCTTGGGATGCTCCTCAGGTTTTGGCTTTCTGAGGCATCTTAAGCTCCCTCCTTGAAGGGATTGCTGATGCGCCAGGCTCTCATGCTGCTGCTGCAGCCTGAAGAGGGTTTAGGTGTTGGGGCTGGTCGTGGCATGCTTCTCTGACACCCGTTTCAGGTTTTGCTGGCCAGGGCAAGGCAGGAGCAGGCCACACTGCCGTGTCACCACCACAAATAGGCTCCCTTTGAAGCCTGCTGAGTTTTGCACCTTTCCACTCCGGGAAAAGAAGTGCAAAGGGGTGCAAAGGGGGCTCTGAGGACCTGCACTTGATTCTGACCATTGCTTTCCAACAACCCCCCGTGACCCCAGCCAAAGCTGCCTGGTGTCTGGGTTCCCCTCTGAGACACCCTCCTGGTCCAGAGAAGGAGGTGGGTCCCTGCTCTGCTCAGCCACAGGCAGGCCAGCTCCCTCCTCTGCAGGGCCCAGTTCTGCCAGCAATGCCAAACAAGTAGCCCTTGTTTCGGGGTGGGGCGCGTGACCCCAGGGATCAGAGGCTGCAGCTGGTTGGCCCTGAGGAGCTGTGCGAGACCTTTGCCCAGGACCATGCCCTTAATCCCCGACTCACTGCACTAGTCAATTTAGGGTTGCAATGCTAAAAACAAAACAGCTCGGTGCTAAGCAAGAGAAAGGGTTTTATGAAATGGTGGTACTGCAGGGAGGGAAGATTGGCAGGTATTTATCTGCTAATAGAGATCTGCAGTGGCAGTGTCCGAGCTGTTCAGCTTCATTGACTCCTGGCTGCAGCGGGAGAGGATGCTGGAGGCTGCAGGACCTGGGCGCAGCTGCAGTGTCTGCCAAGGATGCTCCCACACCTCCCTAACCTACAAGCACCTTTGGTCACGAGCACTGAGCAAGGCATCTTTACATTTTTGACCATAACCCTAAGTCACCCTCGTGGCAGTGTACCTTGAGAAACACTCTGGAGTTCTCAGCCAGAGAAGCCGAGATGCCACGTCCCACGCTACAAAAAATTATTAACAGGCTGTTCTGCATGTAGAACGTCAGAGGGAGGGTGTGTGAAGCCACAGACTGTTTGCCAGTGTGCTTAAAACTGGTTTCAAGAGCTTAACCCCAGGCAGTCACACTGAAAATAGTGGCTGTGGTAGCAAGTGAAGATGGAGCTTAGCAGAAAGGTGACAATAAACTAGAATTCAGAGCCTTTGTGGAAGTAGTGACACAGCAGAAACTGCCCTAGGAGGTCCAGGTTGACTCACCAAATCACCAGTGAGAGCTGGTTGCTCCCACTCCAAGAAAACACATTGCAACTTTTAAGCTGATCCTTGGGTTGCAATTGGGTGTTGACCCTCATCTTTCTGAGTCCATACTCCTCTCAGGATCAGAAGTCTCAATTGCTTCAGTGTTTTGTCACATGCAGGAGACATGATTGCATAAATGATGGTCCTCTTAGGGCAGTTTCTGCTGGAAACTAAAGGAAATAATTAAATGACATCTAGTGCTGGCAAAGAAAATTAAATGGATGGTGTGCTTGGATGTGGCTGGAGGCACTTCTCTGCATCATGATGGAAACCCCACCAGCATGCCAATACCCCCCCCATCTGAAGCCAGGCTCACGTGGGGGACAGCAGCAGGAATTGCCCAAGGTGATGACAAGGTGAGTTGGGTCCCTGTATTCCCCATCACATCCTGGCGTGGGTGGGGATGAATCAATACCATCATTGCCACTTAGCACCCCATCCCATCAGCCGCAGGTCACGCTGCCTGCTGCCAGTGTCTGCCAGGATTGTTGTTGCCTGTCCCTGGCAATTTCAGCCTGCTGCAAAATAACTCAGGTGAGGCAAACAACACGAGATCCCTGCCCTGAGGAGCAGACAGGACCAGCAGCCAGGGAGGGGTAGGTGCCCTCCTCCCCAAGGTGGTTGCCAGGTGTGTCACCAGCCGTGGGGGAGGATGAGCCAGGGGATGATGAAGAACATCCAATGCCGAACAGGGTCAGGAGCGGGCAGGTGGTGTGGGGGCGGCAAGCATTTGGGCAGGGCCATGGAGTGCGTGGGACACAGGGACAGGAGATGTCGAGCTTGGCAGCAGCCCACTGAGGCAAGGTAGTGTGTAAGTAAACCCTAGTGAAGACACCAGAGCATCTTAAAGACCATAAGTATATTTGACTTACAAAAGCCTTTCTGGTTTTTTTTTTTTTTTTAAATAGCTAGGGAAAAGATGGAAGAGCAAGATGTGATGGAGAAGTCCATTGGGGTGAAAACACTCCATGTTCAAAGGCTGCTGCAAATGGCCCTGATGAGGATGGAGCCATGCTCAGGTCTCCTGCGTGTTATGACATCCACTTGTGTCACGCAGCCACTAGTGAGCCACCCTCACCCGCCACCAGGATCACAGTTTGCAGCATAAAGGACACCAAGGGAAAAAATACCACCTAGCCTTGGCCTTTTGCAGCTCCACTTAGCATTTCCCCAAGGTCACTGCAGCCCATGATGGCAGGCAGAACATGTTTAAGACAGCTGCAGGCCAGCTCTGCCTCCAAACCAGCCTCACCCAGCCAGCATGAATGGACTGGGGATTCCCACCACCCATGATGCCGAGGACATCTTCCCCAGTGCCTACAGAGCTGGGACAGGATGGCCAGGGCCTGCATGAATCACTTTGTTGTGCTTAGTGCAACCCCCCCTCTGCTCCCAGGTTTCCCACCACCCAGAGCTGCTACTAAACTACCTTTTTGGCTTGTTTTTGTGGGTGTTACCCTGAAAAAGGGTGTAGTTTGGGATGTGCCGGTGCCACTGCAAAACGCACCCTCACCTTGTAAATTGTACATCAGTTTAGGAAACGGTGTAGGGAGTGGGCGAGATCCTGGCACCATGCCGGGAAAAAGTTACCACTGCTTCACTTGGGATCTCAGGGAGGGTGAATCAGGCTCCACTAATGAGCTGCATCCAGCACCTTCACACCGGCACCAGCACCAGCGGAGGCAGGGTGTTTGAAACCAGACTTGCCCAGGCTTGTGCACCTGTAGTGTAGGCTCTGCTCAGCTCAGATGGAAGAATAATTTTCTCTTTTAGCAATGAGCTTCAAAATCAGAAATGCATTTTTTCTGAATTTTAAGATGTCCTCTAAAAATCCCACCCACAGCTGGGCAAAATAATAATTTGCATCTCTGAGCTGAAGCTTTCCTTGCCCTGTAGGTCATTGCAGTTCACGACACTGGTACCACTGTGATAAATAAATTTAGGAGAAAACGTTGAGGAAGGGGTGAAGGCAAACACACAGCCATGTGTAAGGACAAAGAGGCCACTGTAGCAACCCTGGCAGAGGGCTGCCAAACTGCAAATGGGAGACCTGCTAGAGCCCCCCTAAAAAAAGGCATTTGAAACTGAACATGAGCCAGTGCGCCCAGGTGGCCAAGGAGACCAATGTCATCCTGGCCTGTATCAAAAATAGTGTGGCCAGCAGGGCTTGGGCAGCGTTTGTCCCTCTGTACTGGGCACTGGTGAGGCCACACCTCAAGTGCTGTGTCCAGTTCTGGGCCCTTCTCTGCAAAAAAGTCATTGAGGTGCTGGAGAATGTCCAGAGAATGCAACAGAGCTGGGAAAGGGTCTGGAGCACAAGTCCTATGAGGAGCAGCTGAAGGAAATGGGGGTGTTTAGCCTGGAGAAAAGGAGGCTCAGGGGAGACCTCATCGCTCTCTACAACTGCGTAAAACGGGACTGTAGTGAGGTGAGGGCTTCTTTTCCCAGGTAACAGATGACAGGATGAGAGAAAATGGCCTCAAGTTGTGCCAGGCAAGCTCTGGACTGGGTATTAGAAACATTTATTCCCTGCAAAGCTGATCAGGCATTGGAACAGACTGCACAGGAAAAGGGTGGAATCACCATCGCTGAAGGCATTTAAAAGTCATGCAAATGTGGCACTTAGGGACATAGCTTAGTGGTGGACTCCGCAGTGTTGACTTAATGGTTGGACTCGATGACCTTACAGGTCTTTTCCAACCTAAAGGATTCTATGTTTATAAACTAAGGTGCATCAGATCCCTGCTTGTGTGGCAAAAGGGCAGGTGGGACACCCTGGTGTCACTTGCAGAGGAGACCCCAATCTCCCAGAGCTGGAGCTGGGGTGCTCTTCCCAACTGGAGCTAGTGAAGCTGAGTCATTTGACCCCACCTTGGGAATCCTCTCAAGCAGGCACCGAGGTTGCGAAAGCATTGCCAGGCCCCAGGGGCGTGTCACCCCACACCCACAGCTGCGGCTGCAGGGGACAATGCTCTGGTTCACCCCTTTGAGCCACGGGGGATGCAGGGGGCTAGGGAGACAAACCAGCAAGGAAAGGGGTTCATCCACTGTGACAAAAACAGGAGTGAGGAGGGATAGGTCCTCCACTGTGTCTCACACGTTCTCTAGATGCCTCAGCCATAGCACTCCCTGTTTGCTCCACAAACAAGGAAAAATGTGTAAAAAACCCTGAGCCCAGGCTCGTGCCACTCTATCTTTTTAAGATAATATGGTGCAACTCTCATGGTCCAAGCCTATAAATACCCAGACATGCTCCCAGCTCCTGGTTAAACATACCCACTGTACCTCTCAAGGCTTTAACATCAGGGCAAACATTCCACAGAGGTGCTAAGGGAGCCTGAATGCAGAAATCCTGGCTCCTTGCTGGAGCCACTGGCCCCCCAGCATGCAGGCACTGGCGTGTCAGCTCTAAAACCACTGGTGCCAAGGGACAGAGACGGATTAAAAACTCTTGGGATAAGACCCCCAGTCCCTTCCCATCCTGCAGGCACCCAGGAGAGGACCAGCATTGTAACATTCCCTGACACAGCCCCATTCTTCCTTTTTCCCAATAAACCGTTGGGAACATGGGACATGTAAGTCATTTAGAACAGCCTTCTAAAAGCAGCAACCTTCTTGCACTGGTATGAGAGCAGTCTCAGATGAGGACACAAGCCTTGCTGCCATGAAGCTCAAGCAAAGGCTCATTCATAACAGCAAAGCTTGTTTGCCTTTAATCCCTTGGAATCAAAAAAACCCAGACACAGCCTGGGTCCAGAGTTCTTTACTCTGCTGAAGCACTTTGGTGTGCACTGTGTGATGGTACGTGACTAGCATGGCATGCTGTCCTCACCAGCCTATCCCTGCACACTGGAGCCCACTCCATAGCCACGGAATTCTGGCAGAGACTGGCCAGACTGGAAATGCTCAAGGAGGAGCTGCCTTAGGTGCCCCAGCCTGGGGCCCAAGGTGCAGGTTGCCTAGCCAGCTACAGTTTCCCAGCCACTTCAAAGAGAAGGGAGGAGGGCTGGTGCTTCACTTGCTCTGCCACAGGCTCCAGGAAAGCCTATAAGGGATGTAGTGGAGGCCTGGGCCTGGCGTCAGGACTGTCCTTTCTGTCTGCAAAGCACATTTGCAAAGGGGTTTAGAGCCCTTGGGGAGGGTGGGTTTGCTTGGATGGGGCCATGGTCAGGTTGGTTTATGTCTGACCCACTCCTGCCTGTGGATACCCAGGGGGACGAGAGGAGGAGACCCGCGAGATGGAGCCTGCAACAGCAGCAGCAGCAGCAGCAGCGATGCTTCTGGGGTCAGGCTACCGGTGCTGGGGACCTGCTATGCCTTGGGCCCTTGCCCGAATGAGCCACGCAGGGTTTTTGCTGAGTCACACCAGTGCCTCAGGGCCAGGAGGGCAACGAGTTTTGCTGACTCATGGTCAGTGGCATTCAGCTTGACCACACACCCGCAGGGGCAGGAGGGAAGCAGATGCCGGCCAAAATAACGGGACCCACCAGATTCAACCAATGCCTCCGGCCATCGCTCCAGGAAACCTCATCCCAGTGGCAGCTGGGTCCCGCAGGGAGGCAGCAGGTTTCCTGAAGCCCACCAGCTTGGCTGAGGCTTGGCAATTTGGAGAGCTCATGGGACAAGATACAGCCCAGGGCAGAAATGCCCCCTAAAAATACTCGGCATGGACCACAATTGGGGGGATGGCATGCATGGACACAGGGCAGCAGGATTGTATGTGAGGCCATGGGAGGAGAGAAGAGGCTTAGGGACACAGTGTGGGAAGGTGATGGCGCAAGTGAGGTGCCAGTGACATGACCCAGCAATTTTCCAGAAGTTGCATGAACATGAATGTGACAGGAGAGGGACAGGAACCCCACTGCAAAGCTATGCAAAGTCCCCCACTCCAGCAGTGCCCAGCTCATCCCACAGGTCGCTGCTTTCCCATCCCTGTGACTGGGCACAAGCAGGAACAGATAACGAGCTCTCCCTAGCCCTCAGGACTTGGAAGGGAAAATGTCTGTAAATCCAATTTAATCTTTATTGTTCTTCCAGCAGGTCTCGTGGCTTTGTAAGAGCTTGGCTGGGGCAAACTGGGCAGAGATTAGCTGTGGCCGCTCCCTCCTGAGTTGGTGGGGTGATACCTCTGAGCCCTGTTATTTCACCCCGGTGGTGGTGGCAAAGAGCCCACCCCAGTAGTCCTCGATGCTCAGTCTGCATTTTGAGGGGCAGAACACGGGGCATGCTGGTGGCCGGTGCCCCCCCCCGGGCTCTGCCCCGCACCAGCATCGTTCTCGATGGCTGCAGGTGGCCTAGTACCACCTCAGTGCATTTTGAAGGGTGGCAGATGTGGCTTGGCATCCCCCGCCCCCACCGCACCTCCCAAAAGAGCAGTGGCCTAGCATACGCCCATCTTCCCCAGAAACGCCCAGCTCGGAGGGATGAGTCCCCCAAAACTGGAGGTGTCCTGGGGCCACGGAGAAACACAGGGCTGGGGAGCTGCCACGGCCCCCCTGGGCGGGGGTGCACAATGAAACCCCCGTGGTGACAGAGGGTGGGCAGCCGAGGTCCGTGAGCAGCCGAGCCCTGCGAGGAACTCGGGGTCGGCTGCCTGGGGCTGTGCGTGTGTCCCCCCTCTTCCCCCCCACTCCACTCCCCTGGGAGGAAAAAAAAGCCAGAAAACCCGGAAAGAGCAAAAAAAACCATCCAGCAGAAGGAAGTTAAAGGCAGTCCAGAAGAAGCACGCACGGCCGGGCAGGCATCTCGTGACTGATTTCACAGTGTTTATTCCCCTTTCCCGAGGGCTGAGTCACGGCCCGAGGCGCCGGGGGTCAGCCCGGGGGGGGCCGTGAGGCGGCGCCCCCGGCCCGGCGCCCGCTCCCCGCCCCGGCCCGCCCTCACGTGACGCCGCCGGTTGCAATTTTAGACCGTCAGCTGACTCCAGAAATCCGTGGAGAGGGGCCGCTCTGCCTACAAAAACAGGGACGGAAAGCGGGAGCTGCGTCGCGGCCTGTCGGCTTCGGGACCTCCAGCCTCTGACCCCTCGCCGCCGCCGCCACCAGTGCCATCGCCGCCATGGGGCCCCGCGGCCTCCTCCTGCTGCTCGCCCTGGCCGGGTCCTGCGCCGCCCTCGTCAGGTGAGACGAGGGGGTTCCTCAGGGGCTGCTGAGCCCCCCGGGTTGGGGGAGACGTGGGACATGCACCCCCGGTGCTGCTGCAGCGGTGGCCTCTGAGCTCCTCTCACAGCCCTCCATACGGGGCGGCTCCCCCTCCATCAAAGCAAGGAGGGGGCTCCCCTACCGCCCCCCCACCCTGCCCATTAAGGGGCCTCACCCCAGCTTCCCTTACATCTGGTGACCTCTAGCAGCCCTCCGGCCTTTCCCCCTATCCTCCGGCTTTGGGAAAAACACTGAACGCAGCACGGCGAGGGGGATCTAGCGTAGGGTGCTGGCAGGAGCCCAAACCTCACCCACCTCGTATTGGCGCGTCCCCTGTTTTGAGCCCTGCTGCCCCCCTTCCCTAGGGATCCCTCCCCTACATATCCCCTTTAACAGGTGTGTGTTTGCCGTCCCCACACAGGATCCCCCTGACCAAGTTCCCCTCCATGCGGCGGATCCTGAGTGAGGCGGGCAGTGAGATCCCAGATATGAACTCCATCACCCAGGCGATCAAGTTCAAGCTGGGCTTTGCCGAGGAGGGTGAGCCCACTCCGGAGATTTTGAAGAACTACATGGATGTGAGTAACAATCCCCCCTTCAAACCACCCCCCCCACTGCAGCGGACCCCAGCACAGTGTTGGGCAAGTGGCTGTCACTTCTGGGGGTACCCATCCCAGGGGGTGGTGAGACATGCCAGCCTGCCACCAACCAGGAAGGCAAAGGAGGGAGAGATGTTGATCCTGTAGGACAGATTCGTGCACCCCCATGGCCTAGTGAGTGCATGCCAAAAGGTGCTTCCCATCATTACTAAACTAAAAATACTAATTCTAGTAATTATAACAACAACAACAACCAACCCGCTGCCACCCAAGCAGGAGCTTTTCAGTTTGTGACCTATTTCCTTTCCCCTTTGTCACTAATTAACAATCATAAATAGGGGCCTTATTATAGCTATATTATAATAATCTATATTATTATAATCTATAATAGGGGCCTCACTTACAACTCTTCCTAGCATCTTCTGGCCATTTGGACTCTACTTTTCGCAAGACAGGGGCATAAAAATCATGCTCCACTCCTTGAGGTGTTGGGTCATAAATGAGTGAGCACAGGATAGGGGAAGAAAGCTCAGATTGCGTACTAGCTTACAATGGGACCGGGAATGCAGGACCCTTCCTCTCTCTATCCTTTGTCTTCTGCGCTGCCTTGGAAAAAGCCACCCTGTACCTCCACTTTCTTCTCAGCAACTTAGGGAGCAAAGGAACCTGTGTGGTGGCGGAAACAGAAGCCAGATAAAGGACATGAAGTTTGCCCTTGCCCTGCTGCCAGACATGTGTGGAGTTTGCTATTTCAGGGTTCTTCACTGGGCAGTGTCGGATGTGAGCGTTAGCTGGCAGAACGAAGCTGGGCCCGGATATTTCGGCATTAATTCAGGATATATTCCCCCTGCTGTCCTTCCCCAGGGCCTCTTGTCACCCAACCAGCACCGTCCTCTCCTGGGAAGGGCCACCGGTGTTTCAGTTGGCAGTGTTGAAAGCCAGGGCAAGCGGTTGTGTCACGGTGTTGTCTCTTGCAACCACAGCTCAGACTGCTGCTCAGGGCAGCACTGTTTTCCCTTGTCACAGGGCCACCAACCCAACCTGTGGTGGCAGATAAGGGACCACTGGGTCCCTCCCGGCCTGGCTGAAAATGCTTTTGCTGCCAAAGGAATTCTTGGGACAAGCCCTATTAGCCTGCCTCGTATGCTTCCTACCAGCCCTTGGGACCCTTCATGGGTCTATGTATGTGATAAATGGAACCCCTGTACTGGGGGTTAATTTTCAAGCCCCAGCAATAATTACAGAACGACTGGAAGCAAGTGCTGCCTCCCCATTATGGCTAATTGCAATGGATTGTTAATTACTCAGCGAGCAAGCCTTGCAAACTAAGCGCACAGGAGGTGAACAGCTTTGATAATCCTGTTTTCTTCCCTACTCCCCACCCCCCCGCTTAATTAAGAACACAGGGGGTTTGGAAAGGCTACTGGCTGGCATCCCTTGCTAGCAGCCTTCTCTCCAGGACCCTGAACCAGCTGCTCACCAGGCAGGACACAGCTCCCTGCCTGTTTGGGAGGACTGGGGAAAAATGAGTCCATGCAGCACCTGCCTAGCATTCTCCATTCATCCTCTCCTCTGTGGAGAGAGGGATACTTTGCCAACAACTCAGCCATTCAGGTTTCTTCCAGTCCCAGCAGAAATATAGTCTCAGAGCAGAGGGGTATCCATCTGTGCTATAGGGATTTCTCCCAGTCTTTCACCCTGCAGGCCTAAATCCACCTCTGGTGGTGCTGCTGATGCTCTTTACTCTCACCACTCCCCCAGTCTTCCAGCTCTCTGAGCATTTGTTTATTCCTCCCCACTGCCAGAGCTCACCAGCAAGCACCAAAACCCCCAGCAGCTGTACCTCCACCTGCAGTGGGCAGTGCTGCTGCTCACTGCAACCCACAGTTTCTCTGCGAAACCACGAGCAAAGCAGCTTCCCAGCCAGTTTCAGCTTTTCAATAACGCAGTTGTTTTGCTTGGCCTCCTTCCATCGTTTCTTCTCATCCTTGTAGAGAACTGCATGTTAGCCTGCAGACCTTCCCCTTTCTCTTCCCTGTCTCCCTGCCCCAAATGTCCTCCCCCTCGCACACCCATCCCACTTGTCCTCGATTTATCCTTTTCACACCCGCTGTAATGAGTTGTGAACACTGAAGGGGAACCTCCCTTCCAGAGGACAAAGGCTGGGAACCTATCGGTGCCAAAAACAAGAGGAGGGCAATGTCTAGATAAGAAGCTGATCCTCTATTCACCTTTAAGAGATTTTTTGATCTTTAATCCCTGCTTTTGGCCAGCTGCCTCTGCTCATGGCTTCCTTCTTCTCCTTTGCAGGCCCAGTATTATGGTCCTATCGGCATTGGGACACCCCCCCAGAATTTCACTGTGATCTTTGACACTGGCTCCTCCAACCTCTGGGTGCCATCCGTGCACTGTTCCATGTTGGACATCGCCTGCAGTAAGTGTCATGGGTGCCAGACACCACTCAACAGCTTCTCCTTCCCTGCAAAATGCAGAGCCTTGCATTGCAAGAGGAGAAACTGAGGCAGCAGCATGAAAGGACTTGCCAGAGGCTGATGGGCTTTTTAGGGTCAGAGCTAGAAATACAATCCCAGCTTCCTGCACCCATCTTTAATTAGTCCTTTCCTAGATTTTTTCTTTTCCAAGTCACTCCCATACAGGGCCAAATCTTTTCCAACAGCTTCAGCCCTACAGCAGGGGAGCAGCATCATCAGTTGTGTTTTTTTTCCCCAATAGATTATAGACCCCAATTATAGACCAATGCTGCTGTTACCCCATTGCGCAAGGTTGACTTTTTTTAAGTCAGCCTCTTGCCAGATCTGATACAAACTGTCCTAGTTTCTGGTTTATTGCTGCACAGAGCATGTGTGTGCATGTTTATGGAGTTACAGTTAACGAGAGCCAGGTAGGCATAATGAAATGAGAATGTCTTAGGGACTACAATTTTTTTTTTATTCTGTGGCGTTCCTATGCAATAAACCTCCACAGCTGAAGATGTCAAACCTGGCTGTGGCAAAATGCTATTTAAAAGCCACTGGTTGTGCTGCTTAAGCAAAGTGAAGAAACCTGTGGAGTCGACAAATGCAACCATGAAAGGCATTCCACAGTGCTTGTTGGGAGTAGAGTGGAAGTTTGGACTTCTTGTAGACAGACCTTCTTTTTGCATATGTGAAACGAGATTTAGGACACCAGCAGGGTGGTGAGGTCCAGACCTGGTATGCCTAGGGGGTTCCTGTTTGTAGCAGGGAGCTGGTTTCTCAAGGCAGTGCCTCGAGAGGTGCTGGGACCAAAGGGCTCGTTTTATGAATATGCAAAGAGCTTAACCTCCTGCCAGACTGGAATCCAAACTGGAACCCAGACAGCCTAGCTGGGAAACTCCTTGTGTAGCGCTGTCGCTTTGTGTAGGGCTCGGCTGGTTCATCCTCAGCTGCTGTCTGCACCACTCAGCAACCAGCCATGGGATTGCACTGGCCAGCTCGTGACTTGGGAGGAGTCTGTGAAGGAGGAATCTGCCTGGCCATAAAACCAGGGATAGCCTACAGCTCCAACCCATCCAAGGGGAAAAGCAGCTTAGACTAGGGGAAAGCCATTCTCCTCTGCAAATAAAGGAATACTTTGAATTCTTTCTGGACTAAAAACGATGTATGAAAAATTTCCAGCTACTCCTAGTAAAAGAAACAGATAAGTCTATGAAGTGAAAACGTTCATGCCCAGAGCAGCCTATATTTAAAGCCACCCTGGTTCTCCATGGCCTGGGGAGGAATACATTTTGCTCTGCTGACTAGCACACCACACCAGCCATATAACCTCTAGGCTTTTAATACCCAGTGGCCAAATCGGATTTAACAGCCTGAATTGGATCTGCCCACCTGATTCCCTAGACACTGGAAGTGCTTTGTTAAGCAGTCTAGGCTTGGCAAGCACTGGATTCAGGCCCACCTTCACATCATTGAGCGTCCCTTTGTCCAGATAAGCTGGGTGGTGTGGGGTTAGGTATTGGGGAACCGTAGGTATAAAGGAGTGCTAATGTTGTGTGTCCCTTTGTGTCCCCCTTCCCGGCTGCAGTGCTGCACCACAAGTATGACTCCTCTAAATCCAGCAGCTATGTGAAGAACGGCACCAAGTTTGCCATCCGCTATGGGACGGGGAGCCTTTCTGGGTTCCTGAGCCAAGACACAGTCACGGTGAGTTACAGCTGCCCCTGCCCCGTGCTGCCCCAGACTGCTTTCAGTAGAGTGCTCGGAGCTGTTAGATTTCAATGGGTCTCCTTTCTTGAGTGTCCTGCTCGGACAGAACATCCTTCAGTGCTGTGTTTCCAAGTCCTTTGAAATTACATGGTAATGATGACTCTTAAGGTAACAATAACCATGGCAGGCTGAGAAGGGAGAAGGTATTCATCTGCAGGTCAGCAGGCTGGGAGTGGGGACTGGTCACATGGTGCCCTTGTAAACATGGTCTCTGGCCATCCCTCCCACCCTTTTCCTGGTGACCCCAAAAACTTACCAGCCCAAGCACATGCCAACACCACTCACAGACTGCTGGTGGTGCCCAGCTTGTTTTTGGCCAATATCCACACACTAGTGGATGCCCACATGGGCAGCTGCCCAAACACAGACCCATCCTGGTCTCGCGTCAAGAACTCGTGCTTATGCTTGTAAAGGCTGGGTAACACCGTGGGGGGAGGTTCCCCAGCAGTGTTCAGGGTGCAGCATGAGTTAGCTGGGTGGTGGTTGCTTCACAGTTTGCTTTTCAGCAAGCAAAGGCTGAGCTTTCTGTCCTGTGAAGGACGAGTGCCTTTCATGACTTCCTCCCAGGTACAGATGCTTGGGAGAGTTTGCCAGCTGCCAAACGTCAGGGGTGCATGTGCTCTCAGATTACTCGCTCTCCTGGCAGGGATA
Organism: Corvus hawaiiensis; assembly: GCF_020740725.1. Lineage (NCBI taxonomy): Eukaryota > Metazoa > Chordata > Aves > Passeriformes > Corvidae > Corvus > Corvus hawaiiensis. Next base: position 48,106,065 of record NC_063218.1, on the reverse strand, counting down.
AGAGCATATGTTTGCTTTGCAGGGGGGAAGAAACAAAGCAAAAGTTTTGAATAAGCACATAAATCTGGAGATTTGGAGGTTTCTGTTTAGGTTCAGCTGAAGAGTATTGGCTTACCAATTTCATCAGAATCAAAAATATCCAAGAAAAGCTTAAAAGTGTATGACTCTTGCAAAATGCACTCTTTAGCCCATCCTTACAGCATGAAGATTTCAGGCTAGCCTGGAAGCATCAGCTATTGCCTCTATGCTGCATCCAAAGATGGCAAACAGCAAACTTCATTGTCCTTGGGAAGTGTGGGCTTAATGCAAGGGCTGAAATGAGTCAGAAAGAAAATTGCAGTTTTTTCTCTTTTTTTGGTTTGTAATTGTCACCATAGTGCCTGTTTGCTAATTAGCTCTTCACTTCCCGGCAGCTCAGAGGAAGGATTTTGTGCCTCAGTTTGTTTGGGAAGTGAGGATGGCTTTTGGCAGACAGCACAGATTGTAGCATTTGGTTTCTGTCTGCACAGAAGCAAGAGAAAACTCTTGCATGGAGCTGAGCAGTGTCCCTCTTGTAGTAGGCAGGAGCAGGCATGACTCTGAGGGTCAGGGAACTTCAGAGGACATGTTGTTGATCAGAGGATGTGTCCTGGACACCAGGACACATCCTCTGATGCACAACATGTCATGGCAAGCTCCCAGTCAGGTGTAGTCTTTAAAGACATTGAAATAACCTTCAGGGCGACCCTCTTGGTTCCAGCCATTCTGGTGGGTGGAAGCAGGCACAGCAACCTCTGGCAGCACTGACATCTGACCAAAAGATGCTTGTTGGCAGGTAGTCCTGAGTCCCTCAGCCCTGAATGTTTTTTTGAGAGGGTGATGAGCTCATGTCAAACATGCTCTCTTGTTCTGTGGAGGAGTGATGCCCTGTAGCACCGCACTCCGCAGTGCTGCTTGCTCTCCAAAGAGTGGGTTCAGCCAGCCCTCTGCTGCTCAGGCATCTCATCCCTTTATCACAGCCCAACCTTCGGATGTCCTTCAAGGACAGCAGAGGAAACTTAGCTGGCCGTGGGGCACAAAGTCTCTCCATGACTGCAGTGCAGATACGCTGCACAGGAGATGACTTTCCTTGCCTCTCCCTTGTGCCTCTGTACCCCAAGCCCTGATGGCAAGCTGTGCTACAGAGGCCCTCACCTCTTGGCCTGCCTTTGCCTTCCAGTGCTTAACTCCTGGCTGAGGCCACTAACAAGGAAGCTAGGCGAGCTGCGGAGTGCCGACACCCATCTGCAAAGTGCTGGAGGGTGGCCACCACACGGCCATCCACTGGTCATGATTTTTGGTTGCTCAGTGTCTGGACACGAGCCAGCCAAGGGACAGAGACAAAGGATCTGTCACCTGGCAGGAGCACTCTGCTAAAGATGGTCTTGGGTTTCAGCCCTGCTGAGGACCAAGTGCAGGCCGGGTCTGCTGAAAATCCATGACTGGGCAGAAATCTGCCTCCCCCTTGGGATGTGCAAGCAGAGCAATATTCAAACAAACCTGACACTCAGTGTTATCAGTCCACTGCATTTTACTTTTCTTTAAGTAGCAGCTTCATTGAACTTTCTGGGCTGCTGAGGACCAGTGGTGCTGAGGGGTGGCTTTTGTAAACCTGGAGTGTACAACTGGGGCAGGCGCTGGCGAGCGGATGCATTGCCATGTGCTCCTTCCCCCCACATCCTGTCCTGTGGCTTTTAGCTTTCGCAAGGCTCGATCGCCCTTTCCTAGTGCAATCCTCCAATACCATTAAAGGCAGCACTGCTGTCCCAGCCTTGCAGTGTCTAACCCTAGGGGGATATTAGTAATTTGCAGGGATCGTTATCTGCCATCAGGTAGGAGAGGCCAGCTTGTCAGTCCAGCCTGGCTCACTACAGGGCTGCTAGCTGCAGGCTGAGAGGCTGAAATTGTCCTAGCATGGATGCTAAAATTGCCTGTGGTCAGTCAGAAGCTCACAAGCCTCCTGAACTGCTAGAGCCAGAAGCTAGCAGGTGCATCCTGCTCCCCATCAGCAGAGCTATCCTCCTTTATCTGATCATTTTCTTTCTGAGGATCTGCTCTCCCAAGGCGTTTCAGCTTTCTAGTGGGGAATGCCAATCCTTCTCATGGCTGGCAAGGGAGGTGACCTTTGAATTCTCAGTACTCTGCTTGCTATTTTTGTGCTTCAGGCTCAACCTCGCTTTCTTGGCTGGGTCTGCTCCCCTTTCACGGGAGGTCTCTGCAGGCTGGTGGCTCTTCCGAGAGATTCAGCAATATCCCGGGGATGTTTCTTATCTAGGGGAGATCACAGGGGTTTGTGGGCAGAGGTGAGAGGGATTTGTGCTCCCAACTGAGGATGGGTGCAGCACCCAAGGAGGTAGGATACACAGATGACTTAGAAGATGTCCAGAGTGGGGAAGGGGATTAAAGGCACAGTGCAAGAGCTTTTCAGACTAGGAGGAAACGGTGAAGTAGGTTATAGGGGAGGAGATGTAGGAAGGACAAATGGATATGGGTCCTCTGTGCAAAGAGGAGAGGCTGCAGAACAGCAAGGACACTGCAAAAGGCTTGAAGGATTCTCCTGCCCTTAGAAGTATGCTGGACTTTGCAGGGACTCAGGAGGTTCCACTGAGCCAGAGTTGCCAGTCTCAAACACTCCCCTGACAAGAGCGGCAACAGGGTATCTGGTTTCTGCAGCTGCCTACAAATGCAATAGTGAAAGCAGGCAGGAGTGTGGCAGCACACTGAGGGACGTGCTACAGCCTGTGTTCAATGAGGTTCTGTTACCACCCAGGTCCCCTGAGCCAGTTTTCCTTACAATCTGCTTTTCCCTTCCCTCCCTATCTCCCCACAGCTTGGTGATTTGAAAATCCCGGATCAGACCTTTGGGGAGGCCACGAAGCAGCCAGGCATCACATTCATTGCTGCCAAGTTTGATGGCATCCTGGGCCTGGCATATCCAAGGATCTCTGTGGAGCAAGTTGAGCCTTTCTTTGATAACATCATGAAACAGCGGCTGGTCAGCAAAAATGTATTCTCTTTCTACCTAAACAGGTAGTGTTGGGTTTGGTGGCACACCTCTGGTTGTGAGGGCAAGCCCAGTGGGCTTTTCTCTGTTTCCCAGTAGCACCTCTTGTCATCTGCTGTTTTACACTCTGGACAGCACTTCCCAGTTGGGGAAGTCTCAGCAAGTTCTGCCTTGCAGGAGCAGCCAGGCCAAAATCTCTTAAGTTTGTTGCTCTGAAGTAAGGAGAAGGGAAGTAGAAATGCAGCTCTTTTACTGATAAAAAGCTGGGTGGATCTGTGACCAGATTTCTTAACTGATGAATAGACAGAGGATGTTTCTAGAGGAAAGAGGAGTAAAAATAAATAGGGCTGTGATCATGAGATTGCTGCTAGTGCAGTCCCCTTTAGAGAGGTAAACAGCCCCAGTCTGCTGCCAAAATCCATAAGCCATGTGGTCACTACCGTGTTGCCTCCCAGGCAAGGGTGCCCCCCATCAGTCATCGCTAATGAGGAGTCTAATGCTCTCTCACCACCCTGGGAAATCCTCCTCTGCAGCTGCCAGCACCTTCCCACCCACTGCTGCTCCCCGCAGGACACCCCATCACTTTTCTGGCACTGCAGCAGCCACTCTGAACTACTTCAGCCCAAAAAGTAGCATGCCAAGAGTAGGGAGGGCAGAGAGGGCTGCTGCTGGCCATTCAAGCACCAGCCCTCCCCCATCACCATATTTCTTCCCATCTGCTCAGCAGTGAGCTCTTACCTGATGGTAACCTTGAGGATTCGCTCCAAGGCTGCTGGTTGGCAGAGTTGAGTGCAGATAACCTAACCCTGCATCAGCTGTGTCCAGCCCTGCACAGGCACTTTTTACAGGCTCATTTAGGAAGTCCTTGTGTTGGTGCTCAGTTCCCCTTTGCCATCCCCCTTCTCTGCCACAAGTTTCTTCAGGTTTTTTGAGAAAGTACCAGGTGGAAAGCTGCAGGATGCTTTCGCTGGGGCCATTTCCCCATCCCAGCCTATCTCACAGTATCTGCCCTTCTAGTGACATAACATAGCACAACGTAAGTCTGTTTCCAATACTGTTAATGCTATGCTTCACCCCCCAAGCACCCCAGCAAGTATTTTGGCGGCACTTGAAGCAGGTTGTTCTCGCCCTGCCCTTGATGTTCGTTCACAGGTTTGGGTATTGTTTTTCAGAGACCCCTCTGGTGTCCCTGGTGGTGAGCTGCTCCTGGGAGGGACCGACCCCAAGTACTACAAGGGCAAACTGACCTGGTATAATGTCACACGCAAAGCCTACTGGCAGATCCACATGGACGCGTAAGTTCCCCATCCACCTGACTGCATGCGTGCGGTCACATGTGCAGACAGCGTATGCCTGAGGCTGGGCTGAGACCCTCCTCGGAAAGGAATCATCTCTACAACACATCCACACCAAAAATAGCAGATTAAAATCCCACCCTAGCGCTGGGTTGTTTGTTGCTGGAAGGAGACGAAAGGCAGAAGCCATAGGGAGATATTCTGCAAAATCCTTTCCTCTTGTTTATGGCTTGACCCTTGAAAATGCCTACTGCATCCGTGCGAAGCGGGGAAAAATGCCAGTGTGTCCTCCTTGCAGGCAGGGCGAGCCCCACAGATTAAACCCCAGCTTTGCTCAGTTCTCAGCAAGGCCTGAGCTGCATGGCTCTCCTGCACACAGCTCCAGAGGAGCAGGATGAGGCCTCAGGAAGCCAGCCCTTGACTGAAGGGCACGGCACAGCAATCAGCACACATTGTTGGAGGCAGAGGGGAGGAGAGCAGGCTGAGCTGACAGCCGCCAGCCCCGCGGTCTATTCTGAGCTTTCCCACGTGATGGGAACTTAAAAGTGGCCTGTGATCAGAGTGTGTCCTTTTCCTGGGAATTGCATCCCTCCCCAGCGCGGCGTTTTAGTTCTCATTTTCCCCCAGTCCTGCAGCATCGGCAGAGTATGGCAGACCCTTGGCTAGAAGGCTTTGTCTGTCTGCACTGCTGTGAAATGTGATGCAGGTGAGGAAGCCAAGCAGCCCCTGGCTTGCCTTTTCTCTGTACAGGAGCCCTTCCCTTGCCCATGGCTGTCTCACCACCCCTTTAACCCTTCCTTCTTCTGCAGTAGCACAGGCCATACAAGTCCATAATTCATTGCCCTTCCCTCTGTCCTATGTCCATTGGCTGCGGCGCTAGCTCTGTGTGCAGGTAGCAGGCAGGGTACGCAGGCAGCATGCAGGCTCTCTGCAGAAATGCAGTTACACTTTAAGGCACCTGCTCAGTTATGAGCAGATGAGAGGGAGCCAGGGCGGCTGTGCACTGACTTCGTGCTGCATCAGTGTTTCTGAGCATCTGTCCTTTCTGGGTGTCTGTCACAGCCCTCCCTTGCCTGCCTGCGTACTGCTTCCTGCAGCCTTCACTGGGAGGCCTCTAAGGGTTGTCTAATGTCTGAGCATCTCTCCCCAGGGTGGATGTTGCCAACGGGGCGAGCGTGTGTCAGGGGGGCTGCGAGGCCATCGTGGACACGGGAACCTCACTCATCACAGGCCCCACCAAAGAGGTGAAGAAGATACAGGAAGCCATTGGTGCAAAACCACTCATAAAAGGCGAGGTGAGGCCGGGCTGGAAATGTGGGAGTCTGTGCCCATCACAGTATCAGTGCTTACACCCTACTTTGTACCCAGATGCTTGTTGAGACCTACTCTTCTGCTCCCTCTGATCTTTGTTCCCACCCTGTGCTCCTGGAAAAGCCACTGGCACAGCAGGGACCCCTTCATCTTCTGACCCTGGGTAGCATTCACCACTCTGCTCATGCTTGGTAGAAAGCCCAGGTCCCATTTTGGGAAGCTTTGAGTCACCTCTGCCACCCATCTCTGGGAGGTGGAAGAGAAGGGATCTGAGTTGCAGCTGAGGCCAAGGATTCACATTAATGTGAGTCCAGAGACACTTTGATAAAAGTTTATTTCATGCAAATGGCAACCCTTTCCTGCCAAGTTTTCAACCATCAAAGCTAATCTCACAAGGCTCTCTCTCCTCCCTAAAATTGTGGAAGAATATGGATTATAAAGACCTTGTAGAAAAAAATGCCCTGCTCTGAAAGCCCTCCCAGATCAGAGCCATGAGCACTTGTAGGGCTCTGCAGTGTCAGAGCCCCCCAGCTGCAGCAACAGTTGGCTTAGACCTGCCAGCATCCCCAAGACTTGCCATTGTTCACACAACTGGCTTTGTTCATTACACGGTGAATCCCTGTGTACTGAGCCCCAGCTGCCTCTCCTTTGGTAAAAACCGCCAGCCATGCCACATCAGCTGTGGCATCCTGGGACTCAGCTGTGGCATCCTGGGACTCAGCGGAGCCAGAAGCTGAATCCAACATCTTTGGCTCCATGCCTATCCATAAAGCCCTTCTTGCCCCTCAGCTTGGAGCCCTAGGCAGGCAGCAGCCTACCCCAGCTCAAGCTTCTCTTGCACCCTGAGATGAGCTGGTTTTGGGGAAAACCACAGCAAAGATGTGATTGTGCTCAAGGAAGACTGAGAGTGTGGGAGGTCCAATCTAAAGCCTTTACTGTTGCAATTTCAGTACATGATCCCCTGTGAAAAAGTGCCAACACTGCCTAACGTCACAATGACACTAGGAGGGAAGGCCTTCCAGCTCACAGGAGAGCAGTATGTCCTCAAGGTATGTCCAGCCAGATTTTTCCAGCCTTACGCTTCTTCCCCAAGGCCTGGCTTTTGCTTCCACTGCTCCAAAACACAAGAGCAGCCGAAGCAATGCTGGAGCTGGTGCTTGGGAAGAAGTCTGAAGGGTTGGGGTGTCAGGGTGGTGGGCACTTCAGGTGGATCCAGGTAACCTCATTGAAGTCTCACAGGAGTGAGACCTTCTACATAATGCTTGTGAGGGATAGCAGAATGGTTGAGGAAGGGGAGGCAAGCTGTTGCATCACTTCCTACAAACATTTAGCTCTTTCCTGCTGCATTGTGGTGCCTTGAGACCAGCCTTATTATAGCAGAGACCACCAGCCTGTCATTTAAGCCATCAGAATCAGCTTGCAAGGACCATCTTGTGCAGACCTTCACCAATGGCTTTAATCCAGAGCTGCGTGGGCTGGGAGGTTTATGGTCATGTGCAGCTTTGCTTGATGCTTTAGTGTTTAAGGGAGGGGGAGCTGGGTTTGGAGCCATAGAAGCAGTGAGTTGGGAGTCACCTTTGCAATCTGTGGATCTCAGTCTGGGAGAGGCTGAAGCAAAGGCAGCCTTGCAGGTGTTCTTGCCAAGCCTGCAAGGTTGAGGGAAGGGAACGACCTGCTTAGATTGAAGCTCTCACTCTTCTTTCTAGGTTGTTTCAGGATCAGAGACAGTATGCCTAAGTGGCTTTTCAGGCCTGGACATCCCACCCCCCGGGGGCCCTCTCTGGATCCTGGGAGATGTCTTTATTGGACCCTACTACAGCGTCTTTGACCGTGATAACAACCGTGTTGGCTTTGCCCCAAGTGTCTAAACACCTGACCCCCACTGCCTCTGCCACACACGCACTTACACACACGGGAGCCATAGACAAAGGTTACCAGTATTAGAAACCCAGTGAGTGGAAAGGAGAAAAAAAAAAAAAAAAAAGGAAAAAGAAATGGAACTAGATTTAAAATTACATGGAAAATAGTCATTAGTGCCCTGCTAGCTACTTTTTCCACTCTGTTGAGTGGTGCTGGGAGGTCTCTAGCTGACAACTCCAGCTGGAGTAGTCCCTTGCTTTACTGCTAGTTCTTCCAGTAGTTCTTTTTCAGAATGATTCTCAGAGCTGAGCAAGGTCCTCTCACATCTCCCAGCACTGATGTCCTTCCTTGGGGGGGGGGGGGGGGGGGGGGCAGCTCAAGCCAGCCCCTGGCACCTCTGTTCCTGCAGAGAGGTTGTGCTACTGCTCTTGGGTTTGGATTTCTGTGTTGGGGGAGAGGGACAAGGGAAGACTGTCTTGCACATTAGTTCTTACTGCTTTTTCACTCATGAAGTGGGGGAGTGGATGGCAGGGAAGAATCTGTCTTTTTGACCCCTACTTGGCAGGTAAGGCAGTGACCAGTAGGTCACTTCTCAAGGAGTTTGTCATGGTTTGGTCCTAGGAGAGCATGTCCTGGGCTGGAGCAATGGGGAAGCACAGTAGTGTGCCCAGGGGATGAGTTTCAGAGCCTGAGGGCTCTGGTGGTTTGTTTTGTTTAGTGATGGCACTAGTGAGAGAGCTGGGAGGCATGACATCCACATGCCTGACATAACGGGACAAGGGTTTGTAGGGGGGCTCTAGCCAGTGGGACTTTTCAGTCAGTATGAATATTAAGGGGGTCAAGAGAGGTTATAATAGAGGTTACTTGAATTCAGGGCCATGAAGGTCCAGCCTGCTGCTGAGCAAAGTCATGTGGCACAAGTTCTCTCGAGTTTAGTGACCTTCTCCCAGGTTCCCCAAACAGCAAATCTTCCCAGCTTCATCCACAGCCAGTCAGTTGAGAATAATGTTTCCTAAAGCAACTAAGTGATCTACAAGCTGAAATCATACTGATAAAATCCATGTTTGTCAGCCTCGTAAGACCTTTTGGAAACATGATTCACAGCATTTTGAGCTGCCCAAAACTCAAGAGACAGTTGGCAGAGCCAGCAAACCTCCTGGGCAGGAGGATGGCATGGCAGCTGCTGGATTTGCATTCACTTTCCCTGCTGCCCTGTCCCAAAATCCAGCTGCCTTTAACACCCTCTGTACCTGCTTTCCACTTTACTGACGCTGGTGAGCTCTGTTCGTGTCCAGCTGTGTTGCAGACACAGTGAGGCACAGTCCTGCTTCGGAGAGGTTGTAGCTGATTTAGCTGTGCACACAGATCCTCCCAGAGAGCCGGGATCTGCGCATGCGGAGCCTTGGTGTCTTGCTGGGCTGGCACTGGTAGGCAAACACTGGTGGAGCTGGGAGGATGATAAAATGAGTTTTAAGCAGTGCTGGAAAGCCAAAGAGAGCCTGCCAAGAATCCCAGCCCCTGTGCTGGGAGTAAGACTCTCTTCGCTTTCCCAGTGTGCTGGATCAGGTCCTGAAGTTACGGGAGTGGCAGCAGATAAGGAGCAAAGCTGAGAGTGGCGAAAGGATAAGATAAGCAGCAGCCATGACCCCAGACCAGGCTAAACAGATGGCAAAATCCTGGCTACCCAAAATTCACTGATAATCCTGCCAGCAGTAGCAATGGGGCCAAGAAATTTTCTGAGAAAGGTCTTTGGGCAGTGAGTGAATAAGACAGTTTTGCCCCATGAAATAAATTTGGCATTGTAACCATGCTTCACCTTGGAGGGGTGTGGCATGGACAGGGGGACAGGCATAGGCACACATGACACACATGCATCGTCCCCTACAGCCGCAGATGTGACAAATGCTGCTCCCAAAGCTTGCTTCTGCCTGCTCATAATCTTCACCTAGAACTCTGCATCTGGACACCAAAGGACATCTGTTGTAGACTGGCCAGAGAACAGTAGCATATTACCAAAAAAAAAGTAATCTTCATTAGCTACTCCAAAATCAGCAAATATTCAGCACCTCTCCAGAGATCTTCAGTTTCACACCAGTTAAGTGCTCAGAGCTCCTGCAAGTTCTGCTGCATCGCTTCCCAGCCACAGGATTTCTTCAGCAGGGCGTCACAGAGTCAGCCTCTTGGGTACCTGCTGAAACAGACCTGATGTGAGGGGGAACCTTGACACGGACCTGGCAGTGGGTTTTGAATAGCATCAGATTTAAGAGGGATGTGCAGCACAGCCCCAGACAGAGCCCTTGGGCCATGGCTATGCTGGGCGTCCGCTGCCTCCCGCCGCGTGCGTGGTCCCTGCACAGTAACTCCAGGTGGGCTGATGTGTGTCAGCAGGCAGGAGGCGGCTGCCTGGGGAAAGAGCACAGCCCAGAGTGATGCCCTGAGCAACACACTTTACGATAAGCTGGAGGACCAGTTCACTGCAGTCTTCCCTGAATGGGTCTCCTCCCCTTGTTCTTTTATTTGCATTTTTAAACCCATGTCTAATCGTGTGACTGGTTCTTTAAAATTATTTTGCTGTCAGAATTAATTGTCTCTTCATATAAAATTGAAAAGAAAATACAGTATTTTCCCCTTTAATTCTGAGAGTGGTCTTTCTTTTTGCAGTTTGAGATACCAAACTCTTTGTCAGCGTCCAGAGACTGTCTCCCTGATCTATTGTCTCTGGACAACTGGTTGCCCACTTGTGTGGATTCGTGTGTTTCAGAAGGGCTCCTCCCCTTCTCTCTGATAAGGAAACATGCTAGGAGCCTGTTGGATTTGTCTTTTGCAATGGATTAAAACGTAACAGCCTCCGCAAGGTGACATGTCAGTGCCACCTGCCTGACCCAGCACCACTGGGGCAGCGAGCACTCCCAGCATCCCTGCTAGCCTACAGCCTTCTCCTGGGACCACACCTCCCCAGTGGAGTATTGCCAAGGGTAGTCCATTAACAGGGAACTCAGGCTGTCCCCTGGTCCTCTGGACCAGTTAGAACAAGCTCCTGTTTAAGGTTAGAACAAGTTCCTGCTTAGGCTTTGGAGTGGTCCTGAAGCAGCCAAGTGGAACTTCAGCTTCTAAGTTTGGCCTAAAATCCACTAAGGTGTGATGTCTGGGGAAGTCCCGGAGCCCAGTGATGAACATGGTGTGAGGTTTTTTCAGTAATGTAGGAAAAATCCGTCCCTCTTGCCTAGCTGTGTAATTTTTAGTCCTAGCACTGCTGTATGAGAGCTGGAGACTCTGAAGCAGAATGAAGGCCCCATGTGCCAGGTGGAAGATAAGAGCTAATCCCTACTTTGAAAAAAGCATCATCTACATAAGCAAGATGGATGCAGCCAAGTCCCATCCCATCTTCTGAGCGCAGATCTAAGCACAGAGAGAGCTTAGCTGATTTCCCTACTGGCATGTCCTGAGTCTCTGTTCCCCCCAGATGCCTAAATTCCCCAATCAGCTATTCTCCTATGTTAAAGAGATGGATTTAACCCAAAAGGGCTGGCTGGATCCTGAAAACCAATCATGCAGCCCACTGTTCCTCAATAGCCCAAGGGGAGAAAAGTCATTTGCTGCCAAATACTTATTGACAGGAATATGAGGGCCCTGTTTCTGCTGGGGGGATTCTGCCTAAGTCTTCAGTCATGCCTTGTGTACTGAATGTTACATCCCAGTGGGAACAATCACAGGCTTGATCTTGGCCAAGAGCTAGAGAAGCCAAGAGCCAGAAATGCCCACCCCTTCTTTTCCAGCAGGGAGCAAAGCACACCCGTGCCCCGGGAGTAGCCTGAATGCAGCCCCACACTATCTTGCCCAGAAAGTCCTCAGGTTTACTTCAGCCTCCCTGTTTACTGCACCATCTCTGCAGAACTCCATGCACATGACAATTTGGGATCTCACTCTTCATTAAATGTCTCCATTGATGCAAAGAACATAAAATTTTTCATCACATCCCCTTAAGTACTAGGGTGCTTGGCTCTGACCCCCAGGGCTGTCTTCATGGGCCTGATCCTTCTCCAAGTAATTCTGCTTAGGGCTTTACCAAAAGCCCGTTAACACAAGGACCTGCCCAAGGAGAGGGAGGATGAGACCCCTCGTTTATGGAAATGACTTGCTCATCTGGTTGGCTCAGCAATTTGTTCATTTGGGAAACTATTTTTACTCACCATGAATGACTAAGCACATCGTTTTGGGGGCTGATGGCTTTTCCTTTTTCCGCTCTTTCTTGGATTTATTTATTTTTAGGTTTCTTTGGGAGGGAAGAGAAGCGGAATGCAGAATGAAAGCTCAGAGAACAGAAGACAGAGATCAAGGGAGAGTGGGAAGATTGGATTTACCCCTCTGAGTCTCAGGCTGCCTTACTGCTTATGGAACTTAGCAACCTACTGAGGAATTTTATAGGGGTAATAGGAAAGGAGCATTCAGGAGGCTGTGGACTTTTTCCTTCAGAAATAAAAAAAAATCAGGGTCAGGTTCTGCTAGTGGTTTTCTGAAGAGCTTGAGTAGGATTTGAGACGGAAGATTTTCTCACAGGTCTTACAGCACTTGATTATGCTACAGCCCACATGTCTCTAACGTGATTACGGGAGATTGGCTTTGGGGCAGGAAACATCCTTCTGTTCTGTTTGTCCCGTGCTTACCACAAGGGGAAGCCAGCCTTGATGCCAAAGTAATGCCAGTGATTATTCATACTCACCCCACCTTTTATTTGAAAGGAAAGTAGTCCTAGACCATATGGTTGAGGGCATGCATGCATGACCTTTGAAGATCCCCAGAAAGTTGGAGGAGAGTTAAAATAATGCAGAATATTGAGGGGTTTTATTCCTTGCATCATTTTTATGTCAGTTCCCTGGGGGAAGGGTCACATGAATGGTTTTTGAACCAGTGATGCTGCATGTATGCCACTGTGGTCTACATAATAAACCTCTCACCACTCACACTTAATGTCGAGGAAGATGATGAATCACTCCCCCAAAGACCAAAAAGTGCTCCACAAACTGTAGGGATGACCTGGTACCTGGAGAAGAGGAAAAGCAGCCATTCAACCTCCCTGACCTTTCAGTCCTTTTCATACCAGGGAACGTGACTGTCTCTGTTGATCTCACATTCCCCTACACCACTCTGCTGCCTCCTCTTGCCTTCTTGAAACCCCCTCTGACCTTTTTCTCTGCTCACCCTCTACCCCTGCCTTAAGAAGAGAAGCAGCCCTACCCACACAACTTTCCCCAGACAAACGAACAGCAAGCTCATCAGTAGCTCCAGTCTGCATCGACGGGATTTCATTGTTCCTCCTGAGCCTGCAGGGAGGATACTCTGCACAGTTGAGTTTGTCCAAGCCCTCCAGAAAAGCTGACGACAGCTGGCCATGGCTCTGCCTCTCCTGCAAACCTCTTAATCCCACAGGAGTATCAGTCTCACCCTAGCACTGCCTCTGTTTCTTAGCAGCTTCTTGGAGAGAGACCTGGGTCTCATCACAGGCTGTAGCACTAATAAAACCTCCTTTACTTTGGCAGGACCCAACGCCACTCCAGCAGCAATAAATCCTGAACCAGAAGGCAATTTGTCCTTTTTTAGCCAATGCAGGCACCTGCAGAAGGATTAAACTGGTCTCATGGAAACTGTACCCCCTCCAGCCTCAGAGACCTGTGGATGTGCAAGAAGTTCCCCCACATCACACCAACCCAGGGGGATGAACACGGCATGGGTGCCCCTACACTGGAGCCAAACCTGCCTGTGAAGAGCTGAGTGAATTACATCCTTATTTCTTAGCTCAGCACTTTGCGGGTAGGCTTAAGGCATTTCCAGAGGATTTCCCTTCTCTTGCAGTTTCTGCTCACACAAACTTTTGTTTTACCCACCGTGTTTCCACTGCCCTGGGGATTTCTCTGCTACCCTTCCCCAGCGCCACAGCTGAACTGCCTGCTGCAACAAGGCCACCTGCGCCAGGCTATGTCACTGCGGGGGGACGTGGAGTGTCCTTCTGTCCTCACCCTCCCTGTGCCACGGCTGCATCCTCCTGAATGACCTGCAGGCTGTCCCTGCACGGCACCAGCTGCTCTCCATCATCACGTCCCTGGGGGGACGCTACTGCAGCACCCTAGGACTGGGATTCCATGCAGCTTCCAGAGTGTTAACAATGGGAGGCAGCAAGCACATCCCTGATCCTGTGCTAAGCCTGGGCACGGCCAAATCCTCCCGGGCTTGACCAGCCTTCGTGACACCCCCACCCCCCTCCCCAAAGCAGCCACATGCCGTGAATCCTGCTGCCGGAGTGCTCCCACCCCTGCCTGCACTGGGATTTGCTCCGTGCCAGCAGGATCTGTTACCTCATACACAGGATTTATCCCCTTTCCATTCATCCCCTCAAGATCAGAACCCGTTTTTCCCCACAGCACTGCATCACCACCACCTCCCCTTGTTAATTCCGGTTCCCCAGGCACTCCTGACACACTTGTTTTAGTTTTTCACCCAGGTCCATAGGAGTGAACCCGCAAACAAGGCTGCAGCGAGTCCCCGCTGCAAAGGTCTCTGTGGGTGATAATGGGGAGAACAGGGCCGAGCATCCCCTTCTGATGCTCGGGGAAGCCGCTGGGCCGGGGCCCAGGAGATGCCCTTCTCCAGCGGGGCGCTACCAGGATGCTCCAAGCAGGAGGTGACGTCCCAGTGGGGGGGACACGAGGAGAAAGGCTGAGACACGGAGGAGCTCTCCTGCGTGAAGCATGTTCGGGGGGAGAGAGGGGGCTGCAGGCTGACCTTCCCATCCCCTAACTCCGTCCCTGCCCACCCCTAGTCCATGGGTGCCCCCCTCCCCGCCCTCCCCTCCTCCTTCAACTCCAGCGCCGAGGAAGCCGAGCCGGAGGCAGTGCTGAGCCGGATATGCAGCGACTCCCCGCATCCCTCCTTGTGAGTATCCCTCGCTTCTCCTGATGCCTTCGGAGGAGACCGATGGACGGACGGACGGGCAGCCAGAGGTGGACTAGTCTCTCCTATTTGCAAAGCTAGGGTGGAGGGGAACTTCTTCCAATATCCCCTTTCCCATCATCTGTCTTCATCCTCTCTTCCCCTCCTCCTCTTCCTCCTCCTCTCCAGCCACGATATCCTAAAAAAAGAAAAAAAAAAAAAAAAAAAAAAAAAGAGGGCGGGGGAGGGGGGTATGGGAAACCTGCTGGCAGGTGGAAGGGACCGGGAAATGGAATCACATCTGGAATCCCGCAGAGACTAGGACTCAGGAAAAGAAAAATCCCCCCCCAAATACCCACTCCACTAAGGAAGGAGGGAGGGAGGGAGGGAGGGCGGAGGGGCGGGCTGCTCTGCCGCACCGGGAGACCCGCTCCGTCCGCAGCCGAGCCACCGGCTCCCATCCCGGCATGGGACAGAAAGGAGAAGGCCCCGACAGACCGACAGACAGAGGCGGGCGGGCAGGGCTGCGGGGGGCTGCAGCGCGGCCGGCTGGCAACTCCCTCGCAGCCCCCCGGCGCCTCCCAAGTGTTTCTTTCTGCTTTTATTTGTCTCCTTTTTAAAAAAAAAAAAAAGATTATTTCCCCCGTGGTGAGTGGAACGCGGGTCACGCAGGCCAGCGGGCAGCGGCGGGGGGAGGCCGTGGCAGAGGGGGAGGGATGCTGCCCGCCCTGCCCGCGCCTCTGCCCCCGCCGCGGGGCCGGGGCCGGCGGCAGCTCCGCGCCGAGGCGGCGGCGTCGTGGTCCCCGGGTGTAGCGGTGCTCCCTCCTCCCCCTCCTGCCTGCCCTACTCTCCTCCCTCTCTCCTCTGCCCACTCCCTCACTCCTCTCCCCGCTCTCTCCTCTGTCTCCCGGTCCCTCTCTTTCTCTCCTGCCTTCCCCCCACGTCTCCCCTTGTCTGCTCCTTGCCCCCTTTCTCTTCTCCCCCTGCCCCCAGCCTTTCCATCCCCTCACCCCCATTTTTCACGGGGGGGCTTTTCGCTTTGCCAGGGCAGAGCGCGGTGACGCCGCGGCAGCCACCACGGAGAGGACACAGGACCCCCCCTTGGGCCCGCCATGCCCCTTTGAGGGGGTGGCCTGGACCCCGAGACCCCCTCAAGGCCCCCCGCAGGGCTGCTTCGCCTGCATCGCCAAGCCCCCAGCTCTCCGGCAAGCTTCGCCCGTCCTGTCTCCTTCTTCTGCCGTTTATCTCATGGAGAGCAAGAGCTGCAAAGGGGACAGTCTGCGGCCAGCGGTCCCGTGCAAGCACTCGGTGGAGAAGAAGACGATGACCAACCCCACCACTGTCATCGAAATCTATCCTGACACCACCGAGGTGAACGACTACTATCTCTGGTCTATCTTCAACTTTGTATACCTCAACTTCTGCTGCCTCGGCTTCATCGCCTTGGCCTATTCACTGAAAGTGAGTACTGAGCACGAGGCACGGGGTAAGGGGCGACCGGGCAGGGGGGAAGCGTTTGGGGGTTGTGCCTGATGTGAAACACATCTTTGCCACCCAAATGAGAGGTTGCAGACAATGGGGATGGGGACGGGAAGAGCTGAGGAGCCTGGGATGTTACTTCAGGTGGGGAAGAGGTGCTTTCACTTGCTCCAGGTACCCTCAGAGGCTCCTCTGTACCGTGGCGGCAGGGTGACAAGCAGGCAACACAGGGCTGGCTTGGCTCGTACTGCACCTGCAGGCACGCCGGCACTAGGTCCCTTATTCGAGATCCTGGCTGGTAGAGATCATCAGGAGAGGACCCAGCAGCACTGGATGGTCAGGCAGGAACAGTAAGAAGCAGCCAGCCAGGATCAGCCGTCAGCTGGCAAGTTGCAGGGGGTAAGAAGCTTACAAAGTGCAGGGCAATCCTGCCTGTTTCTTTCTTGCCCTCTCGCTAATTAAAACACCAGAGCTCGTGGCCAGCTTCCCCCACCCCAAGCCCTATAAATCCCAAAACAAGTCCTGGAGACCTGCCAGCATCATGGGAATGGTGAGGAGGTGGAAGAGAGTGTGGGGGGCTTCCCACAGTGTCGGGGCTGGAGGGATAGAGAGCTGTGTTGTTGGAGAGAGTGATGGCGTGGAGCACAGCCCATGATGGGAATGGGACCAGGTTATTATTCCTGATAGCTGCAGGGGAGAGCAGCCCGGCAGGGATGGTGCTTGGCAAACAGGCAGCCCCTTGGCAGCTGCCAGGAGAGAGGGGCCTGGGCTGCCCTCCCCTTCCCTGCCTGCCAGATGCAAAACTAACTGAATGGATGTGCAGAGAGCCTGGGGCGGCTGGGTGGCCCGGAGAGGAGCTGGCTGATTTGTTTTGGCAGGCAGCATTTAGAGGAAGGCCAGGGTGCAGACGGACTTCGTCACAGAAGCAGATCAATTAAACCCATACAGCTCCTGTGAGCTGGACTGTGAGCACCCAGCACCACAAGGAGGCTGCTTCCAACGCTGTCAGGGTCTCCATCAGAAAGGCTCAGGGACAAGTCTGTGGCCCCGTGTCCTGGGCTCACCCAGCACTGGCCCTGTGGTGCCTGCCTCAAGTTTCTCGTTCCTCAAGATGGGAGGCGAGCTCTCATCCATTGCCTGTGCAGGAGGCTCTGCTGCTGCCTGAGTGAGGCACTTAATAACTTAAATCATCCTGGAGCAAAGCATCACCATGAGTAAAGGGCAAATCCAGTCAGCAGCAGCCTTACATGAGTGGGGGGAGCAAGTCCCTTAGCACCCCCCACACCTTGATCCAGCAAGGGAAGAAAAAACTGGCTTCTTCCTTATTTTTAAGCCTTTCCTGTCTGTATTTGCCTTTAACGATTGACGTCTTTCCTGTGGAAGAGACTACCATGACTGTCTGGGTACATGTGGTCCCTTGCTGCTGCAGCAGTGGGGGGAGGACAGCCTGAGGACAGGGCTGACCCATCCCCAGGCGACAGGATAGAGTAGTGTCTGCTACCTGCAAAGTTTTTAGAGGCTGAACCCTTCACTATCCTTGACATGGGGTGGAAGGAAGGGCAAAGCCCAGAAGTAACCCAGGGCCTTGCACCACAATAGAGGCGTAGGCTCGGCATCTGTCTGCAAAGATCTAGAGGACACAAACTCAAGCATGAAAAGAAGAGGCAGTAGTGAGGGAAGGCAAATGGGCAAATTTGCTCCAAATCAGAGAAAGGAGAATAGAAGATGGCTGTCAAAAACAAGCCTTGGCTTTCAGGCTGAGAAGGCAGTAGCTGATGGGATGTAACCGCGGTACCCAAACAGAGGTAGCACTGAGCGGGTAGAAATAACTCTGCTCTGGTTTTGGAGCTCCCCAGTGGCTGTGACTCTGTGGCAAGGGGAAAATAGAAACAAAATGTCCCTCAGAGGCAGAGGACAAAGCTAGCAAGTGGCTGAAGGGATGCGGAGTGCTGTCATGAGCTGCTGTTGGGGTGGGTGGTGAGAGGCAATGCAGATGCTGGGGCAATAGCAGGTCTGTCCTGGGGAAGACTGGGATGTTCAGAAAGGCAGCTGTGTTCCTTGCCCACATTACTGCAGGGATCTTCCCAACACCCCAGCCAGGCTGGGTGTTACGGTTATTTCTCCAGAAGCATATTTTCTTCTCTTTTACTGTCAATAATGTTTTTCCCAGAAGTTCAGAGAAAACAGGAGCAAGAAATGCCCTAAGGACAGATACCCCTTTAAACAGACTTCTCTTGTTTCTCTGCAATTAAATGTAAAGACATTTGAGCAGTAGGCACTTAAGTCTGGCCTTTCTAGCATGTCTGTGCTCTGAAGGGACTGACTAAGGTTCTACGTACGTGGGAGAGGAGTGAAGCTGCACCTTCCCCTCCCTGAGCCTCTTCTGGGACCCCTCACAGCAGAGCCCTCAGCCACACAGGTTTCCTCAAGGGCCATCAGTGCACTGATGCCGTTAAGTTAAGCTGGGTTACAGCTTTTACACTTCCTTTGAATAACTGAAACATCCAGCAACTTCAAGAATTATAATTTTCATTATCAGAAATAGCATTTTCAATTCCCTGTCATAAAGGTCACCTGCATCTGACAGATTCATACTGTTAATAAAGCAGTATCTCCTTTGTGTCCCAAGTCCATGAGATGTGTCAGTATATATCTTAGCACACCCTAGCATTTTCTCTGGTTTCAGCAGCATAATGCCCACACTGGAAGACAGATATACCCTTGGTGCACTTGAATATTACTGTAAAGCTGTCTCCTTCCTCATGCCCTATTTTATTGGTTTCAGTCACATCTGGGAAAACAGGCATGTCTGCCTGGCCTTTTGCATGCTAGCTACAGCCTTCTAGATTTCTTTCTGCAGGGAAATGCTATTTCATGGTGACAACCATTTACTAAAAAATGCCAAAATCCCCCACCCCAGCACCAAAGAATTTGTGAAGAAAGAAACACATGAAGTCAGGTGAGGGCAGAAACTGACATACAAGGCAGGTTCTGTGTGTGACAGATGTCACAGCCAAGCGCTCTGAGCAGGACCGTGCCAGCATGCCTCATCTTTATTTACCCCCATAGCAGGCCAGATCCTCAGCAAATACAGCTTGCTGGGCTGCAATGGGGTCACACAACTCATGTATCCCTCCAGGGGTCTTTTCTAACATCTCAAGCTTCTCAAGGTCAGTCTCCCGGAGTGCAAGCAAGGCATTCGCATCTAATTGTGTGTGCTGGATGCTGGGGGAGAAGAGATCAACAGCAGGAACAGAGAAGTTAGAAAACCTGAAGTAACCCTAACCCCAGCCCAGCACAGATAAAAGTATCACTCCAACAGCAACACTTTGGATTCAGTTGGTTTTGATCAGAAGCAAATGTTGTGGTCTGATATTCAGCAGCTCCCTCCCTTCCCCTTTCCCAGCTCCAAGTGGTAATGAATGATGCATCAGTGCCTGGTGGCAGGAGATCTCACTTCAGTTGTTCAGAGGTTCGTCTCTGGAGACTGTCGGGGTGAGCCAAGTCCTTCTGTGTACCCATTGTGCCATGAGGCAGTAGATCAGAGGAGCTGGGATCTCAGATGAGCTGCAGTACGGATGCCTCGCTGTGGCTCTATAGACATGAAGATGCCAAGGAGCCTTGCTGGCTTTTTAAGCCTCACCAGCAGCCCACAGCATTGCTTGCAGAGTTTTCTTGCCCCTTGAGGTCATGGAAGTATGCCAAGTTCTCTTGCCCACTCTCTGCCCAGCCCTTAGCACACAGCTGTGGGCACGACTGCCTTCCCCTCTTGCCACTTGTTGATCTTCCTTGTTTTGAGTTGAAGTGGACCAGAACAAATCCACAGCTATTTATTAACCCTGAGAAGCTGCCACACCCGAGCTCTCAGGCAGGCTCTCACCCTGCTTTTCAGAAGGAGCAATGGTTTATGGAGGTGGGTGAAATGCAGGGGTGACAGTCCCGTGACGCCAGTGCCGGTGTGGTGGAGGCACGTGGGCTGGAGAGCTCTTGAGCAATCCACAGAGCAAATAAATCCAAGGATCGCCTCCAGAGCTCCTTCTGTGCAGGGACATGGAGCTCTGCATAGAAATGGATTTACTGACAACCAGCTGTGGACTTCCAGCCTTGCCTTAAAAACAGCCTCATTAGACTCGTTATCAACAAACCATTCGTCTCTTTCTGCAAGCTGAGGCAGCACTTTTTACTAGAGCAGCAAGTTTGATGCTCCCAAAAATGAGAGAGGCTGATCCTCAGGGCAGAGAGAGGGGAGGTGACTGCTGGGGAAGGCAGTGGGGTGGTAGGAGCCAAGGGGAGCACGTGGAGAGGAAGCAGAAAAAAACCAAGGAAACAAAGGACAGGGATGAGAGGGAGGAGCGAAAGAACCCTTGGGCACTGGCACGCTGGAGGCAGAGGACAGTGAGATGGAGATACTGGAAGACAAGGTGAGCAGCAGGGAGGTGACAGGCAAGTAGGGATGGTTGGATAGAAAGGCCATACCTTTCCTTTTGCTGATGGGAAAGGAGAGGAGAAAGGTTTCCATGTTAGAGCACAAAAGCTGGCTGTGTTTCATGTAAGGACAGGCATGGAAGAAGAAAGAAATTGTGTAAGTTGCCAGCCTGGATCAGGGGTGAGCTCTGCCTTGTCCAGGAGGGAAACTCCAAGGTGGCCACCACGCAGTGCTTGGAGGTGCCCAGGGAAACCCCAGTCAGCAGATGTAGTTATCCTCACACCCATCATCTCACTGCAAAGCAGGGCCAAAAATCCCCATCTAGTGTTAGGCAAGGTAAGAAGGGTCAAAGTGATGAGAAGAGCCTGTGACTGAGAAAACACCACACCTGGGTCTGGGGTGGGGGTTCAGCCTTGTGACCTTGAGGACCTGTCCCTCACCATGATTGATCTCTCTGGCCATGGAAGGAATCAGCTTCCAGGGCTCCCAGAAACTCGTGCACCAGCTGCCAGCACATTATGATGACAGTGGCCACAGGAGCATGAAGATAGGAAAAGCTGAAGCTGGGCTATAAGGAAGACACCAGCGTCTCCTTAAGGACAAAGCAGGGAAGGAGCTGAAACACTTCCCTGCTCTCCAGGAGAGCTCCTCCACAGCCTGGCTCAGTTGCCACAGCAGGACATTAAAGGGAGACATCTGGAAGCATCTGGGGGTGCAAGGCCATGCAGGAGGAGGCGAGGCTGCCCTGGAGAGATGTGGGAGGCTGGAGCTGTGAGTGGTTTGTAAGGAGAAACTCCTTTTCATTGCACTTTTATGCCACACGGGCCCTTGCATTTGTCTGGCACTTAGAGGCTCCATTTCAATATAAACGATTATGGGCAATCAGGGATGATTTTCATGAGGCTGACCACTGAAGCCACAGGGGTTGGCAGGAGTGTGTGGGTGGAACCAGCTGGAGGTGCAGGGAGAGGAGGCAGCTGGATGTCCTTTGGTAGGAGTCAAAGGCAGCCATTGCACCATTGTTTGGACCCAAACAACAGGAAAGAGAAGAGATGGAAGGAACAAAAAAAAAGGAACTGTGAGGGAATGGTGTCACTGGGGAGAGGGCAGCCCCAGGCACCCCTCACCACAGATGCAGCACAACAGGAGCAGGGCCAAAGGGAGAGCCATGGGAAAGTCAAGGAGAGGCGCTGCTGAAGTGTGTCGTGGGAAAGGGCTAAAGCACTGGTCACGAATGTGAGTTGGTGTCAGATGGGAGATGCTACTGGGAGAGGCTGCTGGGAGCACTGGAGAAGGCTGAGCATGGAAATTAGGGTTGTAGAGCGCCCCAGGGACAGGAGGAACAGGAGGTGAGGAGCAGGAGGGAGCTCCTGGGGCCAAGAGGAACTGGCCTCACAAAGGTAAAGCGGCTTGGCTGTGGGAGGGTTGCAGAGCTCGGTGTGCTGGCTGTGCAGGTCTGCTGGAGAAACCTCTGTCTGCCTGGCAAACACTGGCAGCAAACGCCAGCTTGCTTGTGGCAGAGAGCACTGGGTTGCAGTGGAGGATGGGGCAAAAGGCATTTGCTCCATGTAGGTTTTGCCTGAAGCAGCCCCACCGCTGGGAAGAGGGAAGTGTGTAAGAGCTTCAAAGAGTCTGCTGGGAGCAGCAATCGGGATTTCTGGCCTGAATCCAGCCCCTCTGGGGCTTCTCACCAGTGCGTGAGGAGGTGCCAAATGCCTGGTGCTGCTGAGCCCAGGGGTTTTGGGAGGATGTTAAAACTTACTGAATAATTTCAAATGTGAGTCATGCCAGACATTCAGCTGACACAGAAAGGCATGTGGGCTCCCGTGCTGCTGGCTTGCTGCCTTCCCAGAGATCATCTCCTCTGCTGAGAGCTCCAGCCAAGCGTGCCCCAAAGACACATGCAGTTTGTGACTGTCCCTTCTTCTCAATCCCAGAAGGATGGTGAGCTAAGCACTCCACAGCAGAGCAATGGGTAGATGGCCCCAGCTCCAGCTGCAAGCTCCCACGAGTAGGGCACATCAAGAGGCTGAGACCTGGCACCGTTTGATTTAATACAAGTATGAAAAAAAGGCTCATTCTTGCCTATGTGCCTGCCAGCACCAGATCCTGTGGGCCTCATGCCAACAGCAGCTTCCCTACCCACAGTTCAGAAGATCAGGGGTTGCTTGTGCAGAGAGGTCCTCATTGGTGTGATGGAGAAGAGCAGTGCTGCTTGAGGGTCTGAGATGCAGTTTTGGATGCCCCATGAACCAGCATGACTCAGTGGGAATGAGGGGTTCAGCAACCCTTCCCCATGTCCAGCAAGTTGCAGAAGGCTTTCAGGACAGTCCCGTGGGTAAGTGCTGCAGGAGGAGGAGAGAAAAGTCCGTAAGATGTGGTCTGAATCCGTCGCAGAGTCTTTTTGGAAAGCTCCTGATCGATAAAAGCCTTTTAATATTCCTCGGTCTGACTCTGGTGCAGGTTTTTGCAGCTTGCCACCAGCATCCGGTGTCTGGCCGGCAGTGCCCGGCGGGGCTCTCACTGCTGGCAGCAGGGCAGGCAAAGGGCTCGCAGCCCTGCTCCCCACAGCCCCCACCCAAGAGCGGGCAGTGGGGCAGGCCCTGCCACACCCTGAGCACCCCGCTTGGATACAGGAAATGGATGAGAGTCAAGTGTCCTGGTGCTTTTGTCCCACATCCTTGTGGCTCCAGCTGCCCGAGTCTGCTGAGTGCTGGCTGAAGGGGCAGCCTGGGGACAGGGACATATCCCTGCTAGGAAGCAATGGAGTCTGACCCCTCCTCTGCTGGGATCAAACTGCAGAGCTGCTGCTGGTGGACAGTGCCATCAGCTGCCTGGCCGTGCCATCGCTGCCTGCCTGGCTGTGCTGTCACTGCCCGGCTGTGCCATTCACTGCCTCATTGTGCCATCTCTGCCTGCTTGCAGCATCCTTGCCTGGCTGTACCATCTGCTGCCTTGCAATGCCATCGTTGCCTTACAGTGCCATGTGCTGCCTGGCTATGCCTTCTGCTGCCTGGCAGTGCCATCCACTGCCTGGTAATGCCACATGGTGCCTGGTAGTGCCATTGCTGCCTGGCAGTGTCATCTGCTGCCTTGCAGTGCCATCTGCTGCCTGGTAATGCTGTCGCTAGTACGTCGGTAATGCCTGCTAGTGGCATTGCTGCCTGGCAGTGCCATGCACTGCCTGGCAGCCCGGAGGAGGTGGGGACAGGCCAGTGACATGGATGTGCACAATCATCGCCCACTGCAGAGCTGTCCCAAGGAAAGCCCATAAAAGTCCCAGCCTGCAGCATAATGAAGGGAGCAGACCGTGCTGTCAGAATAGAAAACTGCCTGTGGCAGGGATGCTACACAATCCGCATAAGACCTGCAAAAGGAAAGGAACTCATTAACCCAGGACTACTTAATATGCTGGAGGCTCGTGCGCAGCCCGGGAGCTGCAGTAGCGTGCCATGCCAGGTTTCACCCGCTCAGCCCCTCAGTGCAGGCGGAGGCACGGGGATGCACACCGAAACTGCAGCCAGCCTTCTCCCTTTTGGGCTGGCTGAGCCTGCAGGGCCTGCAGGGCCAGGGGGCCGTGACACGGTGGGAAGTGTGCTTTAGTGCCCATGTGCCTGGGGTGCACAATGGCATCGCAGTTCCTTTGTGCACCCTCAGGCTCCAAATGGCACTGCCCCACTCCGGGGACCATGGGGCCCTGGTTTGCCTGGTTGGTAACAGCAATGGGTCACTCTTTCAGGTCTTCTCTGCTTCCAGGAATTTCCAGCCCACAGGTATTACAGTGCTTGGTTTCACAAGCTCAACCCATAGCAGAGATGGGGTGCAAACCTTATCTCAAGGTGTTTTATGGCACCTGACGTGCTCAAATACAAAGAGGCCCAGCCCAGCCCTCATCTGCTGTACAGGTAACCACGTACAGCTGCACTGGGTTTTGTGGCTGCTGCTTGAGACAAGTTATGTCTTTCATATGTGTTGCAATTACTTTATTTATCTTTTTGTCTCAGGTCCGGGATAAGAAACTCCTCAATGACTTAAATGGAGCAGTTGAAGATGCCAAGACAGCCCGGCTTTTTAACATCACCAGCTCAGCCCTTGCCACCTTCTGTATCATCCTTATCTTCATCTTCTTGCGATACCCTCTCACTGACTACTGAGTGAGGCCAAAAGCAGCTGCTGCCGCCAAAATGCCTCTACGCCAGAAGTGTCTGCAGTTTCTTGTAGCAAGGACACACAAAACAAACCAACCACTACACCCTGATTGCCAAAAAAAAAAAAAAAAAAAAAAAGTTGATTAAATACATAAATAAAAGTTAAATTAGTTTATCAGCCCAGCTGAGCATACCCTTCTTGCCCTGAAATGGTATGTGAAGAGCTGAAGGAAAGGGTCTCACTCTTACACATGTACAGGAAGAAAAATAGACCAAGAAATATTTATTTTATTTATTTTATGGCCAACAAGCTGTGTGAAAAGAGCGTGCAAAGCCCAGAGCTACGCACACTTGGTGGCAGGCAGCTGAGCTCTGGGGAGCAGGGGGGTCCTGTGGAGCTGGAGACACATACAGTGATGGATGGGGATCATGGCAGGGCTGGCTCACAACATATCAGGTGTGTTCAGACCGCCCCACCACCCCCAGCTTGTGGGGGGTTTCTTTTCCTTTTCTTCTCTTGAATTTCATCTACTGGTTCAGACAACTTCCAACCCCTGGAGAGCTGAAGGTGTTAGGAAGTTCATGCTGGGGAGCTCCAAAGCCTCCAGAGAAGCCCCAAAGTGTTAAAGGGCAGGTTTCTCCTTGGGATCTCCCAGCAGTGCTGAGAAGGAAGGCACCTTCTGGAGAACTCGACTAAGCCACCTAAGTGGAGTGCTACTGTATTTCTGTAAACAGTCAATAAAAAGATACCTCTGATACGTGATGCTGCTGGGCTAATTCCTTCCTTAGCAGGGCTGAGCTCCTGGTCTCTATGGGCTGGCAAGAGAAAATGCTAATGTCACCAGCAGCTGCTCGGGAGAGATTTAAAGCAGGAGTGAGGGATGCTGCTGTAGGTCAGGGCTGCATGCAGCCGTGAAGGAGAGTGCAGACCCAGATTTAAGAGCAGAGACCTCGGTGACTTCCTTGATGGAAGATCTATGGCAAGCAGGCAAAGGCAGCCGAGCGGGCAGGGCCCCCCTCCCCTGCTAGGACCAACGTTGAAGAGAGAAATAAATCGCTGCAGTCTGAACCTGCTGCTACTGCAGCGCTTCCCAGGGTCATTACGAAGAGCCAGATTTCGGAGACAACGTGCGTTTGCCACTGAAATAGGCAGGAGCTCAGAGCCCTGCCCGATAGCTGCCTGCGGCTGCCTGTTGTGCTGCAAATCAACACACCCTGACTTGAAAACACCCATAAATTAATGGCAAGACCAGAACTAAAATACAGCCTATCAGCCCCTCTGACCCTTCATCTCATCTCATGTGCCACAGCTGCCTCATCTTTTTCCAGCTGTAAGATGACCTCATGCCAAGGGGCACCAATCACTGCAGACCAGCCATGGAGCCGGGAGAAGGCACCAGGATCCACCTTTGCACCCACCCTGAAAGCAAAGGTGAAGCAAGAGATGGGGAATGCAGACAGGCTGTCATGGGACACTTCATCATCTGCTGAGTGCATGGTTAAATCAGCAGGCTGTGCTCAGTGAGGGATGTGCCATAGTGAGATGTGGAGACTGATCATGAAGATGCTTTCCTGAAAGCATCATGAGACGTCACCTCCTTCCTGCTCAGGTCTCCACACCTTCATCCCATCCTGGGTTTCATTTATAGAGGGAGCTATGGGCAGGAAGACCTGCAGTCCTCCCTGCTCCTCACTCACTGGATGCATTTCCATACCAGACCAGATCAGGGGTCTGTTTTGCAGCAAAGTTTCAGTTGGCAGTGCAATGTATGGTGCCCTGAAAGTATCTCAGCCATGAACTGCTCTGTGATCGCTCATCCAGAGGTCTATACTCTTCCCAGCCTCTCTTGGTTGCTTCTTGCTCCCTTCCCTGAAGCAAGACTGGAGTGGTCATGGCCATCCTAACATATATAAGGGCTACAGCCAGTCTTCATCCCAGGCTGAGGAAGGAGGTGGCCTGTCATGATGGCAATGCCCCCAAAGAGGGTAGAGCCAAAATGACTCACATTGCAGCCACCCTGAACTGGCACCTGGTAATTGGAGCAAATTATATCCTGCTGGGACAGTGCTACCCTAGGCAAGACCCAGACCAACCATCCCCAGGTCCTCCATGGTTAGGAGAGGCACAGAGATGAGGCTGTAACCCCTTTTCCCGCCCCCTGTACCTGCACCAAGCTCCCGTTGGCTGTGTCCAAGGTCTTGGCTTGGTATCCTTCCCCATCAAACCTCTCAAGCTTTGCAGACCAAACACAAGTGGAGCTGGATGGGCTCGGGGGATATCTCAGACAGGGTTACCATGTGTGCAGTGCCAGGGGTTCCAGGCTGCAGGCATAGATACCTGAGGGATCAATGGCATCTCTTGCAATAATGAGTGCATTCCTTTCTATGAACTGGGACTCCTGTGAGCCATGTTGCAAGTGCTTTTGCACTGAGAGACCACCCCCAGCTCCAGTAACTCTTGCAGGAACAATGCCACCATCCCCATCTCCTGTGCTAGGCAGGAGAGAGCCACCCTGCTTGGCATGCAGGCATGGGGCTGCTCAGATAAAGGCAGAGCGGACACAAAACTGGAAGTGACCCAAAGCCAGCCTTTTCTACACTTAACAAGTGTGACAAATGAGTTATCATCATCCCTTCCCCTGACGGACCATCTTATCTGCAGGAAAATGGATGCTGGTTTAATAAACCAGGGGGAATGTTGAACTGACTCAGCAGCATCTTTTGCATGTATAACCCATCAGGGATGGAGAGGGAGGGCTATTATTAGTAGCCATCATATTTATTGTTTGTTACCCATGCTATAGGAGGTGAAGTCGCTGTGCTGCAGCAGGCTGGAGGTGCACCCAGACCTGCCACAGACAAGAACAGGGTAGCAAGAGGATGCAGAAACCCTGTGCCTGAAGGATGGAATGACGGACCCCAGCATATGATCAGCTCCACCACAGCCCTTGCCTCAACTCCACCTGCAGCTCGGGGCTGTCGGGCAGCAAAGCTCCTGTGCTCTCCCCTCCTCTCTCTGTGTCTCCCCTTCATTTTAATGGAGTTCCTCCAAGCCCACAGGAGGAAAGCACCCCCAAAATGCAGGAAAAAATGGGAACCCATAGATTTCCAAGCTTGTTTAGGAGAAAAAAAAAAAAAAATCATTTATTCATGCATGGGTCTTCCAAGTGCAGCAGCATCAAGGTATTCAGCATCCATTTTTCATCTTGTCAGTGTCAGGGAACCCCAGCTTGAGACAGCAAAACTACAGCCCCATATACTGTCAGGCAAGTACATCCCAGATTGCACCAACTGTGGTGTTAAGGGAAAGAAAGAACTTTTTTCATTTTGAGGGAACAAAGGAAAGAAAAGCAGCAGCCAAATCTGACAGGTCCTCTAATTGCATTTTTTTTTTTTTTTTTAATTTTGCAAGAAAATTCTGGAAGTTCAGGTTTTGCCAAGGCTGACACCCGCCGCGGCAGAAGGCAGGCTTTCAAGAGTTGCTTCTCTGCCTTTTCACTTCTGCCACTCACAACGTCGCGCCGCGCTCTCCAAATCGCACTTTTTTTTGGCTGCGAAGCCGCAGCCTCTGTTGCACTCCGCGGCGGGAAGGAAAACTGTGAGGAGGGGGTGGAAGAGAGGAACAGCCGAACGCAGCTTGAGAAGCATCTTTTGAGATGGGGAAGAACTGACGGTCACGTTGCCATTTAAAGATTTAATTGTATTCCTTCGGGAAACTGGGCCTGACAGCTTGATGAGGATTGCTTTTTCCTTTTTGTTTAGCTCGTGGGGAGCGACTGTTCCCTGTTAGGCGACATTGTGCAATTGTGCCTAAAACACCTGTGCTGTTTTTGTGCCCCTGGTAGCTGAAAGGCGTTTGGGGTGAGCCTGGGGAAAGGCCACCGAGGCTGCTGAGGGACACCCTCGTCCGGGGAGGCGATGCTGCGGGACGGCGCTCGTCCAGCCCCGCGATGAAATGGCTGCGGGGGGACCCTGAAGGCAGCGCCAGCACACAGGAGGAGGTCACGGCGGCAGAGAGCGGGGTGTCCGAGCCGAGCTGGAGCTGCCAGGCTGCGGGAGGCAGGCAGAGGGCCCTCTCTCACCGCTCCACCGCAGCCGGCAGCGCACCGCCCATCTCCGCGGCCTCTGGGCGGGCCGGGAGCTCCGGGCGCTTTGCCCCTAGCAAGGGGCGCAGGTCCGTCCACGCTTGTCCGGGACTCGCGGCCCCAAGCCCCAGCACCGGGGAGCTGCGAGCCCCTGCAAGCGCTGGCCTGTGCAAGAAGCAGTCGTGAGGTGAGGGTGGCTCCTAAAACCAGCCAGGAGCGGGTCCCCAGACCTCTGTGCCAGCCGGGACATGTGTGTCAGGCGAGGGCCCGGGCACCGGTAGACATTTACCTTCCACGCTGGCAGGGAAAGGTGGCTGGGAGCCAAGCAGTGCGTGTGAGCCAACCCTGCTGTGCTTACGCCAAGTCTCAGTGCCCACCCGAGCCTCTGCCGCCGCTGCCACGCAGGGCTCGGGGATGGCAGCTCTGCACAAATGCCACCAAGCCAGTTTGCAGACAGCCGCACATCGAGTCCTAGCTGGGGTGAACTGGTTTGGGTTTGGCTGGTAAACATGACCCCGCAATTCTCCTTTATCTATGGGCTGTAATACATGTGAGATGAAACTCATTCAGGTAAAGACCTCCCAGCCCAGTGTCACATCCGCTGGTTCCCCTGCCTGGGATGAGCTGCCAGATGTGCAGGCAGAGCATGGTGAGTCAGACCTGGAGCAGCCCTCAGCCTGGATATCCAAATTAACAGTCGAGAGAGATGCAAATGGCAACCTCTGTTCTGCTGTGGGGTGTGTAACCCTCCAGCAAAAGCCGGCTATGCTGTAGCATCACAGCCCTGCTTCCCAGGCACTCCATGGCCAGGAGGCAGAGTCACGCTGGCAGCAAGTAGCAACTCTCACCTCCCTTCCCAGCCATGTGCTGATGTCCTAGGTGACGTTACCAAAGCCCTTTCATCTCTGTTTTCCCCTCCAACACTGTCTCATGGGCTGATGGCTTCTCAGAGGAGCTGCAGCCTTGCTTAGAGCCACCAGGGTCTGGGACATTGGCACTGTGGGTGTCCCGTGACGAGTACAATTGCAGCAATGCCCAGATATGGTCGGCAAACACAGGGGAAGAGCAGGGCACTGACGGAGCTGCCTCTTCCCTCCTCTCCATCCCCTCATCCGTGTGCAGGTTGGACAGTGAAGAGTGCCTGGCTCTGCAGGCAGACCACGGCGGTGCGCAGCCCTGCCGGGGGGAGGAGGGAGAGGCACAGATGGCAGCAGATGCTCTCATCACTGAAAATGATTGAAGCAAAACAAAAAAACCCCTAGCAACTGGTGAGCAGCCTAACAAAAACCAGCACAAGGGTACAGAGAAAGGGTCTGGACCTGACAGACCCTTGCATGGAGCCTAGCTCTGTGCTGCCTTCTGGCCCAGAGTAATGCTTTTCCCATCTCCAGTTCACATACAGGGAAGAAAGACCATGCCTTGTCCCAGAGCACTGGGCAGTGATTATTTTTTAAGACTTGTATATACTAAAATGAAACAATCTGGTTTCTCTCCCATTCCCCTGTCCCTATCCTCTCTCTTGTCCCTTTCCCTCTGCCTTCAGAGGAGTGAATATGACCCCAGAGGGTTTCCAGGCACATCTAAGCCCCTCGCCTACCCTCACTACCCATGGCAAGCCTTAGTGTGGGCCAACATGGCACTCCATTTCAGCACTGGGGGCGAAGGAGCAGGAATGCTTCATGCACCTGAGGGGTGTTTCTGTAAAGCCTCCGTGTAGCTTGGCTGCTGCTTCCAGCCGTGGCTCCTCCATCACTATAGCTTCATGCCAGTGCAAAGGTCCTGCTCCTCCACCCCTCCCATCCCCTGACTTTGACCCATGGTGCCAGCACTCAGCAGCCATGCCCCGCGTTTGGCACATCTCCATGCTCCTGCCCAGCTTTCCTCCAGTACATCCAGGCCGGAGGGAATCACAGGGAATTTATTCAGTATACTATGGTTTACTTTTCCTTTTCCCCTTTGGCAGGAGCGCCTCATGGCACAGTCAGAGCTACAGAATGAATGCTTCTGCAGCATGTGCTGAGCTGAATGGCACAGCACGCAGCCCTCCAGCCTGCTCCTTCTGCGGTTAATTGCACAGTAGCTGCTCCTGTGACGTGCATGCACAGCTCTGCCACGCTGCACACAGGCCGGTACTCCTATCGGGAAAATGGAGACAGATCCAGGGCAGCCCCCGTGTAAGAAACACACCTGCCTGGTGATGCTGCAAGTGCCTTTTGCCTGCTCAAGCATGTCAGCTCTCCTCACTGAGTGACACCATTTTGGGCTTTGCAGGAAGAAGGTGGTGTGCACAGGGATTTGTGCTGGGCTCCATCCCAGCAGTGAGGTGGGAGAGCTGGGGAGCACATGGGCAGCTGCCAAAGAGGGGAGCGATGCCCTTCTTAAAGCTGATGCAGAGTTCATCCCAGTCAATACATTTCATTACAGAACAGGGCGATATGAAGCCTGACAAGCCCCTTTCTCCAGCATCATGTTGTGCTCCGCTCCAGAACATCACAGCAAGGGTGACAGGCACACACGTGGTGGAACTAACCAAGCCTGGAAGAAGCAGAGCTATGTCAGGCCAAGGGTTGACTCTGGCCTCAGCTGTGAGCACAGTTTTGAGGTGCCAATACCCCCTGCAGTGGGAACACAGTGTCCTGTGCTACAGCCAGCCCTGCTGATGGAGGGTGATGGGATGCTGGCTCAGCCAGTGGTGCAAGGAACTGCATCTAAATAACCAGGACAGGTTAAAAAATATAATTTTTGGCCATTTAAAGAAATTGCGGGTTGACAAAAGTCTCTCCTTTTTGATGGGTAAGAAAGTTGGTTTGGCAGCAATTCCTTTTTCCTAGTTTTAGTTTCCTTTATGATCAGGTTCCAATTTTAATCCCTGCAGGATGCATGCAGGAGGCTCTGCTGCACTCTTCTGCACTTGGCCTGCCATGGCAATTAGGGAAGCTGGAAAACGTTTTAGCAAGAACTATTACGTGTACAAGCGCAACTTGCATTTGAAACATATAGCTGGGATGCAATCCATCTTGGGATGTGCCTGAAATCTGTGAAAGAGGAAAAACCAGAGTGGGGTGAATTATTTTTTAAGTGCTTTAGCTGAAACAAGGCACTTTCCTTTAGCCATAAGCAACTTGCTGTGTAATTTTTGCTCAGCTCGTGATGGTTGTGATGGAGAGGGGGGTGTGATGGCCCTGGGGCTGAGACAATAGATTCACATCTGGTAGATGGAGCTTAGAGACGAGGCTGCTTTGTTCTGCCTGCCTGACCATTACAGCATTGCCCTGGCTCTCCCAGCTTGATTTCCCCTGGGGAAAATAGGGGTAATAGGGATGACCCGAGCTGCCCAGAGCTGACCAGGTGTGCTCACAGCACTGCCCTCGCTCAGGCTGGCTGCCCACTTCCATGTAGCTGCAGGTCCACACCCAAATGCCAGAATATCAGGTTGAGCAGGATTGGGATCTGAATAGGGTTAGCTCCCAGCTTTGGGAGGCAGGTGAGGTTTTGCAAGCCTCCATCACCGCCTGGTCCCGGCCCCTGTGATCCCGGGAGCAGTTCAGCAGCAGTGAATCATTTGTTTTGGTTTCTCCCCACCAGGCGCTTGGCTGCAGCCCCTGCACAGAAGCAGTGGGCATGGGAGAGATGCAGGGTTCGTGGGCCAGAGCCTCTCCTGCGGCTGCGAGAACCCGTGTCCCAGTGGTCCCAAGCCCCACTGGAGCAGCTCCTCCTGTTTGCTGCCAACAGGGATTTTGTGTGGGTCAAATCTCCTGTGTCCTCATCATCCAGGGAGGCAGCCAGGGGCGTCCATGGATTAGCTGAGGAGAGATTGCCAGGGATGAAGGCTCAAGAGGGAGCTCAGCTTGGTCTCTTGCTGGAATGAACAGTCCAAGGTAGTCCCTCAGGACACTCCATCCTCTGCCTCACCTTATTACCTCCCCATCCCTTGCCCTGCTGCAAGCTCGATATCCTTCTCCCATCTGCTTCCCACTCTCCTCTTTGTGCCACGCCACTGGACAGACAGGGAGCAATATTCCCAACAGCTGATCTGGGATGCTCATCTGTGATGTGCCAGGTCCATTATTGGAAACATTGATTTTAACTGGAGCTTGGGAAAAAACTGTTTAAATCCTCTTCCTTCAGCAGGCTTTGCGAGCTCGTGGCTCTCTGCCTAGATAACAGCTTTTATGAGGAAGATTTGGGATTTTCAGACTCATTCCTTTCCCCCTCTTTTTTCCTATTTTACCCCTGAAAAGGCGTGTTGGGTAGGGGAGGAAACAGTCCGAAGCTGAGGCAAGAGAAGTCTTTCTGAGGTTTTCCCCATTTGGGTGCTTTGTATGGCCACAAGGAGGAGCTGGGCAGGAAAACCAGCAGGAAAGGCTTCGTTCCAGCCATGCCGGTCATGCTGCTGCTCCAGTTCCCACCAGCACCAAGTGTTCCCATACCGCTAAAGAAGCGAGTGCCCGTGCTACCCCAGCATCTCGCCACTGATTATGATAACTGGGCCGAAACCCATGAGTTTAGGTTGAATATCCCTGTTTTTGTAAAAGTTTCCCTGCTGACAGCTTTGGGTGAGCTGATTTTCTGCGGTAGGAGGAGGGCATGAACTCAGCATTGCTTATGCAATGGGGAGAGTGAGACTTTTTAGCATCCCAGGGTTTTATACCTCTGGTGCTTTATGAGAAATGACATTTCTGGGAAAGATTTTGCCGCCAGTTACTGTGGGAGCTTGACGTTCTTCTTGAGCAAGCTGCCGGCCGCGGGCCTGGAGACATGAGAGTTAATTTTAAAACATCCGGCATCCGTATCGGCAGGGAGGAAGGTTCCCTTCATTTCCTAAGCACCAGCAAAACCTAAGCTTCTAAATCCTAATCCCTCTCTAAGCTGGAGCTGCCAGGCCAGGGCCAAGGGCAGAGAAAAACCCCTGCCGTGTAACAGGCCAGTTGCCCAGTTCTTTGGTGGACCCGCAGCAGGATGGGAGTGAGCCCACTCCATCCATCCAGGAGCCCACCTGTGGGTCAGGCTCCTCCTGAGCTCCCAGCTTTTTGGTCAAACGTTGCCATGCCACCCTCCGAGACCGTGCTGCCCCTATGCCTCTCCTTCTCCTCAGAGACAAGGAGTCCGTGGGGCGCCCCGCAGGTCCCCGCTGCTCCAGGCTCAGCAGGCAGGGCGCTGACAGGAGGCAGGGGTGGCCCCAGCTGCGGGAGAGCTCCCGGCTCAACCTTGCAACGCCAGGCAGCCCGGGAACCATCCATGACCCAAAAACACACGGCAGCGCGTTTTCTGCCAGGAGCAGCGCGGCTCCGAGGGTGTCCTCAGGAGGCTCACCCCAGGAAGGGCCTGGCGGCTCGGGCTGCTCTCCCCGCGGGCACCCGGGCCCGGCAGCTGCGCCCGCTCCCTCCGCGCCGCTCCGCGCCCGCGGGGCTGACGTCACCCTGCCCTGCGCCGCCCGCGCTGATTGGCTGCGGGTGACGTCAACGCTGTCTATTTTTTTTTCCCCCTTTTTTTTTTTTTCCCTTTCCCCCCTCACCCCCCCGCCCGCTCCCGAGGCATGACCTCATCGCCGGCGCATTCCCGGCGGCGCGCGGAGCGGCGCGGAGCAGCGCGGAGCAGCGCGGAGCGGGCCCCCCCCGCCCGCCGCGGCATGCGGGCCCTGCGGCGCCGGCAGCGGCCGCGCCAGCGGACAGCCCGCGGAGCGGGGCGGCCGCCCGCGCCCGCCGCGCCGGGTCAGTGCGCGTCCCCCCGCGTCCCTCCGCGTCCCCCCGCGTCCGCGCCGTGTCCGCGCGGGACGGGGCCGTGCGCCCCGGGGGAGGCGGGGAGGGGGGCGCGGGGGGCGGTGCGGGGCGCCCGCGTGTGGGGAGCGGAGCCGGCATCGCGCCCTGAGGCGGCGGACAGCGCGGCAGCATGTGCCGGTGTATGTGCGTGTCTGTGTGTGCGCCTAGGTACAGCGCTGCGCGGGTGTCATGGGGGCTGGAAGGACTCTGGTGCGAGGGACAATAATGTGTGTGAAGTGCTGGGGCTGGGGAGGGAGCAGCCCCACGGCGGGGATTGGGGAAAGAAAGGGGGACGGGGGGGGGGGGGGGGGGGGCTGGCGCTCCGCGGCCGCGCATGTCGGGGATGCTGCGCTTGTTTTCGGGGCGGGGGGGGTGGTGGAAATCCCACCCTGCCTTCGCCGTGTGCGGTTGCCGAGCGGCCGTGGTGCAGGTGAGGAGGGGGCTTGGGAAGCTCCGGGGAATACCCGCTGTCCTGCCGGGCCGGGGGTGGCGGGGTTTTCTGGCGGGACTGAGGGCTGGTGTTTGAGGAACCGGTGTTAACAGAGCTGTGGTTTTTCTGATGATGAAAGAGGTTGGAGTGTCGCCCTGTGTCCTTGGCGTTTAAATGAAGCCGGCATGTGTTCAGCAGCGGGGGTTTTCATGCAACACTTCACTGCTGCGGCTCCAAAGGCGCTGCTCGCGATTAATGAGTTAAGCTGCTCGTTTAAAATAATCCTCTCCACCTCCCCTAATGTGCCTGGACCGATTGATCACCCCCCACGCACCCTCAATCATTATACAGTGATAAATGTTGCTTTCTGTGCTGAGCGTTGCTTGTTTTTAAAGATTCCTGGTTATTTCCCTTATTGATAAATAAGTTCCTTCTCCTTCCTGCTCCCCCCTCCCTTTTCTCCTCCCCCAGAATTAAATTCCTGAGCAACAGCAAAAGCTGATGTCAGTGCTTCAGCTTGCATTGGGGGAGCTCTGTGCACAGGTCAGTAATTTGCGGTTTCGTTAGAAGGAAGAATGCGGTGCAGTGCTGTTCTGATAGGGATATTTGGATTTTTCTGGGCATGGATGCGTTTATCCCTCGTATTGCGGTAGTTATCGGCGGCTCCCTGGTGGGAGCTGGGTGCTGCATAAGCATACGTAGGAGAGACCATCCCTGTCCCAAGCAGCTGGCGATGACGAATGCATTGGGAATGGTTGCCAGAGGTTCCATCTCCCTCTGATTTGGGGTAATAAGGCAGACCCCTCTCCCACAGGAAAGGGTCGGGATATCCAAGCAGCCCGAACAGGTAGCGCTGAGGATTGTGCCTGGCAGTGCGGGGGCCATGATAACCTTGAGAGCAGCTTGCCTGTGGAGCGATGTTTGACGTTGGCGTGCATTGTCTCATCCTCCTACGCTGAGGCAAAGGCTTGGGCACGGCTGTGGAGAGCTTTGTTTTCGGAAGGACTCGATGCATGGGAATTGGTGCTTTTGGGTTTGGCCTTGCCTCTGTGTGCCTCTGCTTGCACTGTCGGAGGGCGGCCGTACCGGGAGGACTCTTTCTGCAGTAGAGGTTTGTTGGGGTTCGGGTCTGCATGGGGGTTTCTGCACTTGCTTTGATTTTGGTTGTAACGGCTCCCAAAACAAAATAAGCTTTGGCACCAAGAAAATCCTCCTGGCCATAGCGTATTTGGGATTTTAAAACACCCTCAAGGACTTTGCAGGTGTCTTGTCCCCAGTTTTGCCTGGCACAGCCACAGTGGCAGAGCCTGGATGTGTAGGATTGTCCAAATGGCTGGGACAAGAGTGGACGGGTGAGAGTGTGAGCAGCACTGGGATGCCCAGATGCCTCTTTGCAGTGGCAGTAGGCAGAAATTCCTGCCCTTTTGGCCCATTGACAACGCAATTGAGAGGCTCAAACCTGAGGCTGGAGGGTTTCCAAGCTGAGATGACAGCAGCTCACACCAAAAGTCTTCTAACACAACAGATTGTCCTCCCGTGGTTTTCACTTGTCCCTGCTTAGACATAAGGTAAGGAAAACCTGAATCTACCATTGTTTAAAATCTAGCCTCAGCTAAGCTTGGGAGAGCTGAGCAAAGTGGCCAGAGTCCTTAGGAGCATTCACTGGGGACTCTGCCTGGAGATTATTCTTGCAAATACTGCACCGTATTTGTCTGCAGAGTGTGTTTTTGCTGGGTGCTAGGCACCTCGCTGAGAAAGCCACGCAGCCTCTGGAGAGTTTATATTCACCTAAAATTAAATGTAACATCACTTTTACTATGAAAACACCCCTGAGGGCTGGGTAGGACTAAGCAGTAGTGTCTGTCCCATGCTTCCAAATTGGATCTTAAGAGGTGGGAGAAAACTCACTTCTCTCCTGTGCAACCCTGTCCTTCCCCAGGAAATCTCCAAAGGCTGGAAAACCGTTGTGGCTCTGGATTTCTGAAGTGACTTCTCTTGGCATGAATATGAGTGAGTCCCCATTCCATCCCTACCCCTTGCCTCTGCACCAGCTGCTATAATCTACATGAGGGATAGGGATTTTTCCTCTTTGGATTTGCTTCCTTGCCTTTGAACAAGGCTGTTCTTTGGGATAAGAGGTTAATTTCTCTGGTGCGCAGCTTGGCTCCCAAAGCCCTGGGCACAGTCAGGTGCAGAGCACGTTCACACTATCACGAGTGGAAGGAAGAAAAGGAGGTGCTCCAGCATTTGGCAGCCCTGATTTGTGGCGCAGGCTCATAGGACGCTGCCATCGTACTGAAACAGTGCCAGTAAACTGAACCTGGTAGAGAAGGAGGCGATGAAGAGAAGGAGCTTGTGGGTGCTGACCCCTCTCTCCCAGGACCTCTCTCTCCCTGGACAGCCAAGATGCTGCACTGGAAGAGTCTGTAGATCTTTTTGCCCTCTGACACATGTTTAATGGCAGTGTTAAGGGGGAGATGGTTGCAGAAATTCCCAGGTGCTCATGGTCTCTGGGTCTCACTGCACTCTTTTCCTTGCTGCTATGCAGAGAAACTCCTGCAGCCAGACTGGCAATGCAGTCATCCTGAGGAAAGCTTTGACACTCCTTTGCATCCCCATGCCCTCTGGGTTTTAAAACCTGTTTTTCAAGCTTTACATTTCTTCTCTGAAGAGACACCTGTCCCGCCTGATGCCAGTGGGAAGGAGGCACCTGACGTAATTATGGCAGGCTCAGGGAAGGGAGGTGAGTGGCCTGGGAGCATTCATCAGATAAGAAGCTAAACAAGCTCTCTGCTCAAGATTTTCTCAGGCTTACTCAGGAGTCCTGGGTGTACTTCTGTGTGCAGGATTATAACACAGCCAGGGGAGTGTGAGGGAGGGTATAAACTGACCGTGCCAAGATGCTGTGTGCTACTGGTGTCAGGGGCTGCTGTCAAAGGCAGGCAGAGCTTGTGGTGTGATTAGCAGTAGTGCAGGTTCCTGCAGGAAGAGTGGGTGGTGTAGTGCACCCCAGCAATGGCTTTGCCTGCTCATCTGATGGAGGGGGAGGCCATGACATGTCTCATCCCCGTGGGACAGCTGTTTTGCCAGAAGTGGGCCAGCAGCTGAGACCATGGTGGAACATACCAAGCTCTGGTCATGGTCTGTGCCTTGGCCACCCTGTCTCCTCTTTATCATGAGTTCATGGAGAGGAAAAAATCCTTTTTTTCTTCCAAGAGATGTTTTTTAGACTTTCCACTCCGAACCTTTGGGTCCATGCTGTCCAAGAGGCTCATTTGGTTCTCAACCATCTTCACTCTCCAAGGAGAGTAAGAGTAAAGGGTGGGCCACTCTGGGGGGCTGTGCACCACACAGAACCCTGCTCAAACTATGCTGCAGACTGCCATGGCTCCTGTAGCATGGCTGGCTCAATTTCTCTGCTATTGGATTCTTCATCTAAGGTTTTCTAGACCCAGTTGGACAAGATTATCTAGGTTGGTGTGCAGGAGGCTTCTTCTTTTGCTTTGCCCAGGGCTTCTAAGGGGTTGGTTTTGCTGCTTTGGATCCTCAGTTTCCCAAAGTGACAGGTATTGTTTGCATGGTGTCTTGGAAGGATCAGCATTTCAGAAGATAGGTGAAGTGCTAGCCCAGGCTGGGTTCAGAGGAGAACCTGGAGGTGCTCACTGGAAGCTGGTCCAGTACAGAGTCTCCTGTTGTAAACAGGGAGCAATAACAGGACAGAAATGTGGGGACTGTGTGCATTAAGCTGAAGCTTACTTAAGAGTCTCTCAGGAACCTATCTGGGACTGGAAATCCTTCTTTGATTCCCTCTTTTCTTCATGCTCCTCTTACGGCTTTTTCCATGTTGTTTATTGTGTGTGGAAAGCACTCCTGGTTCCCCGATGTGTGCATGTATGCCTTGCCTGCCTTCACTGTATTTTCTTTAAATAAAGCCTTCTCTTGGGGCAGAGACCTTGTGTTCTTCAGGAATTTCTCCAGAGTCCTTCAAGGTCCTCTAGCAGTTTGCAGAAGAGGCTCTTTGTGTAGGGTTTCTGCATGCTGAGTTATGGGGAGCATTATTTCTAAGTCCACTGGTGACTGGGAACAAGTCATT
The DNA here is from genome assembly GCF_020740725.1 of Corvus hawaiiensis. Classification (NCBI taxonomy): domain Eukaryota; kingdom Metazoa; phylum Chordata; class Aves; order Passeriformes; family Corvidae; genus Corvus; species Corvus hawaiiensis. Next base: position 48,067,233 of record NC_063218.1, on the reverse strand, counting down.
TGGCAACCAGAATGGCAAGACAACCTGTTCTGGTGTTGGTGCTCATTCTCCTTTAAGGGAGAGAGGGGTTGGACCAGCTGAACTGCTGAGGTCCCTTTAAACCTAAATTGTTGCATGACTAGTCCATAAATACCCACCGTCCTGCTTCTCCCAGGCTTTTGTAGGATACCTGTTATTAGGCAGTGCTGGTGAGGGGACATGAATGAGGTGGACCACTGCTTTGATCCTGTATGAAGATTCCAGTGACAGCATGACCCTGGCATTCTCTCCTCTACCACGTCCTCCAGCCCTGCTAATGATGCAGTGCGTCTTTCCAGGCTGTCTCTGTCAGCCCACATTCCTCATCCGGCACGGAGGTGCGCAGTGTGCCCGCATCCTGGCTTTTCAGCTCGCCTCTTTTCGGCTTTTTAATAGGGGATTTAGTTCTCCGAGGAGCTCTGCTGTCTACAGCTAGCACATGCTAATTCAGCTGATGCAGCAGAAGCTTGGGGAGAAATTTCAGTCTGTTAGGGCACTGCAGGTTTTTTGCATCGAGCAAGTCAAGCCCTCTCCAAACGCTAAACCTGTGCCTGCATAAATCACATGTCTCCCATTGAAATCCAGACCCTCCAGACAAAGAGGGTCCATCCGTCTCTGGGGTGTGCTGCTGAAAAGAAGCAACCAAGAAGTATCTACAACATCTGATTGTTTTTGCGTTGCCTCTAACAACCCTTATTTCCAAGCTTGCGATGGCAGCCTGGTCCTCCTTGAGCTGTGGCTTGAGTGGAGTTATTCATGCCATCTTCATCTGCCTTGGCCGGCAGCCCTGCGTGGGGAGCGGACGGGCGCAGCCAGAGCCTCGCTTGGCACTTGAGGCTGTTGAGGGCTGGTGCAGAGAGGGTGCCAGCACTGCTGACTGGAGCTAGCCCATGAAAAGCCATGTTAACCACTTTGCTGCTGTCAGGGACCTCGTAGAGGTGTCCCCAGCAGCTGTGCTGGCTCAGCAGGGCTGACAGCCAAGCAAGCCTGGAGCTGTCCTTAACACCTTACCTGCTGCTCACTTCAGGTTCAGCTCTTCTGGTGGAAAGTCAGAAGGATGCAGCAGGGCAGGAAGGTGACCCAGAGGGATGAGCCTCCAGCCAAAACTGAGCCAGGGCCCTCTGAATTGCTCTGTGGAGTGGTGAAGAGACAAAATGCCTCCCACACATCAAGGGAAGTTGACTGCTGCAAAAAAACCCGAATGCAAATCTCTGACTGGGCAGAATCTCCCCAGACACATCCTTTTGTAAAGCACTCTCATTGTACCATTAAAAATAGATCGGTGCGTTCTCCGCTTGCTTGCTGAATGCTGATGCCTGTTAATTCTGTGTCATCCTCGCAATCCCTTCTGCTTTGAGCTCGGCTGCCTCTTTGTCTGGCACCTGAGCAAGGTTCATTCAGCAGTACCTGCTGCAAAGATAAGAGTGAGCTCTGTTGGAGTCCAGCAGGACAGGTGGGAAGGTGAGGGTAACTAAACTGGTCTTAGCTGGGGGTCAGCTAGCCCAAAAGGGGCAAGGTTTGGTGTGATTACCCCAGCTTTCACTTGCAGGGTCAGAAGCAGGGCTTCTGTGTGAGAATGAGACCTGCTGGCATGGAGATGAGTTGGAGGATGCTTAAGCTCTGGGTGGATATCATGATATATCTCTGGGGGTTTTTTTTGAAACTGGGGTTAAAGTACACATATATGTCATGTTTAACATCTGCCTGGAGTTGGTGAGGGCAATATTGCCGCCTGTTTCCTCAAGCAAATGAGTCCATGTAGTTTGCCACTCACAATAGCAGTGATAGAATGGATTCAGAGAGAAGACCCATGTTACAAAGTGCTGCAATACCCAGCTCTCAGTCAGGAGGCCAGGCTGCAGGATTTCATACATGAGGAGCTGTGGCATCTGACCAGCAAGCCTTGGCTTGACAGGGTGGTAAGGATGGAGGAAGACATGCAAACCACTTTGCTTGACCCCTGTGTCACCTCAGATTAAGAACAAAACCAGCTGGTAATGAATCATGGCCCCCGAGGGAAAAGGAGAAGAGTGGGGCAGGAGCATCAGCTTGGGCTTTCCCTGTCTTGTGTGTTTTTTCTAGATAAAGGTAATCCTCCGAAACTCGGAGCTGGTGCCTCCTCGTTGGGGCTGTGGTAGGAAGTAGAACACATGCTAATTCATCCCAAACCCGTGAGCAATTTGGCTATTGTGTGCATATAGGAAGTTTGGCAGGTCTTGAACCGGGTCAGAAAAGTCTTGTAAAGTGTGTTTGCTGCCCTGGGGAATGTCCCATCCCATGGAATATCAGCATAGCCCCTTGCCATCTCCATTAAATTCTGGAGCTCTTAGGGAGATTCACAGTTTTGTGGGAATAGGGTAGCATAACTGTGGACATTGGCTTCTGCTGGCTGGAAACCTGTGCTGGGATCTGCACCTCAGTTTGCTCTGGTACTCATCAGAAACTGCAGACAACCTGGCTGAAGGCAACAACATCATTATTCTTCATTGAGTCAGGGGTTCTATTTGTCATTTGAATATGGGGGCCTAATGACACTGCACTGGGCAGTAGCCACTGTCATTAGTCACTGCACTGTGCAGTGACTGCCCCTGTGTGTGCTGAGTGCTCACTTTGGCCTCACCTGCAACTGTCCCCGGCACTCTGCTGAGATGGACAAGTTCCTGTCACTGGGGATTGTGCTTAAGAAGTGAAATGCTATATTTATCTGCAGCTTTGAAGAACCGCAGCTTAATCCTGTGCTTTCTTTCACTTGGTGTGTAGGTGTTGTGGGAAAATAGGACCCAGGTCCTGGAGACCCTTTCTCCAGGAGACTGCAAATGCACCCAGCAGGTATTTATGGTGTTTGTTTTCCTAGGATGAGAGAGCCAGACCAGCCCTGCAGAAGTATCTGACTGCATACCTTTCTGGGCTGCCTGTCTGCTCTTGTTGTAAAAAGGCAAAGAAGCACCTTGTCCCCAGGATAAACCTGCTGGGCTCATGGGGTCATGCAGCAAATGGTGGGGATACCAGGCAGTGGGCAACAAGGGCTCTTGAAGATCAACAGGACTAGGTTTCCCTTCTCCAGCATGACATGTCCTCTGTGATGTGTGCCAAGCTGCTCAAAGCAGAAGGTGCTTTTAGCTCTGGGGTGAGAGTGCGGCCAGCTCTTGGCTTGGCAGGGTGAGAATGGAAATGGGATAGCTTTGGTATTAGAAAACTGCATGCTTGGGAGCAATATCCTCGACATGGGCAAAGGCAATGATTAAATGGCTGGCTGGTCATGGATAACCTTTGGTCTTGGCTTTTGTAGGCTTTAAAATGAAAGCTTGTGTTTATACTAAAGGGGAAAACCATATAAATCATGTTAAAAGGACAAGTCTAAGAGGAAGAGATACTGCCTTTGTCTTCTAGACTCCAGCTAAATTCCTTTCCCTGCTGTCCCCATTGGCTTTTCCTGACTGGATCTCCAGATTGACCACCATGACTGCAGTCAGAAATTTTTCTGGGAGTGGCCAGTTTATAAATCGTTAACTGCACTTTTTTGGTGGAAACAGGCTAGGAGGCAATTGCATTTGCAGTCATAACCCATCCAAAGCTGCTGGCACAGTATCAGGTGTTGGGAGAGGATGAGGGTCCCCTTTGCTTGGCTTAACTGCAACCAAGAGAGCCAGTCTGCCTTGTGGGGTGAGGGTGCATGGGAAAGACTCTCTTGTAGCTGGGTACAACTTGTCCCCTTTCCTTTTGTCCCTGAGCTGTCCCATGCCACCAGCCACGTACCCAAGGCTGAGCACCCCCATGCCAGTGCTGCCACGTGGCTCCACGCCACGTCCCTTGTCCGGTGTGAATGCGCCATCTGGCACTTTGCTGAAGGACATCCTGGCCCTTCAGCCACGTCCTCTGGTGGAAAACACCTTCTGGATCACAGGATGCAGGTGCAGAGGGCAATGGGAGATGTGGGGAGGCAAGTGGGTGCTGTTTGGTTGCGTGCAGCTCCTTGCAGGGCTCTCTGGCATGCTGCTTCCAGCCTACATTAATTGAAAGGAGGCTGCGGCATAGAAAGGAGGAGAAAAAAAAAATTAAAGAAATCATGAGATCAGCAAGCTTGAAACCCTGGCAAAAGTGCAGCGGCTGCCTCCGGGTGATGTCCTGTGGGAAAAAGGGAATGCTGCCCTTTCCCTCCTTCCTGAAGTGCTCCATCTGTGGAGGGGCATGCGCAGGAGCTCTTGTCCTAGGAGGAATGTGCCTGGGGTGTGCAGGGAGCCAAGATGAGGTTGTAAGATCAGTGTGGATGAGGCTGTGGGGGAGTCCTCTGTCTGCCATGTGGGTGTCAGGGGTTAGAACAGGGCAGTGGATCTCAGCTTGGCTTAACTGACACCCGGAAAGTCATTGCCATCTCCCCTACATCTTCATACTGCTGGGGCTTGGGAGATGTCATTCCTCCCCATCTTTGAGATTCACTAGGGAAAGGTGGACAAGTAGATTTTATGTCTGAGTTTGTGGATGTGGTTAGTGGTGTTTCCCAGCCTCCTTTTAAGGAGCAAAGGAAAAAAAAGAAACCACTCCATTTTTCCATCATCAAGCAGAGAAATCTTTTGTGCTGCCTCTTAAAGGGACCTCGAGTAACTGCTGAGAAATCATCATCAGTTACATCACCTCCAAAACGGCTGCTGCAGGCACCTGACAGCTTTGTCCCACTGTTACTCTGGGGAATCATTATGCTCCAAATTCCTCGTCCTTGGAGAAAGCCTGCACGGCTCGCTGGGAGGGAGGAGCCGCTGCGCAGTTTATGATGCCGTGAGTGGCAGAACAGGATCAGGAAGATGGGCTGAGGTTTCCAGCAGATGGGAGCACAGAGCAGGGGACACATCCTGGAGTTTCCTAACCTCATCCCATTGGTGAAGCTGGGTTCGTCAACCCGTGCAGGACCTGAGCATCTTTCTGGGAATGAGCTGAAGGCACTGCAGCAGCATTGCCTCGGGCAGGAGAGCTGCCGTTGCCTGGCAGCTGCGGGTTTCCAGGGAAACCAGAGGTGCTAACTTGTTAATGAGCCCTGCATCCCTGATTGCTGCTGCAAAATAATAATAATTAGTAATGGTCCTATGATTTAGGAATCCCTCAAACAGCATGAGCCAGCCGAGGGGAGTTTGCTAAGTGCTGAAGCACTTGAAAGAAATGAGGGGATGAGGAAGGAAAAAGGGCGTGGGGCTTGGAAAAACTGCTGCGTTTTGCATCTTAGGAAGTGTCTGGAGACCTGGGGTCTGGTGGGCTTCTGCCAGCATCCCAGCAGTAAGCCTGGGGCTGGTGGCAGGGCTGACCTGGATGGATGGAGGAGCCCTGGCCAGGCAACATTTCAGTGTGGGGCTCACAAGGCACAGATATTTCCCCCAGCCCCCAGGGCTGCAAGGGGGAAAGCCAAATCACTTAGGCTAGTGCCACTGAGTCCCTGGTGGAGACAGCAGTTCTTCAGGAATGGCTGGGGACAAATAAACAAATGTTTCTCTGTGGTGCTCTTATCCCTCGGTAAACTCAAGGTGGAGATGCCACCAGAAGAGTGTGCTCCTGGGATGAGCATCACAGGGAGCGTGCTGTAGCTCCAGTCTCACTGGTGTGACAAAAATGTGTTCCTGCAGCAAGGCTGGTCTGCCTGTGGCAGTGGGGGAGCAGCCCCTCGACGGGGCTGCCTATGGGACGGTAGAGCTCTCCAGGACACAACACTAGCTTGGTGCAAGGACTGGACATGCTGGTTAGTGAGGTTTGGAGTTGCTGTAGAAACCTGCTGTCCTTCCAGCTGATGTCTCCAGTAAAAGAGAAACCAGATCTGTGCCCTTCTCATATCACATCTCTCAGCTGGGGGCCTTGTGCAAGACGAGCAATTGAGGGAGGTGGCTTCCATCTGGGTGATCTGCGTTGGGCCAGCACAGGGATGAGTTCCTGTGGTCTCTCATGCCACATGGATAGACTCAGGTTGAGGTGCGTTCTGGGTTTTCTTGCTCTCTTGCCTGGCCTGCCCAGAGGAAGGTCACAGCCAGGCTGAGCACTTGCCCTTAGCCTGGCTTGCTGTGTGCATCCCTGCCATGCTTGTGAGTCCTGTGGCCAGCTCCCCTCACCTACACACGTTCATGGCGGTGACACCGGGGACAGAGTCCCACTGAGTGGGCAGTTGCCCAGCCCTGTGCTAGTCTCTGCCCATCTCTCCATCCCTTGGCTGCAGTGTGGCCTCTCCTGCTGGCTGTCCCCATTCAGCTAAGCCATGTGCCCATCTCCTCATTACAGGCACTCCAGGGAGAGGTGGGATTAAAGGATTATGATAATGTTCTTCAGGAACACTCAAGAAGATTAAGATGGCTTTAATAAACTGGTAAGAGAGGAACACAGCTATGTTTCTGAAACCCTAATTTAGGTTCCAGGTTAACCTTTTCCCCTGGTCTCTTCTCACCATGGTGAGAAGATCTCTTACTTTAGCAGTGCTCCATGGCTAAGCCTCTTCCTTCAGTTTTCCTTCTGACCCATCTGAGCAGAAGCAGAAAGACATCCTCCCTCCTTCTCTGGTCTTCCCAGCTACGGGACATTACAGCTTGTTCTTCTCTGAGACCATCTCACACACAGCCTGCGAGGTACTGTGAAGGTCTCATAGCCTCTGCTGGTACCTGGGGATTAACTCACCACCCCTCAGTCTGGCTTCAAAATGTCCTGTGGTTGCTGTCAGAGAAGTTGCTTGTCTGCCTTTGACCTGGCAGAACATACACAGAGAAGTCCCTGTGTCTTGGTTCTAATGCCAAGGTTACAGCTCCCCGTGGCCACACTGGGCTGGCCAACTCCATCCCCTGTAAAGGAAAGAGGGGCAGGACGGACTTACCTTGCCCTGCCTTCCCCCACATCTTTTGGGTGGACCTGGGAGTGGGACCTGTTTGATGTGTCACATGTGTCTACAGAGGTTTATCTGGTGTTCTGCAGGAGGGGGGTTATTAGCTGACCTGGGAAACCTCGTCTGTCTTCTCCAATCTCCTCCACCCAAGGTTCCAGTCATCTGCCGAACTTTATGAAAGCCTCTTGTGCTTGGGTTTCTCTTAGAGTGACAAGGTGATCAGGATCTGTTACCTTTCCTAGACCCCTCTGTGTCTGAGACCCCCAAAGTTTACCCCTTATCCGCTATCTGGAGATTGGATACCATGTTGTATCCGGAGGAACTGTGCAGTGCTGGATCACTCTTTCCTCCCGCTCCACTCATCCCTCTGCCACAGTATTATCGTAGGGTTTTTTGTCTGTCAGCTCTTTCTACTCCCTTTTTATTTCTTGGATGTAATTGGAAGAGCCAAGAAGCATTCACAGCCTGGTGTCCTGATGGGGAAGGGAGGCAGAAAGTGGTTTGGGGAGTGGGGTGTGAAAGGAAGACGAAGGGGAAAAGCTGGCTAATTTGCATCCTTTCTGAGTGCCCTGGCTCTATAGCCAAGGGACAGCAGGGGGGCTTCTGGCAAGGCGGTAGCAACGTAATGAGGTGTGTCATATCCCAGCAGGAGCCAGCCTCGCTCCCCCTCAGACCCCCTAATTAGAACTGTTTCAATTTTTAAGCCCCCCTGAGGAGAGCTGGGGGGAGCGGGGTTCCTGCAGCGGGGGGACCACCCGACACCCGCCGAGGGGGCTGCTGTAATTGGAGTTGCTGTGAGGAGCCGCGGAGCGCTCCGTGGGGCCGGGCACAGCGATGCCAGAGTGCCACGGGGCTGCCAAAATGCTGGTGCCAGGAGGGGCCGTCGCTATCGCAGCTTTTGGAGGATTTTTCCCTCCTGTAATTTGTATTAACACATTGGCAGAGGCAGCAGGGGTGTGTCATACAAGGGCAGAAATGTACTGCACATCCTAATGCAGCCTCCTATTGGGAGCTTGGATCCTGAGGCTGAAGCCTGGGACATCTACTCCTGCTTTGGGAGGCAGGTCTGGTAGCCCAGGGAAGTTTGGGCTGTTAGTGCTGGAGTCACGGGCCAGAGCAAATGCTGTAAGCCCGATCCTCACATTCTGTGGCTTTCCATTCTTCCCCTACAAGCTGGCAGTGCCCTCCAGATTTGGTGGCTGGTAACTGAGGTCCCTCTCGTGTCACCCAGTAGCGTTTCTGACTCATCTTTTTTGTATCTTGAGCTACCAGGTGCCTCCAGGTGAGAGCTTATGGGCACTGCTGGCTTACTCGGATCAGGGTGACTCGTAAGCCTCCTCTAGTCCGTGGACCAAATCCTGATCCTGCAGAAGTCAATGAAAATCTTTACGCTGGCCTTTTCAGGCACGTTATTCATAGTCCTCCTTATTCAGATGCATTAAAGCTTCCATGAAGCAGCTTGTGGGTTCTCTCTAAAACACCGTCTGGCAGGAACAAGAGGAGCCTGGTAGTAGCCGGGGCTTATTTTCTGAATGACTTCAGTGGCATTAAAACCTAATGCCATTAAAACATGCTTGCAGTGACGTGTTCCATTAAAACTTAAGAGGGCACCCTGAGCTGAATGCTCCCTGGCCTGCCTAGTGCTCTTTCAGCATGGGCTGGACATGGAGGAATCTTGTTCTTCACCTCAGAGAGCACCAGGCTCAACCCCCTCAGCTCCTAAGATGGAAACACGGGGTATTTGTATACCGGGTACTCCTGTATATGAACCCCCTTTCTAAGTCTGTGCAAGTTAGATGCTGAAAAGCAGAAGGCTCTCCAGGGCCATCTCAGTCCAAGTACAGCTTCCCGGCACCTCTGCCTTGATGCTTGGCCTGTTTCTTGAAGACAGGAGTAAAGGTCAGCTTGACTTCTTGTCTTCCAAGAGAGGTCATCTTCTCTCGACTTGCCAGGAGGCAAGCTGGCAAAGATACCCGTGAGCAGGCTCTGATAAACAGGCAGGTGAAATCCAGTGTGAAGTGATGAACATGAATGAGCAAACCTGATTTGGTGGTGTGTCTGATGGGCCCTGAACTAGCTTTTACCATGCAGCAGCAGAACCTTAGAGCTGAGCTAAGCTGCTTCTGTGAAACCATTAGCTCTGGGCTTGGCAGAGGTCAGAAAAAGCAAATTGAGTGCGAGGAACTGTTGGGCTGGGAACAGGGAAAGGAGGTGATATCTTGCCCCATGCAGGTCCCTGGTGTGCCTGCCTCTCAAACATGGCACATTGGGTCTGGCCAGCATAGCAAAAGGTGTCTTTGTAACTGGCGGCTATGTAGATGCTTTGACCTGAAAAGCTCTTTAAATATAGGTCTAAGTGTGGTAAAGACTGTGGAGAAGATTAGAGAACAGGCACATGTGGTCTTTTCTGGTGCACATAGTACGGGTCACCCAGAGGAGCTATCAGTAGCAGATTTGGAGCAAACCAGGGGAAGGACTTCTTCAGTGTAACAGGCAAGCCATTCTACTCCCTGCCACTGGCCACTGTGCCTGTCAAATTAAAAGCTGACATGGCTTCAAAAAAGCAATTAGACAAATTCACGGAAGAAAGTTCCACTAAGGGCTATTAAATACAAGGAGAAAACCTCTGGCTTGGCCAGCTCTGGAGCCGCACATGCTGGCAGGCTGGGAGAACGCACCTCAAAAGTGTGGCTTGTTGCACTCTTCTGAAGGTTCTTCTGAAGACATCCAGGTGTCATCCTGTCCAGCTGATGGGTTGTTGTCTCCTTTCTTCTCTTTCCAGGTTCAGCACAATGAGTTGGCATTCTGGGTGTTAGCAGCCTGCGGAGAGTAGGACGGGTGCTGCCCTGCTCACCCCTCACCCCTCGCTCATTCCCCTTGGGGAGACGGGTGCTGGCGTCCCTGTCCTGCCCTTCCACCCCTTGCTCCCCACTCGCCATAGAGGGGACTGGCCCGTTATGGCTGGGGACAGGCTCCCACGCAAGGTGATGGACCCCAAGAAGCTGGCCAGCCTCCTGAGGAACGGAGCGGAGGGCACCCTGGTCATCGACAGCCGCTCCTTTGTGGAGTACAACTCCTGGCACGTCCTCAGCTCCGTCAACATCTGCTGCTCCAAGCTCGTCAAGAGAAGACTCCAGCAGGACAAGGTCTCCATCACGGAGCTCATCCAGCCTGCCTCCAAGATGAAGGTAAGGGATCTGACCCTTACCTTTCCTGGTGGGTGCTCACACCCTCTTCTCTTGTGGGATGCAGACTGGCCTAAGGGATAGGAATACATGCATCCTTCCCCTCTATCCCTTAACCCCAGTATCTGACAGCATCTCTTTGGCACCCTTTGGAGAGACAGAGTGTGAGCTCATTTGGCCACAGGGCTGTCCTCGGGGACCTGTTCTTTGCCCCCACCCCACTGATGTGGCTCCCTGCTGCAGCAGCCCTCCCCAAGCAAGTCTAACAGGTATATCAGCCTTAGGACTTGTCTTACTCCAGCAAACAACCCACCAAAGCCTTCCTGGAGCTGTAAGCTTAATCCCCTGCTAAAAACTCTTCCCCTCCCCTCTGTCATCTCTAACTCCATTCAGGGACATGTAATCCTCCTCCCCTGTGACGCCAGAAGCTCTTATCCGGTGTCATGGCATATTATCTCTCCCAGGCTCCTCTCTCTATCGCTCCTGGTTAAATAATAGAGGTGGCTCTGAGCCACGGAGCTGGGCTGGAGCCCCGGCCGGAGCAGTGCCGGCTGTCCCTGCGGAGCCGTGGGCTGGGTCCTGCCGTCCACGGAGGTGCTGCCGGACGGCTGCGCCGGAGGATCCCGCAGTGGCCGCGGGACGAGCCCGAGGATGGTTCACTATCCAAAGGGTGGTTTGCCATCACAGCCCGCCCTCCTGCCGGTTCGCTCCCACCGTTCCCCCACTCCCGCCTTGTAATTTTATGGCAAAGCGAGGGTAATTCAGGCGATTAATCAAATGCTGGGCCCAGCTGGAGCCATCTGCGTCGTGTCCCCCCCCCCCCTCCCGCCACCCCGAGAAGCCACCGCTGTCCGCATTGGCTGCCGGTGACATCACCCCGCGGGATCAAGGGGACTGGCAGTGCGGGGGGGCCGGCCTCGCGCCAATCTGCTTCGGTGATGCTCTGGGCTGGGCGATTTGGAGGGGATTGCAGAGACTGATTCCTGAACGGCTTTAGCTGCTCTTAAACCCCCTGGAGAATAAAGCAGAATAATCAGTTTTTCGCAAGCTCCGAGGAGAGCGGAGCGGCTGCCCTCCTCCCGGCGAGGGTCACCTCTGCAGTGGCCGCTGTCACGTGGAGCAGCAGCAGCAGCAGAACAAGCGATGCGCAAGGGGGAGGAAGAAGAGGAGGATGATAGGGAAGGGGGAAGCATGGAAGAGTTAACATCAGCTGATGCCATCCGCCTGCAAACCTGCAGCTCGCCAGCTGCAACGGAGCAGTGGGCTCCCAAAGGGGCCGGCTGGTCCTTCCTGACATTCCCTGCTCTGTCCCCATAGAACGAGCATAGAAGGATCATTTTCTCCCGGCTCCTGGATCATTGCATAATGGTCCACGTACTGGCTGGGGATGTGGTTATAACCAGGGATGCTAGGAGAAGAGAACAGAGGCGTTGCCATCGTCTTTAATTCCTTTTTGCTTTTCTTTTTGATATGGCTGAAATCCCTCCTGGCACATCCATGGGCAGGAGGCTGCATGTCCCCACTGCCGCTGCTCTGCACAGCCCCTGCCATGCCCACCGCTTGCTGGCTCCCCCAACACATGCAGCCCAGGAATTAATTAAGCTTTAGGACACCCTTGAGATGTTAAGCCACTTGTCCTAGGAAGCTGGGCTGGGGGGATCATTGCCATATTCTCATCTGGCATAAAGCAGGGGTGGTGGCTGTGGCTCAGGGTGTCCAGGCCTTTCTGTGCATGCACTTGTGTGTTTGTATTTTGGGGTGATGAACTCTCTTATCACCCTTTCTCCCTCTCCCTGCCTCGCGTTTCGGTCACTCGTGTCATGACTGTGTTTTGGGGCTCCCAGAAATTAATATGATCTGCTGCCTCAGGGTGTACAGATCCTCAGAAGGGGATGCTGAAATCTGCTTTAGACCTCTGATACCCTGTGTAATTTCCCTGCCTCCTCTGCCTCCTCTGGTCAACACCCCCCAGCCCTGCTCTGCCCCTGGCTCCCCGCACTGGGGCTGGGGGGCGGGGGGCACGGCTGGCGTGGGGAGCAGATGGCAGGAAGGGTGACATCAGTAGCTCGATTGTCCGGCCCCATTATTCCTCCTGACGGGCCTCCCGCCCTCCTCCTGTTTCCTGCTCCCGGCCGGCCGGGGCTGCCGAGACAAAGGCGGCTGGCAGCGACGAGGGGCTGTCCGGGCAGCCAAAGGGCAGCCCCGAGCCCTCGCCTCCTCCCACTCCTCCTCGCCTCCAGCAAAGAGAGCTGAACCTGCTCATCCCACCCCGGCGATTCTAAGGGTGGTGTTCGCCTTTTGGGGAAGGAGACAGGGGCTGATACAGGGCAAAGCGTTTGGGCAAACCCCACCTGGCCGCCAACTCCGCTCCTCCTGCTTGCGTGCTGGCGGGGGGAGTGGGTGAATTTGTATCATTTTCTTTTCCCAGTGCTTACTCTCCTCTTTTCCACGTTGCTGATAAGGAAGGGTACCATTAATAATGCTTCTGTGGGCTGCAGTTTGGAGTGATGCTGTGGGATTAACAGCAGCTCCTGGCTTTTTTTGGTGCAAGGAGAGGAAAGGACCATTTGGGAGGAAAGAAGAAATGGAGACATGTAAAATCCCTTTCTTTTTTCCAATGAATTATGCCTATGATCCTACAATTGTTGCAGCTATAGCTGGCATAGACACTGCTCCCCAAGCCCTGATGTGGACCGTCTTCCCATGGTGCCCGATCTGGGAAAAACTGCAGCAACAATTCCACTTGCAGTCATTTCCCTCCACACAAAAATGGTACCAACATAACTGCTCTGGCTGGTTTTGAACCCTTCTCCCAGTGCTGACAATAATAAATTCTCACAATAAAAAATTCCAATAACAACTGGAATAATTCATCTCCTCAGTGCAGTTTGGAGAGCAGAGGTTGTGGGAAATTCCTGCTTGGGTTTTTCACTAGCATTTCTTTAGGGAAGTGTTGAAAATTTTACTTCTTCGAGATCCCTCTGGAAAGTCCACCTCTCAACCACTTCTCGCTTCCTGAAATGGAGCAATCTCCAGAGCAACTGTAGCCATGCTTTGAGGCAAGACAAGGGTCTCTTCAGGCGCTGGGAATATTTATTTATTTGCATTAGGAGCTTGGCTCTGCAAGCAGCTGTTTTGCTTGAGGGAAAGCCGGGGCTTATTTTTGAGCCATGTGCCTGGCTGCTCTTTATGTTGATGGAAGCCCTGTTATTTCAGTGGGGTGATTCACTGTGTTTTGAAACAATACGTGACTGAGATGTCAGTAGTAATTGGGATAATAATAATAGCTCTCTCTTATCTTAGCCTGGATCACCTGTAGAGCATCATTATCCCTGCTTGGCAGCTGGAGAGAGACGGAGCTGGGACCTAGGCTGTGTTGAACCACGCAGTGCTGGGGACTAATGTCCATAAGGGAGTTACTTCCAGCCAGAGCTGGGGACAGTGATGGGGAGCACAAGGCTTGGCACAAAGGCAATGAATGAATGGTCTCAGCTGGGATTTGGTTGGAGCTGTTGGCCAGGTGGTCCTTGCTCCAGGCTGGTCATACCCCTCCGGCCAAGATTTTAGCAGGGAGGAGGTTTGTTCTTGGGGAGTTGCTCTGGGGCACCTCCAGCACTGGAGTGGGCCAGCAGCTTTTCGAAGGCATGCATGGGTTTGCAAGCCCCACTCAACATCTCCTTGAAGTCAAAAGACTTGCTGCATCTTGGCCCTGCTGTCTCATGCTAGATGGATGTGGGGACCCTGTCTGGAGAGTGACGCCTAGGGTTACTTCAGCAGTCTTGGGGTAACAGCAACCCCCGTGGAAGTGTTGCTTCTCAGAAGGATACCTCTGTTGTCAGCTCTGTCCCTGTCCTATGCCAGAAGCAGGAATCTAGTATGGAGCATCTCTTCAGCTTTACCCTCCTCCTCTGCCCCAGTTAGCTTTTAGCCTTCCTGTGTTTAAGGCCAGAGATGGGGCATTTCAGGAGGGTATGAGATTAATGGGAGACCCATGTGCTTGATTAAACATCTCTGTCTTATTTCCCTTTGTGGTGAGGAGCTGGGATGCCAGTGCAGGCTCCTTGTGTGCTCCATGAGGGCTCCTCAGGACCCTCCTGCAGGTATCCTCACCCCAGCAAGCTGGGTATTTATTTTTTGCAGCCAGGCCATGAGAGGCCAGCACTTGTTTGGCATTTACATTGAGTGAAACCTTCTAACTTTAATAAGATGTAAACCGTGTTGCACATCTCTGCCGTCGCTCAGCAACCCTGCAGTAATGGCCCAAACAAAGCCTTCCCGTGCGGAGGGAACACTAAATCCTATTGTGGGATAACTCTGCTCAGCCAGAGCCAGTATCTCTCCTGCAACCTCCTCAGCCTGGACTGTGCAGATGGGATGAGCCCCTGCCCCACTGCAGAGTGGTCCCTGCCTCACTGTGCTTTTGGGGGAGATGTTTTTGCTGGCATGGGGCTTCAGGGTGAGAACTGTGTCTTTGGGATGTGCTAGGGAGCCTTGAAGGGCTAGGCAGCTGCTGAGGACTGGTAGATTCCCGGTTCTGAACTGGCTTGTCAGCCACCGTGTTTCCCTCCAGCTGTGCTTGGATGACCTCCCACAGAAGTCCTGCTTCAGGATTGGCTGAGGAAAAGATGCTGGGGTAGATCCTCATCTGGCTTATCCCAGGTGGCTTCAGTCATTTTTCAGTGTCTTATTTTAGAATTCCCATGTCCTTTTCTCTTCCCTCTTGTCCTGCCCTTTCATCCCTCCTGTCATCCTGCTGAGCTGTAGGGGTGCCAGGTGGGTCCTTTGAGCCCCCCCTTCCTCGTGCAGAGCTGCGCGTGGTGCCCCGACGGGGATTTCTGTTGGTGCGGGGCTGTCCTTCCGCTGCGGCGCAGAGATGTGATGAGCTCAGCTGAATCAGTGCTCCCTGCAGTTTTATTTGGATGGTGCTCACGTTGCTGAGTAGGGAAGCACCTGCAGCAGGGTGTGAAAGCAGCATTAATAGCGACAGCAGCCCTGAGAGAATCTGCTCTGGTGGTGAGATAGGGCTTGGCAGTGAGACAGCAAAACGAGGCGGGTGTCCATGAGTGGTACCTTGTTCAAGTGGTCTCCAAAAGACATTTTGGAGAGGGCTTGGTAGGGGGTGGCCAATGGGCAGCTCCAGCACTAGCTGGAGAAGAGAGCAGCTTGCACACATTCCCTCCTTCCCTGCTTGCTGCTGCCTCCCCCTCCTCCCATGATGTGATGGATGTGCCTTACCCCGCCGGCTGGGAGGGCAGGCACTCTCAGGGCAGGCGTATGCCACACACCCAGCTCTTCAGCAGGTGAGCTGAGCTGTGCCTCTGTGAGCATTTTTATCTTCTTTTAAAAGGTGCATGGACCTTCAGGTAGGTGTGGGAATGTCTGGCTGTGCTTTGAGTGCCCTCATTGCAATCCAGTCGTCATCTGGACACTGGGGCTGGACTCCTGCCTGCAGACATTTGCCTGCCTGCAGATTATCCCACCATCTCACCTGCCCCGGAGGCTCTGGGGGTGGGCAGCTGGGTGCTGTTTGGGGTATGTAAAATCATGTGAGAGCAGCCCAGGAGCTCCTTTCCGTCTCCCCGGTTTATCCCTGCAGTGTGCAGGCCCCAGCACACATTACAAAAGGAAGAAAGAGCATCACCTTGAACATCCACCAAGCAAAAGAAGAGACTTCCCCTCTCCTTCAGCCCTTAGGGGTGATCTGCAGGTTTAGGGTGAGGCATAGTGCCTATAGAGGTGTTACTGTGTTAGGTATGGTGTCTCCAGGCTGAGCCCTGAAGAGCTCCAGCCACAGCACAAGGGCTGTGCTGGGAGCACCCCTGCCTGCAGAACCACTCCCAAATCCCTGTGTCCCTGTCTCTGTGACACCAGCCAGGCTGAGGAGGAGTATCTGAGTGCAAAAGTTGTCTGGGGAGGAGGTGGTGAAAGAAGTCATGGCAATTTCTGGGATGCAGTTAAGTAACAGCAAGCTGAGGGTGGGCAATAGGGAGGAGTGACCCTACTTTGGGTAGGATGCTCAAAAGTACTCATAGTCAGTGGGGCTGCTCCAGTGGGCACCTCTACTGACACATTTGCTTGTAGCCATGGAGCAGAGTCCCAGCCTGGCTGGACTCTCCATTTGGTGGTCAAAACCAGCTTGTGGAAATGGCGTGGAGCTGGAATTTCCTGCTTGTGTGACCACTAAATTCAGCTTTGCTTCCCATGGTGGTGTGGACAGCAGCATCCTCAGTGCTCAGCCCATTTCTCTGATGCCCGTTTTTTGCCGGTCCCCTGCAGGTGGAGGCGGAGGACCACCAGGACGTGGTGGTCTACGACCAGAGCACGAGGGACGTGACCGGCTTGGCTGCTGACAGCTTCCTCTCCATCCTCCTGGGCAAGTTGGACAGCTGTTTCCACAGCGTCTCCATCCTCACAGGTAGGAGCCCTGGGTTACCACTTCATCTGACGCTCATGCCTTTAGCCTGGACGGAGCTGTGGCCATCCCTGTCCATGTGCACCTTGTTTCCTGGCTGCCAGTGGCTGTGGTGGAGGAGGGCAGCCCTGCATGCAGGCTGAGGAGGCTCAGCCCACGCTGGCATCACTGGGTCATCCCCGTGCCTTCGTTCCTTGCACTGTCCGTCTCCCTGCCGCTGCACCCACCAGCCAGGGTGAATGAAAGAGGAGGGTACAGGGGGGTTGTGGTGGCATGGATCTAGCCATCCAAAAGCTGCCCTTTGTTCTCCCATCCCTGCCTTGCTTCATCTCTGGTGAATGTGCCAAGGACCAGACCTGGTTCAGTCACTCTGCTCCGTCTTGCTTCTGTTAAAGGGAGGGCAGGAGAAGAAATCCACGGATGTACTGGAAAGAAGAAGGATGGCAGAGGCAGAGGGTCATCACTGAGTGAGTCAGGGTCTGCTGGAGATGATGCTCTCCGGGCACAAATGTGCAGGCAGAAGGAGGCACATGCTGCCCTAATTACAGCCCTTCTGCAGTGAGCCAGGCAGCTGATGAATGGAAAGCTCCGACCCAGCAGAGAGGAGAAGAGAGGCAGCGAACTGCCTAAGGGAGAGCTGAAGCTGCCTTTGCTTTCCCTTGGCTGGGACAGCCGGGCATCTGCCCTGATGGCTGTCTGCCTCTGAGCTTTCTGCCCATGGAGGGGTGGGCAGGCACTGCCCCATGCAGCCCCTCAGCCCCGCTGAGCTCAGCCACGCTCCTGAACAGTGCTGAAAGCACAGAGATGGGAATCACCTCTGACCCTCAAGCCTGTCCTCATCCTGTGGCAGCTGGATACTGCTTTGGGGCTGAGGCGGAGGGTACCAACCTCTGTGCCCTGGGGCACCAGAGGGGTGGAGGGAACTGCCACACCCGCAGAGTGATGCTCCCTGGGAAGGGGTAATTGTGAGGGGGAAGGTAGCACGGGCAAGTGGCATTCAGGGAGCCGTGCCCTGCCCCTGCAAGGCAGGGGTAAGTGCTGTTGAATTAGAGCAGCTGCATTGTGATGGGGAGGGCAGAGAGAAACAGTGGGATTAAAGCCCCCCCACTTCAAGCAACAAAATCAAGCAGGGACTACATGAAATCACATTAAAACTAATTATTGTGGCCTGGGTTGCTGAGGGCAGTTCTGGAGGATGCCTCCCTGAGCTTGCTGTGGCAGCCCCTGGCCTGCCTCAGTAGCTGTGCTTGCAGTTCCAAGGTCACCGTGGCATAAACAAGGGCACAGCTTGACGTATGGTGCAGGAGAAGGAAAAGGTGGATTCGGTTGCATCTGGGAAGGAACCTGCTTAGTCATGGGGATGGGTCAGGAAATAGCCTTGGCGGTGTGACCCTGGCACCCCCTAACCCACTGCCACTTTCCCAGGGCTGGGTGAGGAGCAGGGCTGTGTGCTGGCTGCAAATCGCCCCCCCTGCCCTGAGTCCTCCTGGAGCCAGGACAGGGCTGGGTGAGGTGGCCCTAAAAACCCCAGAGCCTTTTCCTGCCTTAAGGCAAGCAGAGGCCTGGGGGAGCCTCATGCCAGTGCTCCCCAGCTGCATGGACACCCCCTCAGCCATCAGCACTACCACCACCAAACCCCCTGCCACCAAACCTGCTGTCCCCTACTTGAGCACACACCTCCTCCATTTCCATCTCCCTGGGCTGCAGGAGCCCAGAGCCCCAGGCAGGAGTGCTAGGCACCAAGCAAAGCTCAAGCCTCCCAGATTAAAAGCGCAGCAGGACCTCAGCCTGATGTGGAACGCGGGCCACCAGCAGGTGGAAAAAACGAGCCGAAATGTAGAACACTGGGTCATGGCGGCGGTGTTTCACATGGAAATCATGACTGGAATGGCTGTGCAGAGCATCCAGGGGAGGCTGGGCATGCTCGCTGACAGGCACAGCTTCCTCCTGCCTGCAGTGCGGGCAGCAACGGGCTGGTGTAAAGACAGCTCTGGAGTGCTTGGGGGGTCTGGGGAAGGATGTGTGAGTGGGCCTGATTCTGAACCCTTGCCCTTTTGGGTTTAACCCCTCGGTCTGTCCACTCCAGCGTCAAGCACCCTGTCCTGCCCCAACCCATCTGGTGTCTCAGAAGGAATGCTTGGGTCCTCCTTGGAGGTGCCTTGTGACCCCAGTGGGTTGGCAAGGGCTGCTGAAATCTCAGCTTGTCCCTCAGTGGATGCCATTACCCCAGGGAACCTGTTCTGATGGTCCCCAGTCCATTGTGGCAGCCCTATACAGCCCCTGTGTGCTGCCCAGTTCTCTCAGCCCCAGGCAGATGCTGGGGTTCATGCCTCCGTGTCCCCATCTCGTGCAAACACCAGGCTTGGCTGTTCTTGCTCTCCTCCAGGCCAGCAACCTTCTGACCCTTGAAGCAGCTGATGGAGGCTGATGGGTGAGGACAGGGGAGCTGGGGGTGGCAGGACTGGTGCCAGGGACTCCTCAAGGGTTAACATCCCAGAAGCAGCGATTCCAGTGGCTGGCAAGGAAGAATCTGAGTCAATTATTCCCAGTCTTGGAAATCATCGGCTTCTCTTCTTCTTTCTTTTTTTTTTTTTATTGTGTAAGTATAAATAGTGCTGCTTGCTGCCCTCCATCCGTGGGAGCAGAAAGACTGTTGATTTATATGGTTTTCCTGACATCACATGAAGTGGTGGAAAACTGAATGGAGCCAACATTTTTCCTGCATTACGTAATGCCCCCTCCCTCCCAGCCCAGCTCTGCTATTCCTGCAGGAGCCTGACTGTTCTTTAACCTTTGTTTACTTCAGCACAAACCCTTGCTTTTTTGCCTTTTTTTTTTTTCTGTTTTGCCTTTTTTTTTTTTTTTAACTTTGCTATATTTCCCCCCCCCCCCCCCCATTCTTCCCCTTTGCAATCACCTGCTTGGTTTTTATTAAGAGGCATTATCTGCTTATGAAGCAGCAGCAGCAGCAGTCTGGCTCCATTGCTCCCTGACGGCTCCAGTGTGCCAGCTCTGGTATTGGAGCCTGTCCAGAGCCGTGTGTGGTGCAGAGCTGGTGGGTGCTGAGCTTCACCAGCTCCTCTCCATTTGTCCAGCTGCAGCAGACAGTGTGGAGATTTTCTTTTACTCCTGTTCAGTGGCTAAGAGTGACAGCTGAGGGCTTGGGATCCTTGGTCCAGATGATGCTGTCACCCATCCTGTCTCTGCTTCTGGTCCTTAGGCTGAGCACCAGGCTTCTCTCTCCCATGCTTGAATCCATGTGCCAGCTGGAGATAAAACCAGGATGGCAGTGTGGCCAGCAATGGTGGCCCCACAGCCTGGGCTGGGGGGCTTGGGACCCCCCTTGCACGACAGAGACTCTTTTTGCTGTGGTTCCGTGTGCTGGGGGAGCTTTACCGCTGCAATATCATGCTCCGACCTGAAACAGGCCCCTCAATTGCTTTCTGAACTCGAGTCATGAGCTTTTCATCTGGCTCAGGAGCGCATGTGAGATCATCTTCAGCGCCCCCCTCCCCCCGCTTTTGTACCAATTCTTCAAGGAATGTTTAAATTTTCCAGTCCTGTTCTTTCTAAATTTGGAGCGTCTGTTTACTCCTAGGATTCGGAAAGAATGTAACAATATCATCAGCGACAAATCCCTCCCAGCCCTTCACTCACCATCCTCCTCACTGAGCAGCCTGGCCGTGACCCAGGTCCTCTCCAGCCCAGCGGTGCCATGGCCATCCAGCACGGCTGCAGAGAGTTGTAATTGCATGGCTGCAGTGATCTGGGTGAGGGCTGAGATTTGGGGGATTTTGGGGGAATCTACCAAAGACAGGTGACTTCGCCACAGGCAGAAAGAAGCAGCAAAAAAGGAAAGGGGATTTCCATGCAGGAGCTGACTTGGGCTGCCCAGGCATGAGTGGGTTCAGCACTGAAGGCACTGGCTGGAATTATTTTAGATACAAGGACTCAGAGACAGATGATTTTAATTTAAAAAAAAGAAAAGAAAAAACACTTTTTTTTTTTTCTGTATAGGGACAGTCCTAAAAAGAGGTTAAACATCAGGGCAATGGAACATGACTTTGCTCATCCTTGGCTGAAAATTCTGTAATACTTTCTTGTGTCTTGTTGGTGAGAAGCCACACGCCAGTTGCACATCTCCCTTGCTGCATGCTCCTCTTGAAACATACTGGGCTGGGGCTGTTCTGGAGAAAAAGAGAATGAAAAAGCCAAGCTAGGCAGGTGTGAAAGCAGGGCAGAGGCAGGGCAGAGCAGAGGGGGCTTGCCTGGAGTCTGAGTCTCAGAGGCTGGAGTGACAGCATGTACATCCAAAGCTTATCATGGCATACGCTGAAGATAAAAGCTTAGCAGGATCCAGAACCACAACTGAGGTGTCTTTACGAACCAAATGTAAGAAAAAAAAATAAAACCTCAGAAAGAAAATACCCCAAATACCCACACTTTGGTCACAGAATCACAGAATATTCTGAGTTGGAAGGGACCCAGAAGGATCATCAAGTCCAACTCTTAAGCGAATGATGCATACAGGGATCAAACCCTCAAACCCACAGTGTTGGGTGTCATTAGCACAGTGCTCTAACCAGGTGAGCGAATCTCAGGGCTCATCAGTCACAAGCTGTCTGATGGGAGTGGGGAGGCAAGACTTGACTGCAGCTGGCAATTTGATGGTCACATTCCTCATCACCTGCTCTGCACAGCATCACGATTTCACCTGTTGAGTTTGGGGTGTGAGTGTGTCTGCTGGGGACATAGCACGTGCAGAGTGCACTAGCTGGTGGGTTTTGTCCCCTGACTCCAGCAGAGCCTCTGCTCAGTACATGGGCCTGAAAGTACCCTTGTAGGTGAAGCATTAAGGCTATTTCAGGTACCCTCAGGCTGTAATGTCTAAAAGCGCTTGGGGACTTACTGGCATTAATCTATCAGATGTACCTACAAGATTTTCCTTTAAGTCTGTCTCTGAACCTCCTGCAAGCACCTCTATCCACCTGTGGCCATCTCCATCCCATAGCATACTGTGATGAACCAAAAGAAGCAGATGCTTGGCTGGCAGTAGTGTGGGTATAAATAAGGAGGGTATGGGAGTGGGATGAGACAGGAAAAAGAGCTCCTGCAGGACTCTCAATTTCTTGCTTCTCCCAGATTTGGGAGTTTTGAAGAACCAATGAATGGGGATTCAGGTTGTTCTTCATCTAAAATTGCCCACATGATGATCAGGAATGGAAGAAGGGTAAGAAGGACTGTGCAGGAGGTTACATCAAGCTTCAGGCTGTAGGTCATGAGGTGCAGGGGGATTACCTGTGGTGATGGACTGGAGGTAGGACACTGATACCGGCCTAGAGGGAAAGGCATTTTTAAAAAAATCAAATGGGAAGACCAAGGTTGGTGATTTTTACAATCCTGGAGTTTTAAGTAACTCCTAACCTCCCTCCCTCTCATGCAAAACATCCCTGGAGGAGTTGCTTCCTTTCCTACAGCAAAGCCATCTGGGACCACTTTAGCCAGGGCAGGACTGTGTTTTCTTGCCCTCTAGCCCCACTTCAGTGGGTTCTGGCATCCAGCTTCTGACACCCAGCCTGGTGGGTGCCCTGGGGAGTGCTCCCAGTCTCCTCAGTCCAAGGCATGGGGGCGGAGTAAGGTGCCCCCTTCTCACCCTGAACCACAACCAGGAGATGCCTGGGAGGCTTTCAGCCCCGGCGGGACCAGTGGCTGCATCCCTGGGAGGGGTTAAGCCAGGTCATGTATGTGCAAGGCTGATTGTATTCCAGACCTATGCTCTAAACCTCCCTGTTTAGCAACGCTGTCGTCAGACAACTTGTTTTCCCGATTCTATAATTACCCTGAGGAGCTTCCCTTCCCCCTCTGGCCGTGTTTTTAACCATTGGACCCAGAAAAGGCAAGCAAAAGGGTCAAAGGCAGAGTGGGACAGAGGAGAAGGGGCTTAGGGAAGAGCAGTCCTCTGGTTGCCATGACTTAGAAAACTGCTATGTAATTTCATTTCTCATTTCTGGAAGGGCAGCGGGAGGAAGGCAACTTCCCCAGTAAGAGATCCTGATGGGCAGGAGCCACTGCCCAGTTACAGCTTCCTTCCTTTTGAGAAATCTGCCTTCCCTCATCCACCTCCCCCTTTCCCTGGGCCTGTGCTGCATGCTTGCAAAAGGTCGTCACTAGCAATTATTACCAGGTCCCAGTGCTGGGTGGAGAGAGGAACCTCTGGCCCTGCCCAGCTGGGCTTGTGCCAGGCTATAGGCACTGTCCTGACAGGGTATGTAGGTGCTGAACAGGGACTCATCCTGCTCCCTGCTCTTGCACGAGGATTACATGAGTCTCTCCAACCCATTACAGTGGATGTTTTTCCAGTGAGTGCTGTGGCAATGAGAGCGAAGTGAGGCTGGTGAGGCTGGGCATCTCTCCCTGGGTGATGCACCCCTGTCTGCTAAACAGGGGCTGGAGGCAGGATGGGTGACAGCCTGGCCAGGAGGAGCACCTGGGGGGAAGGGCCGAGGGGCAGTAGCTAATACATGGAATATATTTCTGCACTATGGACATTGCCTTTTATCTCT
Source organism: Corvus hawaiiensis (assembly GCF_020740725.1). NCBI lineage: Eukaryota > Metazoa > Chordata > Aves > Passeriformes > Corvidae > Corvus > Corvus hawaiiensis. The sequence goes on along the minus strand of NC_063218.1, from coordinate 48,044,211 downwards.
CTACTTGCCAGCTGCCCCCTGCCCCAGGTGCCAACTCCTGTACTGGTTCTGGCAAAAGGGTGAAGAAAATGGAGAGAGAGCAGAGATGAGGATGCTGCCTGGGGAATGGTGGCTGCAGGTGGCATCTCCTTGTGGCTGGACTTCACACTGCTGGAGGAGGGGGATTGCTGGCTATCTCTGCTCGCTTGTCTTTTGCTGAGGATCAGAGGGGTGTGGGACACTGGTAAGCCTCCTGCATTGAGGTCTACTTGGTGTCATGCCCAGCTTCCCACCTGGTGCTCCGAGTAGCCCTGAACTGAAATCTCAGTCCAAACACATCCTGAAGGACCCTGACATTACCAGAATAACTTGTGCCCAGGGCTCTTGGAAGCCTGAGGGAGGTGGACAACCAGAGGTCAGTGAGGAAAGGCGAGTTTTGTTTGTGCATCTCTGGGTCAGGGGCAGGTTGAGTATTGCACCCCCTAATTCACCACATGCTTCCTTGGCCACTGCCCCTGCATAACCTAGTGACCCCGGTAGAGCGATTAGGTCCACCCCAGTAGACCCCCAGGCACAGCCACCAGAGCTGGTCACAGCTGGATCACTGACCAGCATGGGTAGAGCACTGCTGGCACAGTGGCAGTGGCACATGGAGGGATCTCTACCCTGGCAGGCATTGGCACTGGCCACCAGCATCATGCGCCCTCACTTTTAGTGACGGTGGTGGCAAATGTGGGGGACCACAGATCCCCCCGGGGACCTGCTGTGGTAGTCACTTCCTGAGCATAGCTTGTGGGGGAAGGCTGCTTCTCTCTCTTCCAGCCTAGTTGGAGCATGCTTTGAATTTTATCCAACCTCTGACCCACATCTGATAATAATCAAACCATATTTGTTACAACAACAAGGCTCGTTAGGAGGCTGGCTCCACTCAGGGTGGGGAGGAGGAGACAGCACTTAGTTAATGCCAATGACCTCATCTCATGTGATGTCATTCAAAGGAAAAACACTGAAGTCACTCACATATGGCTCAGCCTGGGGTTTTTCAGCCCATAAAGGTTCAGATTTTCAAAGGCACAATACATGCCCCCCCCCTTCTCTCCCCCGCTTACTATAATCCTGAATGATTTTCTGGAGGCCTGGGCTCAGACCAATAAACTCGTAAGGAGCTGTGTGGAGATGTATTAAGGAGTCCTGCGGGTAGGAAGCGGGGAACAAGTAATTTTCTCCCCCAGAACAAATGCAAAGAAGAAAATACATCACTCCCCACCTGCTTCAGAAGCCACCAGAGATGGATAGACCCCCAGTGAGACTAGGAAAGGCCATTCCTACATGTCCCCTCTTGCTGGAGTTTTGCACGTGAGAAGGCTTTGGCAGAGGGTACATCTCCTCCAGACTATGGTCCTGCTTTGCTGGGACAAGGCAGATAACTCCATCTGACATGGCCACGCACAGGTGTGAGCAGCCCAGTGCCAGCAGCCCCTTTTCCTGCCAGCTGTTGGGACCCATTCATCTCCAGCTGTTTGGGACCACTCCAGGATGAGCATCCTCCTGGGTGATGCTTTCAGTGGAGACATTAAGGGACAAGATGGACTGGTCATTAGGGACCTGTCCCGTTCCCAGCTCTGCCTTGCAGCAAAGAGCCCCAGAGAAGTTATTTAATCTTTTGTGGCTCGGTTTCCCTCTTGGGAAGCTGAGATCATGGCATTGCCCTTCCTGGTGCTGGGGTTCAGAGTTAAACAGTGCCCAGGGGATGCAGGTTGGTCCTGCCAGGAGCAGCTCTTGGGGAGGGGGTGCAGCCGGGGGGTGCCTTCACCGTACGAGGAGCAGCAGGGAGCCGGGATTGGAGGGTGGTGCTGCATCCCCCCTTCGTTGTGGGGGTTTGATCGCACACCGCCCTGGCAGGTGCTAAAATGAGGTGTGGGCATGAGCTTCCTCCCACCACGTTCCCGTCCCCATATTAGCTGCGCGGGGCCAAAGCCGGCGTGGTGCAGCGATCCATCTCCCGCCGCGGCCGCTCGCTGCGGGGGGCTTTGAGCAGGAGAGAAAATCGCGGTTGCGCCTTTAAGCAGGGAGCGGAGCATATGTCAGCCCGGCGTTGTGCTGCGTGTCTGTGTGCTGAGTAAGGAATGCGGCCGCATGCCTGACCCGTTAGCTATGAGCGCGGTACGGGCGCGCAGCGAGCGCGGCGGCGGATGGGGCGGCTGCTCCCGGGCTGAGCTCACTCGGGCTGCAGCGGGAGGCGAAGAGGGGGGCGGCCGGGGAAAGGGGGCTACGCCGAGCCCCCCTACCCCGCTCGGGGTTTTTTTAATGCTTTTTATTTTTTCAGCCTGAAGGCTGGAGCCGGGGGGAGGCTGGCGTTGCTCTGCCGCAGGGGCGCTTTTTGGTTTTTTTTAGTATTTTGTTTGCCCGCCAGCTGTTGTTTGGCGACGGTGAGAGGTGCCCCCGCGAGCCGCAGCCCAGCTGCCTGGATGCCCGTGGATGTAATGATTGCTCCCTCCGAGGACCAGTTCTGGACAGACATGCGCGAGGGGCAGATGAAGCTGAAAATAAGGGTGCGGAGGATGAAGGAGAGCAGGGACAAGAGAGGTTTGTCAGCCGGCCCGGCGCCTTTCCTTCCGATGGGGACGGAGCGGGAAGAGGGGGCTGCGCCGCCGGAGCCCTGCTTTGCCCGGGCGCCGGAGATCGCCTTTGCCGAGTGGCCGGCGGGGAGCGGAGCGCGGTGCTGGCGATACAAAGAGCGCAGGCAGCTGGCGAGCGGGGAGATGGAAGCGAGCGGGGAGCGTGCGGAGGGGAGCGGAGCGGAGCGATGGCCGGTCCCCAGCCAGGGGCGATGTGCGCGGCGCTGGCGGAGGCGGCCGGGCTGGGACAGGAGCTGCACGGAGAGGGCAGCTCCTTCCGGCAGGTGAGCGGCTGCCTGCAGCGGGCAGAGGCATCTGCAGCGGCCCCGGCGCCAGGCAGCCTTCCCACCCGGTGCGGGGTAAGGTGAGACTGTCTGGCCGCGGGGACCGCTCCGGGCTCCCCCGAACCCTTCGCTGTCCAGGCAGGCTTGGCGAGGGCGCGGACGGAGCAGAGGAGGGAAGAAGGAAAGCTGCGGGAGCCGCGGCAGGACCTGCCGCCAGCATCTCTGCGTCCTCGGGCGAGGACGGCGGGGGGACACCGGGCAGAGGAGGCAAGGACGGGCGAGGACGGCGGGGAGAACAAGGAGCCATGGGCTCAGAGCGCTGCGCTGCTGCCTGACGGAGCCATTTCGCTTCACCAGCGCTGCCCTGCCTGCCTATCTTGGGTGGTTTCTTTCAGAAAGGGCTTTTGCAGTGTTTCCACCCCAAGGTGTCAGGGCGAAGGGCACGCAGAGGAAGGGGATATTAACTGGAGCAGTTTAAGAATATGCCGAGCCTGGGATGACCTAGATTACCGAAGGGTTGAATCAAGCAACTTCCCCTCCATCATCACTTAAAATGGGAGGCTGCTAAAAGTGCTTGACAGGTTTTTGTGGCATGAAGCACATAACCCAGTGATGGTGTCATTAGTAATAAGTCACTCCTGGAAATGACACATTTTTCTTTACTTAGAACAAGTAAGGCTGGTCCAAAGCAGGCACAGTCACCAGAGGAAAATCAAGCCCAACAGCTCAAGGAGTGTGTCCGTGGTTGTGTGGGTGGAGGGCTTCCTTTCTGCTGTTTTTCCTCTTTTTTAAGGATGTTTTCCGTTTCTTTGGGAGAATGGGAGCAGGGTCTGAGACCAGCCTGCAAGGCATGGGGGGCTGGTGCAGGTTGGGAGGCAGCAGGGCACTGTAGCAGCAGATGGACAGAGGCTGTTTGGGGTGACCATTGGGGAAACAGGGAATGCACGTGAATCCATAATAGGGCTGATTCATCGGCTTTCTCATCCCCATTGCCTGGAAAAAAAAAAAAACAAAACTGAGCCGGCAGTGGGGTGATGAAATTTTGTGCCAAATGAGGGGATGGTGAAACCTGGGCAGGGGAGTGGGGGAGTGGAAAAAGAGACCAGTTGAAAACTGGGCATCTCTCTCCAATGCACTGAGATGGGGGGACATAAAAAAGCATCATCCAGGAGAGGGCAAGCTGGGCAGGCTGCGGAGCACCAGGGTTTCACCAGGCTTGTGGGAAGGATGCACAAGCAAATGGGCTGTGTCCACATCAGGCATTGCTGGGAGGGATGGGCAAAATGAAAGGGGACTACAGTACCCGGGGAAACAGTGAGAATGGAGGCAGAGGGGAAATTCAGACACGTCTCAGGCAGCGGGAAATGCTGACAAAGCCCCGGAGCTCCCTGGAGCACAGTGAGTAAGGGTGGCTGTAAGTAGTGTTTCATCATGCTGCCCAGCTTAGCTGCCGGCACCAACAGGCTGCCACCCAGCACGAGTCAGGGAGATGGCGTTTTGCAAAGAGGGATTTTCCCAGCAGCTCTGGGGGTTGATGTGCAGCTTGCCAGGCCCCTCCATTTTCTGTCCTTCAGTTCAACCTGCGGCAGAGAAGCTCAGCCGAGCACTCAGACTCATTGTCATAAGAAGGCTGAGCATGATGCAGGCAGGCGAGGGCTGGGGTTTTGCAGTCTCCTCAGCTCTTGTCATCTCCTGCTGTACCTCAGTTCAGCAAGGTGCTTTAACACTTGGGGATGGATGTGTCAGAGTGCTGGGAGCAGCATGTCCCCCAAGGGGCTGGGCTGATGAAGAGGGGGTATCCAGGCACCATGCTGGCCACCAAGACAACGCAGCAGTGAGGGAGCCGTGCCGGCGTGGCGGCTGCTCCAGCAGCAAGCCGAGGCGCGTGCTCGCTTGCATGCCCCGCTGCTCCTTGCCACGTGCCGCCCTGGCAGCAGCTCTCAGCCACCACAGGCATTTTAATGAGAGCTGGGCAGAGCCTGGCCTCTCTCAGCCCCCTCAGCTGCCAGGAGCTTTAGCGGGGCAGAGGGTCTCCAGCACGAGCACAGGCACAAAACCCACTGGTGGGGCTGCGGGCTGCCGCAAAACCTCTGGCAGCTGCATGGGGAACCGGTCTCTGAACAGCTCTGACTGCTGCTCTCTAACTCTCATTATTGCAGCAATGAGGGTGGGCTGTAAAACACATCTTTAATATCCCTGTAGGTCTCCTGCTAGCTTCCAGTGTGAGAGCTGGGGGTGAGGAGTGGGGTGTGGCAGCTGCTGGCCCAGAGAGGATTTCCACCTCTGGGTGTGCTTGTTCCCCTCCTCTTTGCTGCCACAAACTGATGGCGCAGCACAGTGACATGTCACCTTTTCCCTGTTTCTTGATGGGAACCTTTGAGCCTGTGATGCACAGGGAAGGCTGCTGAACAGGACATGCTGCTCGGTGTGTCTCTAGGGGAACTTTTATGAGACTCACAGGGCTGGGGATGTTCAAGAGCCATGTGGCTCTCTTGAGGAGCAGTTTTGGAGTGAGGCAGGTGCCCTGGGCAGCCCTTTCACAGCTTCTTGCAGTCAGCAGGGCACAGCATCAAGGCCAGAGCTATTGGGTTATCCCATAGGACTCTGAAGGAGGTGGTGAGTCCATGGGGCTGTAGATGAATGGGCAGAGTGAAGCCATCAGAGCAAGGTGTGAGAGGGTTTTCAAGCCCCATCTCCACTTTACACCTCCAGCCTAAAAGGTGGCCTCGGTTCAGGGAGGGACACAGGGAACAGCAGGGAGCTGGGATATCCATGCTTCATGTGTCCCACACCTTCTTTATATCCTCTGCAGTGTCTTCGTTAAGATCTCATGCAGCTTAATGGATTGTAAATCCCTAAAGCTGGGGCTTACCACCAGAAGGAAAATAATGCCACACCACATCCCTGTCCCTAGCCAGGAGTTTGTCACCTCCTGTGTCACCTTCTCTGCACCACCACTGCTGCCCAGCTTTGGAAGAGAAGGGCACAGTGCCACTTGCTGATGATAGATTTTGCCTGAGATGTTGTCAGTGACCCAGCTATGACTAGGATGTCCCCAGAGACCACCTGAAGGTGACAGCCAGGGCAGTGGAGGGCTCCCCAGCTGTGCCAGGGTCCCAGCTCAGCAGTCCAACATCTCTGTCCTTGCACCTTGTAATCTCCTTGGCCCTGTCTGTCTTTTTGTTCATTTTGGTTACAGCCATTTCAGGGCCGTAGGCAGACACTGGTGCAGGGACTGGCAAAGGGCCTCCTCACTGTGCAGTTTGCTGCTCAAGGGGAGGAGTCACCCAGCTCCCAACAGTTGCAGCAGTGCGGGTACCACAGGAGCCTGTTCAAAGATGCTGCTGGCATCATCCCCCTGGCCTGATGGACAGGCTCGGAGAGGATTCCCAGGCTGTTTGCCTTCCCTCTGCAGCATCTGTTCTCACAATAAATCCAGTTTCACTGGGGAGGTTGTCACAGATGTTCAGCTGGAAAATGTGCAGAGGGGAGTGCCTGGCAAAGATGGGGATAGGGGAGAAGTTGTGGTGTTTTCCCCTCTCTTCTCAGAAGGGCCATACAGAGCAGGGCGGGGGGCTGGCCCAGAGGGGTCTCTGCAGGGCACAGCAGGAGGTGGAAGGGTGGTCAGCACCCTGTGAGTGAAACCTGGGATGGGGGAGATGCAAGGTCTCTGTTGTTGCACTCTTCTGGCGCTAAATTGCAGCAACACTCTGTGCCTCAGTGTGATTTTCACTTCTGGGAGGGTGATTTTCACTTCCTAGGCCTCCCAGAACCTGCCCGATGCTGGTTCTTGGCTCCTCCTTCCTCCATTTTCAGCAGGAACAGTGAAAGCATCCCCACTTTTGTTCTGGTTCCCTTCCCTTCCAGTTCCCACTTCTCCTCCTGGGCACCATCTCTGCCTCAGGTAATTGCAGTAGGCAGGAAGACACTGTTTTTTCCAGAGAATGGTTTGGAGAGCCCTCCATGCTGGAGCCACGAGCAGCTCACTGGGCTGTGCCACACAAGGACCAGCTCCTCCCCAGCAAGCCCTCACCAGGGGAGGGGAGCATCCAGAAGAAACCAGAGATCCCCAAACACCCGCTCCATGACAGAAACAAATCCTTCCTGAGCTTAATTCCACAGCTGCCAAGAGAAATGGTGCTCCTGGCACCAGCATTGCAAATAAAAGAGGAAAGGCTAGAACTGGTGCTACCCTGGCTCCTCACCTCATTGGGCTCTGCTGCTCTCTCCCAGCAAAATCTGGGATCCATGGCCTGGGGCATAGAGGGGAGGAAAGCCCAGGTATCAGTTGGAGCCCAGCCAGGGACATTCACTGCCTTTGGGATTGTTTTGAAGAGCTGCTTTGCTTTCTAAAAATGAAAGGCATGCTGGAGCAGCCGCTACAGGGTGGGGTGAGCGTCAGTTCCATGTTGGGATGGTGTCGGGTACCCGGCCCCATCTCTAGGGTTTTCCCCAAGGCCAGGCTGCCCTCAGCAGCTGCAAGTATGGGGGAAATGAGGACAGGTGGGCTGGGAGCATGCCTGGGCTCCTGGACACAGGGTTCAGGCTTTGCATAGGACAAGTGAGGTGAGCTATGGGCATCATTTCAGGTGCCACCATCCTCCAGTTGTGGCAGCCTGCCCAGGTAGGCACTGCAGCTTAGGGTGCTGCTGCCCCTCTACAAACATCCCTGCCTGCTTCACAACCCCCTCAGCTCCTGCCTGGACTTCCCCAGGCAGGGCTGGCAGAGGATCTGCTGCCAGCTGAGTGTGGTGGAGGCAGACAATGGGGAGAGAGCAGCATGCCCTGACCTGCTTGAACTATGAGATCACCTTAAAGAGTCATACAAACCCATCCACTGCCCTGGGCAGCTCCTGATGGATGTGAGTGAGTGCAAGAGGCTGGGCACCTACAGACCAGAGCAGGCACTGATCCCTGGGGTTGCATTTGTGTGCACCCTGCTCCCCAAAAATGTGTCACGTTCTTTCAGAAAAATTCCCATGTTGTTTCACAGAAGCCCAGGGGTCAGATCTGTGCCCCGCTCAAACTCAAGTGCTGCAGGCTTCTCTAGAGGCAACTGAAGGGAGCACTTCTCACAGGGTTGCTGCCCCAGCATCCCCCAAGCATCAGCACGGGGTAAAGCAGGGAGGTTGCATGTGTTCATGCAGAGCTCTGGCTAGTGATGGGCAGTCCTTGGCAATGGGGACACAGTAGAGGGATGAGCAGTAACCAGAGCTATGCTGCACCTGTGCTGGGCCTCCTGCTTTTGCTCTGATTTAATGTCCCACTTGAGAGGTGATGTCATTTCGGAGGGAGCCAGAGAAAAGGAAGTGCTGGAAAAGATAAGGTGCTTTAACTCTACTCCTTCCGTCTTGACTGGGTTTTGAAGCTGGGAGCTGTGTTAGCTGCCACACAGGAAAACACAAGACAGGGGAGGAAAGAGGTTTGTTGAAGGACACCTTCCCCTTGGGTCAGTGGGAGCTGACACCAGGAGGTGCTGAGATGGAGTGTTATGGAGGACCTTGGATGTTCCCAGGTGGTGTGAGCATGATTTTGTGCACTGCTCTGGCTTCTCCATCACCTTCATCTCACAGACATGTCAGGTGGGTTGTCTGCAGCACCAGTCATGCCTCTCCAGAGTGTAGGTGCCACACCAGCAGCCAGAAAGGTGCTCCAGGACAATCAGCAGAAATGTTGCCAAAGTGCTGGAGAAAGTAAATTGAGAATATGCCAAGGCTGGCCTGCTTCTGAAGGGGAGAGAGACTAGCTTGTTAAAAGGTCTTGTTCAGCTGTGGAGATGAGCCAGGGTTTCTCATGATGCTCAGTCCAGAGACTTGGGCTTTCAAAAGGCTCTCCTGGGAGCGTCCTGGTTCCTTTGACAGTCAAAGGCAGTTAAGCCCCCAAGTCCTCTCTGTCCTTTGGGTGATGTCAAACTGCATCTGCTCATTCACATGGCTGGGAAAACCTCAAGGGAGACTTGAGGCAGATATGACTCAAGCTCCTCTCCATTGCATGAAGCTGCCACCCAGATGTCCTCAGCTGGAGGCGAGTGAAGTTAGGCCACTGCTAGCCAGACCTGGCTCTACCCTGGAGTACGGGATCAGCGAGTGAGAGCAAATCAGGATCACCAGTGGTCTTATGCAACTGTGCAGGACATGCAGCAGCACCAGGGGTTTTCCAGCTCCCCTTGCTGCCCACTGTGCAAGCAGGGCAAGGCTTGCAGCCCTGCTCAAGCTTTCAGGACTGGCTTCAGGCTTTTGACCATGCCAGTCACTGTGACAATAGCTCTGGCTGTCACATGCCAGCTACTGCAACTTCAGCTGGGGGTTTTCTTTCAATATTGGGCTTCAAGATGCTCAATCTGAGTGTGACTGCCCAGCAACTTGGTGCAGTAAACTGGATGCTGCTTGCTGTCACATTCAGTAGGATCAGAGCATGAAAAACAGCAGTGGCCTGCAGGTACCATTATGCCACCATGGTGTGGCAGAAATCATGGGCTTGGCAGGGCTGGGCAGAGGGGGCATCTCTCAGAAACCACAATGTGTAAGTGTAGCCAATGTAGCAAGGTTTGGGCTGACGTCCCAGACCCCAGGAGCTTTGCATCTCAGTGGGCTTGCTTGTTGTCATCTTGCCCTGATGGATTTTGCGATTAAAAGGTGACCCTGTCCTCAGAATAGTAGGGAGCCAAGAAAAGGACTGTCTTCCTGTTATTTGTCTGAATGAAGCTGAGAAGAGCCAACTTCATTGGAGATGGTGTGGGATGTCTCACACGTGCATTAATATCCAGCTGCGATGGGAAAAATCAGAGCTGGGTCTCCATTCCTTTCTCCGTGTGTGTGTCATGGACATCACAGTGTATCTGCACTGGTTAGTGGTGGCTGGTGGCTTGTTGCTTCTCGAGTCTCTGTTCTCAGTGCTGCAGGGTTATCACCACTTTGTCCCCAGCCTGGTCCTCGCGGTGCCAGGTACTGATGATCTCGGCCTTGCTGCTACGAGCTCAATGTCCCCATTTTCTCCACAGGAGGCTTTGCCACCTTCTCATCCTGCTTCCCAGGGCTCTGTGAGGGGAAGCCAGCTGCCATCCTGCCAATGAGCATCTCCCAGCCGTGCTTGCCTGTGGCCAACGTCGGCCCCACACGCATCCTGCCACATCTCTACCTGGGCTCCCAGAAGGATGTCCTGAACAAGGTACAGCCCTGTCGTGGGGATACGTCTGCCCTGTCCCATTGGGGACCCCAGTCATGCAGAGGGGTGAAAGTATTAAGGACTCCTTCCCAGCGGGAAGACCACACAGTTCCCTCGTAAAGGTGCCAGAAAGGCTGTGCTGTGGTGTCACACCAGGGAAGGAATTTTGTTTAAAGGAAAAGTAATGATGAGAAGAAAGACCGAGAGAAAGAAAGAGAGGAAGAAAGAGAGAAAGGAAGAAAGAGAGAAAGAGAGAAAGAAAGAAAGAGAAAGGAAAGAAGGAAGGAAGGAATTGCAGTTAAAGTGCTGCCAGGCATCTGCCTACTGCAGTCATGAGGGAGCCAGCCAGGCGTCCTCATCCAGGGCAGGCAAGGAGGGAGAGGGACCATGACAGCAGAGGGGAGTTGGAGACAGAAAGGAGGGAGAGAGAAATTATGTACAGGGAGTAGAAGGAAATGAAAGAGAAAAATGACAGGAATGTGAGGCTGGGAGCTGGGCTGGCTCCATCAAGCCTGCTGGAAGGGCAGGAACCGGCCACTGGAGAGCCAGGGCCAAAATTCTGGGGCTAAAATCCTGAGGAGCCAATGCCAGGCAGAGAAATTGATGATTTCCTTCCCTCCCCACCTCCTTGGAGGGTTTTGTTCATCTTTTGGAACTGTTGTCTGCCATCCCGACAATGTGGCCACATGCTTGGAGAAGAGAAGCATTGCCCACACATGGCCTCCGCACTTGACCTCACTCTGTTCCCTATGGACAGAGCATCTTCTGGCCACATTGCTTAACATAGGGTGCTACCAGTGACTCACTCCACTCTGTTGGTGAGATGTCTCCTTTCTCCTTCAGCTGATACTTTCACAGCTTTCAGACAGAGTTTTGCTAATTTTCTTTATTGTGTTGTCCTATTCTTCTCATACTGGGGTTCTTGGGTTTTCCCCTCTGGAACCCCTTTCCAGTTATCTTTGGCCTTGATTACTTTACTTGGACCAAAATAAATAACTGCTGAGGTTCAAACCTGTGTCATTTAAGTTAATACAACCTTTCAGCTGGTCTCTGCTGTATTATCATCACCTAGGCCAAGGCAGCACTAGGAGACCCACAGGAGAAAATGCTGGGATGGGAAAAGGCAGGGAGTGTGCATGGCAAGACAGGTCTTCAGTACGTGGTGCTGTCTGAACTCAGCTGATCGTTTGATGGCTTCTTTCCCACCAGGACTTGATGACACAGAATGGGATAAGCTATGTCCTAAATGCCAGCAACTCCTGTCCCAAGCCAGACTTCATCTGTGATAGTCACTTCATGCGCATTCCTGTCAATGACAACTACTGTGAGAAGCTGCTTCCCTGGCTGGACAAGTCCATTGAATTCATCGGTGAGCTTTTCTTACAATGGTTGCAAAGCCTCCAGTTCTCAGCCTTCACAACCTGAACTCTTCTTCTGTCCTCCCTGGTCTTGTCCTCTCACACAATGGCACTGAGGTCTGGGGAGGGAGGCTAGAGCCATTTTGCTCACCATCACTGTTCTCTTTATTTCCTCTGCCATGCTCCAGACAAAGCTAAGGTGTCCAGCTGCCAGGTGATCGTGCACTGCTTGGCTGGGATCTCCCGGTCAGCCACCATTGCCATCGCCTACATCATGAAGACCATGGGTATGTCGTCAGACGATGCTTACAGGTGAGTTTTCCCCTGAGGGTGGGGGGGTTATGCCAGTACGCTTCACTCCAGGGAAGGAAAGCAGGCTGAGCCCAGAAGGAGAGGGTCAGGGCTCCTTGAAGCTCTGTCTTGCCTTGACTGGGTCCCAGTAAAACCAAACTAAACCAAACCAAACCAAACCAAACCTCCACTCATAAAGTGCATGCAATGAGGAATGGTTGGGAGTAATAAAAGGGAGTGGGGAGGCAATCCCAGCTCTAATCCTGCGGCATCCTGAGGCCCCCTGGTTCCCCAAGACCCTTTTCTTTGGAGGGTCTGGTCAGAAGGTTCTCGATGATGCCTCTTCTTCCCTAAAGAGGCTGAGAGAGTAGGGTGGCCCACCGAAGGACCAAGCACCAACGGGGCTGTCTGTGCCTCTTGGCAGGTTCGTTAAGGACCGTCGCCCATCCATCTCGCCCAACTTCAACTTCCTGGGCCAGCTCCTGGAGTACGAGAGGAGCCTGAAGCTCCTCAAGGCCCTGAAGTCAAAGGGTGACCGGGGCGAGGGGGATACGCAGCAGGACCCAGCAGAGGTGGCTGAGGGCAGCCGGCATCCCCTAACACCTACCTCAGAGAAGGCCGAGGATGTGCCGAGGAGCACCGGCTCGGTGTCCCCCACCAGTGACCCCGAGCGGCAGGGCGGGACCCCGAAGGTCCTGTCTCCCACCACCCTGCAGCAGGGCCTCAATGGCTTGCACCTCTCCTCCGAGCGCATCCAGGACACCAACCGCCTGAAACGCTCCTTCTCCCTGGACATCAAGTCTGCCTACTCCCCCGGCCTGCGGCAGGACCCCCCTGGGCCCCCTGGACCCGGGGAAGCCCCCAAACTCTGCAAGCTGGACAGCCCCTCGGGCTCGGGCAGCCTCAGCCCCTTCTCCCCGGGGGCGGACAGCCCCGACCGGCCCGCGGGGCCCGAGCTCCTGCTGGAGGCCAAGGTGAGGCAGCGGCGGAAGCACCGGCACCCGGCGGGCTCGCCGGCCCACGGGCTCAGCCTCAACGTTGGCGGGACCTGCGGCACACGTAAGAGCCCCGGCGCCGAGGACGGGCTGCCCCCGCGGCTCAGCCAGCCGCCCACGGCGCCCGGCGCCACCACCGCCACCGCTGCCTGGAGCGGGGTGCACCTGGAGTCCCCCAGCACTCCGTCGGGTGAGGCTGGCTGGTACTTCGGCAAGGACTCCGGCAGCAGCAGCGGCGGCGGCGGCAGCGGCGGGGGCCTGTTTCCCAGCGCCGGCCCGTACCCGCCGCCGTTCGGCTGCGGCGCGGTGGCGGCTGGATGCGAGATCAGACTGAGGGACAAGGCGCGGGCCGAGCCGCGGGACGGGCGGCACAGCTGGCATGAGGAGGCCGGCGCCGAGAAGCAGTTCAAGCGGAGGAGCTGCCAGATGGAATTCGAGGAGACCATGTCCGAGGGCAGGGCTCGGGAAGAGCTGGGCAAAATCAGCAAACAGTCCAGCTTTTCGGGCAGCATGGAGATCATCGAGGTGTCCTGACACTCACCCGGGGTGCCTGGAGACCTGGGACGGGGCTGGGGCGGGGGGATATTTAAGCTGGGGGGAGCGGGAAGGGGGGCGGTGGGGTCGGGGGTTGTATTTATACTTGCGCGTGCATTTTCGGGAGCGCAAGCGCTGAAACCGAAGCGAAGGTGGATGAGTCTTTCCAGAGTCGGGAAACACAGTGGCGGATGCTTAGTGTCCCTCCTGCACTCGCCCTGGTCCTTCCCGCCCATCCCCAGGGCACCCCAGCCCTCGGAGACCCGAACTCAAAATTTGCGCCTAAAACTCAAGTGGGAAGAGGCAGGGGTTGCAATTTTGGCTGTGGTGATGGGGCACAGCACCTGGAGGGGGGACCACAGATGCCCCTTCCCTGCACCCTGGTGCACTAAGCATGCTCCCCTGTGTTTCTCTGGCTAAATATCCTAAAAATGCTGCACTGGAGCAGCCCTATACATATATAAATATATATTATATATAATATAAAGAAAAAAAAAACCCGAAAACACACACACAAAAGAAAAGGTTAATGGTTTTACTGCAATTTTTATTGAGACGTAAATAATATTTCAATTTTTTTGTTTTGTTTTTAATTTATTGAAGCTGTTCATTCTGGCAATGATTTGCAGACAATGTGGGGCGGTACTTTCAGCTCTATTTTTACTGTGTATGGTATTTAAATCTGAAATACGAGTTTCTAAGCAATATCTGAGGCCTGTGGCTCCTTCTATAGTTACTGTCCACAAAACAGATTTCCCCCTTCTCTCTGGGCATACCAACAAGGGGACAGGAGACTCTTCTGGGCACTTTTTCTAGAAATGAACAAGTAAACGAGCAAACTATAAAACCTTCTTATGACACAAACTGAGCCAGAAAACTCTTCTGGAAGCTGCTGCCTCTTCTTCCCACCTTGGTCTCTGTTTGTTTCTCCTCATCTCCATCCCAGCCATTACCACCATCCCAGCCATCATCCCATCTTAAGCATTGTCCCCATCCTGGCTGTCACCCAATTCCAGCCATATCCCCTCCACTCCCCTCCTTTCGGCTGCCCATCCTTGCTGGAGAGGGAAAGGTGGGAGTCGCCTGAAATGGATGGAAGGCTGCAGGATGTCACCTCCAGCTGCATGGGGAAGGTGTCGGAAGCTGCCACAGCAGAGGGAGGGATGGGAGGCTGGTGGTAGTTGGGATTTCTTGTTGGGAGGTGTCTTGCCTGCCTGTCCCAGCCCCTCAGCTCCCCCTCACCTCAGCTACCTTGCTTGGGAAGTACGGGCACCACTTTCCCTTTGGGAGCGGCTTCCCACATCCTTTGTTTTACATCTGAGAAACTCGGGGAGCGTGTTTGCAGGTGCTGGGACTCCCCTGGTCCTCTTGCCCTCCAGGCCAGCTCCCCTCCATCCAGCGAATGATAAGCTGTCCAGACATGAAGCTCTGGAAGCACATGGAGGGGCACAACTGACTTACTTTCAGAGATGGTTGGCTGCTTCCTCCCATCTGGTGGGAAGCCAAGCTCCTGCCCTCAAACCCCAATGTCAGGATTGCTGAGAAGCTGCTTTCTGAAGCTGGAGGCACTGAGCTGCCTCCACTGCAAAGCACATCTCTCCCTGCAGCTGTCTTTGCTTTCTCCCTTGTCTCGCACTAGTTTGCAAAGCTAATACCTCAGGGGTCTGTGTTCGTGCGTGTCTTTGTCCTGTGTCATCCTTGGAGTGTTGTTTTTTTTCTTTTCTGGGTCCACATGGTTTCTTTCCCTTTCCCTTGTTCCTCCTCTTGCCATTCGTTTCTATCTTTAAATCAAACTACCCGTGACAAAACCAAATGATCTCAGGTTTAAAACTGAACATAAAGCAGAGGCGTGAGGAGCTGCAATCACACAAGGAGGGGCTGCTCGCTTCAGCTCATTGCTTCCTCAACCACCTCTGTGTTCGCAGTTGAGGCAAGTCTCCCTGGAGACTCCTTGCTCTCTTCGGGCTTTAGTTTTTCTGGTTTTCCATGGAGCTATTTGGTGAGATGCTGGGGACCCCCACATGCTCCTGACTGGTTCCCCGAGGTGTGGCAGGGAGGGATGGGGGTGGTTGGAGAGCCAGGGACCCCCTGCTCCTCTCCCCACATCACTTTTGATGAGAGTGAGGGATCTCATAGTCAGTCCTCAAAAGCCTACCACCCCCCATCACTTCCTCCAGCAACCACCTCAAACCTGCTCAGTGTTGCCAACCTGAACATGCTCTCTTCTCATCATGAAGCAGTGATGATGCTATTTTCTAAGCTCCCTTTCTAGACTCCAAAAGGCATTTAGGTCCATCCTGTAAGCCAGGCAGCCATTTCAGGAGCTCCACTTGCAGCAGGTTATCCTAAGTAGGCATCAATGTCAAGTCCAAGGAGGGAGAAGAAAAAGGCTTCATCCTCCCTCTGGTACCTCCTCACTGGGCGGAATGTTAGTGTCACCTGCCTCCTGTCCAAGGAGTGCTTCTGGTCCTCCTTCCCCTTCTGCTGCCTCCAGGGTTGGTTCCAGCATGGACTTACTGAGCTCAGGTCAGGCAAGTTGCTGGCAGGAGCTGGTTAGGTGTAGCTTTGAGCAATGGAGAGAGGCTTAAATTACTTCCCAAGGGATGTAATAGAAAGGACAACAGGTGGGCACAACCAGGTGGGGAGATGAGACAAGCACTAGCAAGCTCCCATCTAATTCCTCCTGTTAAGTGACACAGTGTGTTGCAAGGAGAAAAAAGCAGATGGAGCAAGTCAGGAAGGAGAGGGTGCATGTTGTAAATGAGACTCTGAATGTCTGCAAAGAGGCAGATACGTGGTTTGCTGTTTGTCATCTCCACTCTGCCATCGCCTGGATGCTCCTGAGACATGTTTGAGGTTTTACACACTATGGACTCCTCTCTCCTCTGAAACCACAGCAAAGATAAGTATATTTTAAGGTTAGTAGATTATAGACATTCATGACCCACCTCTGTAGCCTTATTTTGATGTCTTTTACATTCATCCCTCTTGTTTACATTGGGCATGTGCATCAGAAACCCTCATATATACAGTATTTTAAGTCGATATCCAGAAAATAAGTCTTGATGGAGCAGCCCTGCCCAAGTGTCTCCTGCCCATCCTGACCCAAAGCCAGCAGGGTCACCAAGTGGCTTGCAATTGACTTAATTTTTTTTTTTAAATCAAACTGTCTAATAAACCACTTTGTCCATGAGTCAGAGAGCTGTGAGTTGTCATGAGGACAGATGTGCCAGGTGGTAGTCCTCCACATCATCTGTCAGCCAAGTCTTTTTATGGGCTCTCAGCTTTGGGATGACCCATCCCAAAGCCTCACTGGAGCCAAAAATCACCTTTCCATGCTGATCTGATGAGAGCACATTCATTTGTAGGGATCTACAGAGGCGGGAGTGTGAGCAGAGGAGAGGAAAGGTCTCTTCTAGCAAAGGAAGGAACCAACAAAGCTGCTGAATGTCCAATGGCAGTGGCAATGCCTGAGCTTTTTACCACATGAAGGACTGAGCAAACCACAGCTCTCCTTCAGACTAGGAAGGACATTTTGCTCCTTTCCCTCCAGTCTCTGCCTGTCCTCCAGGCTGAACCTCCCAGCCACCTCCTTCCTGGCTGAGCAAAGCTGGCAGGAGGGCAGCGATCAGGTTGGCAACACTGAGCCAGAGGCTTGGGTCAGAGCAGGCTCGTCCCTGGCCTCAGCAGCAGTGTCCCCAGCCCCTGCTGCTTTCCCAGCCCTTCTCTTTGTCTGCTTGTTTCTTTGGATGTCCATCCCTGTTACATCTGCCCCTTAGGAGACAATGCCCTTCAGAAACCCCTCCTGCTGTCCCCTCTCCCCTTCCATTCTTAATACTAATGATAATAAGCTATCAGTGTTGTCATTGCAATCTATGAATGATAGATTTGAGTATTTATGATTATTATTATGATTATTATGGTTATGATTCTGTACTTTTTTGCTTCTTACTCTTTGTATGTTGCTCTTTGTTTCTCTGTTGTGAATAAAAGCAAGGCCCCATCTCACCTTCTCTCTGCTCCCCGCAGCCCGGCTGTGGCTGACTTGGCACAGCTCCTGGCTGCCCCAAGCCTCAGGAGGCAAACCCTTGTCAGAGGAGCTGGAGGGAGGTGCTTCCTAAGGATATAAAGGCACCCAAACCCGGGGCAGATCCATTCTCTTAACTCTTCCCTTCCCTTCCTGCAACTCCTCTCCCCCATACAGGTTCTTGCTCATTTTTGCAAGAGGCAGGAACCCACTGGCACCAACAACAGAGGGTTAAATGGCAAAAGCTTAAAGCTTTAAGAAGCATTGGCTAGGCATCCAGTTTGTGGAATCAGCTCCCTCCAGGTCGTGGTCCTCTCACCTTCTTCAGCTGGCTGCACCTGCGGGCTCCATCTTCACCCACAGGGGCTTCTTGCTCTGGCATCCCAGCTCCTTTGAAAAGCTGCCCTGCTCAGTTGAGCCCAGAGCACTGGCTGCTGCTTTGGCCACATGCCCTGGGCTTCCTGGGCTTGAGTGTCCTCCTCGTGCTGGTAGTTCCCCTGCCCAGGGACAGCACAGCCTGGGGAGGGCACATGGCCAGTGCCAGCGCAAGCCCGGTGGCAGAGCCACAGGAAGACATGTGAGTAGCCTCTGGTACCTGGAGGGATTTCGAAAGGGGCTGGGAATAGCTCCCAACATGGGATTTGATATGGTCTTTATCAAACACTGATAAATCGTGATGTCATGAGCAGACAGAGGCAGGTGCTGGTTTTTTGCACCCATTGCCTGTGCTCCTTGTACAACCTGGAGGTTTTCAGGTGACTGTAAGGTGTAGGAGGAGACATTAGGGGAAGGGAAGAGGAACCCCATCTGCACCATGGTACGAAACACTCCCTGTACTGCGTCAGCCCCATGAAGAGTCATTTTAATTTGCGGGGTTTAACACTGCCCTTCTCCAAGTGGCCCAGGCACAGTTTCTTGTCTCTGTCATGACTTTGCTTTGTCATGGGTTGGGGTCCTTCTCATCATGCTGTGCTGAACACATTTCCAAGGTTGCTCTGAGACCACACTGGAGAGGAGAGAGCTCAGGTCTCACCCCTCTCTTGGGGGACCCTGGTAGATCTCTGTTGGGGTCCTGGTCCAGCATCACCCTTCCTACCTCACCTGCCTTTGGAGCAGCCGTGGACAGGGAGGGAGCAGGCAGGTTCCAGCCATGCCGGGACCGAGCCTCTTCTCCCTTCCTCATCCCTGCAGGATCAGACCCTTCCTCAGCAAGCACAACACAGAGAGGGGGTCTGTACCCACCCTGGTGTACCTGGGGACTCCCAAGCATGGAAGAGAGGGTCTGGCCACCAGCCCCACCACACTCCCTTCCTCGCTGTCCAGCTTTGGCCAGCACCGGTGTCGGACCCGGGGAGACATCCTGCCCCTGCCTCGTCTTTATTTATTTATTACCAGAGGCTGTAAACAGCAGTGCTTTTCTACCCTCTACTTTCTTTTCCTTTCTTTTGTATCTTGGAACAATGTGTTGTAATAAATACCCGAATAGGTGTTTTAACAGCTGGTGTCAGCCTTGGTTTTTGAGGGTCAGACCTTCTCAGGATGGGGCTCTTTGGGAGTTTGGGGAGGGCAATGGACCTTTGGCTGCAGTGATGGGGCCTAGAGCTGGTAGAGAGCTGGATATGGAGCCAGACCTGGACACAGACAGACCTGGATGCACAGCCACACCCGTGTCTATAGGGCCCAGCAGCTGAAAGCTGCAGCTGCACTAATTCAAAGCAGAAATAAGGCTCATGGCTGAGAGAGTAGTGGCATAAAAATTAATTGGGGCATTCATGGGCTCTCAGACTGCAAACCACCACTCTAGGGGCTCTGAAGCTGTAGTCAGGTGCCTAAGCATCCCAGTTGTAATGGAAAGGACTGTCCCAGCCCTGCTCCAGGTGGAGATACACACGTGTAGGGAATGGTACAGATTGCCAAGCTAAAGAGCACAAAGACATGGAGTTTTTGCATTGAAATATACTATCGTTTTTATTATTATTACTATTATTATCATTATTGTTATTATTTTGCTTCCCAGCTATGCTCTGCTCCCACCTTGCTCCTGACATAATAGCAGCATGTAGCCACAGGCTTGCTGGGCACTACAGCTAAACCCTATAAACATTCCCCGCTCACCCATGGCCAACTGAGCTATGCTGTGCTCAGGGGGCAGCTGGTGGGTGCCAAGCAGCAGCCCCATTTTGGCTGGACTTGCTCAAGTGGAAGCTGGTGGAGGCATTTCCCTGCTCCCCCCCCTGCAGCAGGTTTTCTTTGGAGGGAGGAGAAGGCGTGAGCAGGCTCCCTGCAGTTCTGGCTCCAGAAAGCCTCAGCACTTATTGATGTATACACAGAAGGGACATCCATCCTCACAGCTGCTTTCCTCAAGCTGGGCTAAATCCCCTGGTCTTTTATAAATCCATTCCCCTTATCCAGCTGCAATTGCTGGGTGTTTTGTAAAGCTTCTCAAAACTACTGCCATCACCTGCTGCTGGGGTAGAAGCTCAGTGTGAAGTTTTGGCCTCCTGTGCATCTGACACCACTAGCAGCTCCAGAGAGGCTCTTTGCATGTCCTCCTCTCTCAACCACTTGTTGCTGTGCGTGACATGGGAAGGGACAATTATTTAATAGAGAAACATGAACACAGCTCCCATCTCCCTCCCAGTTTACCTGCCTCTGGCTTAGTTTTTCCAAACTCACTGCCCAAGGGAAGATGCTGCAGCAGAGTCCCCAGGGGTGACGTCTTGTGTCACTACTTCCACGGCACAATTAAATCCCCTCGTGTTTCAGGGAGAAATTCCCTCTGGGCCAGGGGACTGGCAGCAGCACCCAGGTGAGAGGCAACCCAGGTGAAGCTGCTCTTAGCTGGGGCTGGGGCTACAAGTATGTGGAGGGTCTCTTCCCTGGCAGAGGCACCCATGGGTGTGCAGCCAGCAGAGCTTCCTCCCCCTGCCCTAGTGCTGGTGCTGCCTCTCCTCTTGTTCCTCATGGTTTGCACGGCAGAAACCATTACTGCAACGAGAAACCCAGGAACGTCCTTTTTCCAGTTCTCTGGCTTTTATTGACTCAGAATGGCTGCCAAGCCTATAAATAAATGTTCCTTGAGCTAAATATAGCAGCCACTGAAATTGGCTGCTGGCTATTTATTTAGCTTGTGGCCTCTTTGAAAGCTTGCCAGTCCATACTGCCTTTACCTTCACGCCTTCATGCGGCCACCCACCATGAGGGCATGGCTGAGTCAGCGCGGGGAGAAGGGGTCACAAAAAGTCAGCCCCAGCTCTGCAGGGCTGGAGAGCCAGGGTGACAGGGTCTGGCAGCTGGAGGAGCTTCAGCACCCTGTACCCCTGCCCAGATTGCTGGGGGTCCCCAGGAGGGACATTTGCTGGAGCAGTCAGGCAGGGGCTGAACCAGTCACAAGCCAGTTTTCTCTCCTGTGAGGTCTTTTTCCATCACCAGAGCCCTGGAAAAGAGAATCTATCTATCTATCATCTCCCCCAGGCTTTCCAGCATTAGGTGGTGTGCATTGCTTTTCCACACTTTGTGGGAGCATAAATACTCCTGGTGCTCAGAGCTGCTGTGTGTTAGGATACTTAGGACAGCCAGGGGCATGAACTGACCCCCAGTCTTGCACCCCTACTTGAGCCAGGACTCTCAATCCCATCAGCTGTACTGTGGGTCTGACCTGGTCTCTGGCCTCAGCTGCTGGGTGGTCTTCAGGCAGTGCTGCAACCATGTCCCCTCCCAGATCTTCCCCTGTCCCCTCCCACACTTCACTGTGTGTCTGGGAGGAGCCTGGGAGATGCTATTTGCCATTTCCTGGTGAGATGAGCTCTTACCAGGGCACCATGCTCAGAGATGCTCCATGGGATCCATGTTTCCCCAGAGCCCTGTTGGTTGTGCATTGATGCAAGAAGGGATGGGCTTCATGTCTCCAAGACTGATGGAAAACAAGGCCAGTACTGCTTTGTGCTGCAGACACTCTTCTACACCCTGAGCCTAACAGGAATAGGATGCTGCTTACCTTGGACTATGAGGAATTCATTGCAGCTCCATGTCAGCAAAGGGAAAGAACCCCATCACTCCCTGGAAAGCCACATTCACTCTTGGAGCAATCCAAGAACATTAATAATGTTTAGCACTTACAGACGGTTTTGCTAAACATGAGCTAATCCTTACAACACCCATGGGAAGGAGAAAAGTAATTATTGTTATTGGGCTTAATTTTTCCTTTTCCATGTATCCCTGCAGATGGGGATCAACTCTACTTAGTCCAGAGAGCTCTGGAAATCAGAGGAGAATCCCATTCATCCCAGCTTGTACAAATAGGAAACCTGGAGCCAAGATGGCAGGTTATTTGCCAAAGGCCACCCAGGAAGGCAGAGCTGGAGCTTCTGTGGAGTGGGGGGGGGGGGGGGGGCGGGGGGGGGGGCGGAAATCCTTGCCCCGAGTCCTTCTCCTACACACCAGACTATAATTCCACAACTGACAGGGTAATTCTGCTCCCCTTGCAGGTCCTCACCTGCAGCATGCCAGAGGGATGCTTTGTATTGCTGCTTACCTTCCTCTGCACAATGTCACTTCACAAGGTGCTTAGAGAGATACCCTGCTCTCCACGGCAGTAGGTCTGACAGGCTCATGAGCATATTGGCTTGGAGTACTACTGCAGCGAGTCACAAAATTCCCACCCGCGACCCCCCCTTCTGGAATTACAGCCCCAGCCCTGCTGCCGTGTGTGGTAGATCCCACTGGCCCTCAGCCACTGAGTGAGCAGCCTCCACAGCTGTGGCCAGAGCACCCCAGGGGGGAAAGGAGCTGATGAGATGGTCCTTGGGCTTGTCCCAGCCATGTGGCATTGGAGCAAGACTGGCTTAGAAGGCTGAAATGCTGCTAGGGTCCCTCCTGGGGCACAGAGGGTCTGGATTAGGATGCCCCAGGTGAAAGTAGAGACCAAAATGAGGGTGAACTGCTTGCCTGGGTCTTTTCAGGATGAAAGGACAGTTTTAGGGGGTTCCATAAAGCCATCGATGCTCCCTGGCAAACTCCTCAGCTGAAACCCAGGCACTCAGTGTCTGAGTGGAAATACTGTCTGTCGGCAGTACCCAGATGATGTCATTTAGTTTTCCAGGCTTCTGGGCTGAGCCAGCAGCTCGAGCCAGTATGACTGGAGATCCTTTTTTTAGAAGGAGCCCAAGTGCAACTGAGTCCAGGTCTTTGCAGCACCCCTCTTCCACTTCCCTTCCCTGCTGATGCAATCCCATCTGCAGCAGGGACATCTGGATGCCTCAAAAGAGGTGGTTTCTTGGAACCTCAAAATGGGACCCTGCTGGGCAGGTGGGAAAGGGAGATGCTGTTAGAGGGCAGGTGAGGGTGATGCTTAGTCTGTGCTACCAGGTGTTCCCCAGGCAGAGGAATCTCCAGTTCCCTCTAGGCAATGCACACAGCAGAGGAGCACTTGTCCCTCCAGGTGTCTTTTTACCTCCTTTCAACTCCCTGAGAAATTTGTCCTGAGTTCCCTGGCACAGCAGTAGTCACCCTCCTCATCCTCACACTCGCCATCTCCAGTCTGGGTTACTGCAACCGAGCCCCAGGCTGGCTCTTGGGTGCTTTCTAGTCAGAAATAAAATGTTTTCCCCCTCTGACACCCCTTAACCTGCCTCCTCTCCCTCAGCAGCATCTCCTGACAAGCGAGCAGCTAAGAATAGCCCTGCCTCTGGCTCCAGGCTGGTGCTGTTTGCTCAGTGACTCAGAGCTGGCCAGGCAGGCACTTACTCAAAGGGCCCCATTACTCATCTGTCTGCATTGCCCCAAGGATGGGGTTTGTATCTCTCGTTTGCCTCTCCTCTAAAGATCCTTTATTTATTTATATTTAATAAAGCCGCCATGCACAAGGAGAGGTAGTTTTCCTGCTGTAGATTTACCTCTAAATATATGTGCCCTGACCCAAAATGCTGCAACCCCCATAGATCACACTGGCAGCAATACCCTCAGTGTTGCTCCTTCTCACTGCCTTGCCAGGATGGAGCTGTGTCGGCAGAAACAGAGCAAATGATAATGCCTCCCAAAATTGCATTTCATAGCACCAGGGTAACAATGAAAACAAAAATTCTCTCCTGCAGAAACCATCTGTGTTGAATACCAGCGTGGATCTGGCTGTGCCCAAATCCAGCTGGCCTGTCAGATGCCCACGGCATGACCCAGCTGCTCCCGTCTTGCCCACAGCCCACACTAATTGCAATCCTCCTTCCTCTCCACGGAGTGTGGGACTGCCCAGAGGGCAAAGCACCTCGGCAAGTTAAAAAAGGCCTCCATGTTAAAAAGTGGCTTCATTTCCAAACAACAAAAAGACAGCATCTTCCTCATCTGGTTTGCTCCCCTGAGGCATTCTCTGAGTCACAGCCAGTCATGCTGGGAACAGAGCTGCATCCTGACCAGTGCACATCTGTGTCTGCAAGGCACAGCCATGACAGCACTGTCAGGGGAGGACACAGCTCCTCCACCTGCCTGACACGGCAGGGATGCTTCCTTGGGATAAGGAAAGTGTGGCATTGGCAGAAGACTTGGAGGAGGTGTGTTGGATGGCATTTTGTTCTCTTTCTGCTGCTTCAGCCCCACAGTCTCCCTCTTCTGCTATTCTTCAGGGTTTTTTCCCAGTTTTCCAATCCTGCTGCTTCATGGCATCACTCTTCAACCCTGCTGTCATCAGGGAGCCCAACATTCTGCTCCAAGATGCTTCATGAAGCCTCAACAGCACCGAGAGGGCTTCCTGAGAGCAGGCACAACCTCCATGCCAGGCACACCTGAGTATCCCAAGCCAGGTCTGGTTTATGTCCTGCAGAGATGTGTGTTGGGTGTAAATAGATCCACATTGCATGGAAGTGGGCAGCTGGTCTGGATTTGGGCTGTGGCCGTGCACTTCTCCTCACCACCGTGCCCTGGGCCTCCACATAACACATGCTGAGGGTCTGATCCTGCACCGCTAACCCCAAGGGGACCTTTCCATCCAGCCAGGATGAGTGCCCAGTGCCTCTCCCCAAAGCCCAGCACAGGAGAGCTGGGGGCTCGTGCCTCAGAGGAGATGGTGTCCCCAGCTCAGTCAAGGCTGACAGCAGCCAGAGGTGCAGGACAGAGGAAAGCAGGAGCATGAACATCCACCCGTGGGCTGGAAATGGGGCCCTGCATGCCCTGGCAAACACATATTTGTGTGCTCCCTCCATCCCGGCGACCTCCCCGCAATAACAACCCCTAGGGCATCTGGGGCCATGGTGGTGTAGGAGAGCAGGACCAACCTGCCCAGCTTGGTCCTGTCTCACAGACCCCACTGGCACCCCACAGCATCCATCACACTGCCAAGGGCTGCCGAATGGCTGGTGACAACCCCGGGAGCTGAGGCCATAGCAAAGCCAGGCCGTCCCAGAAGAGCTAACAAGGGCAGGCTCAAATCCAGCTTTGTGGGACACCTTTCCGTGGCACCCGAGCCGTGCTGGAGGGGAGTCCCTGAGCGGTACCATCGCAGGCGCCGAGCACTGGCCCTGCAGCGAGGCGAGCGAGCAGCCTCTACTGGCAGCTCCCGGCGCCTCGGGAGCCTTCACACCACCGCGTTCTGTCTGTGCAACACCAGGGAAAGAAGTTTACCCTCGTTTCACATCCTTCAGGAGAGCTCGGGGTGACGCACGGTGCTGGACAAACCCCATTCTGCAAGTGCACTGAAACACTGCTGCAGGTGTTGGTACCAAGAGGAGGAGGAGGAAAGAGGGACAAAGGCAAACAGCTGCTTACACGTTTTTTTGGACCCATGCAGGACAGAAGTCTGGAGAGTGAAGATGTCTGCAAGGCAACAGCCCACGATGGGCCAGAAGCCCCCAGCCTGGCTCTGTCCCCACTGGGCTGTGTGACTTGAGGAAGGGCCGGTGCCACTCTGTAATTCAACTTTGAAATCTCTTGCACCGTACAGGTGCAAACTAAGAGCATAAGAGCAAGGCTATGGAGGTTCAGTGCCTCTGCAAGCAACCTGTCCTTCATCAGCCTGGCTGGGAAGAACATACCAACTCTAATGTTCACAGTATCCAGCTCCCATCTCATCTCCAGGCTAAGTATGGTACTGGAGAAGGGAAGGGCTCCATGTGCTCCTATGTGCCCACGTGTCCTGCTTCATTCACTTGAATCATGTGGTTCAAGTCTTTTACATCTCTGAACCCACTGAGGGCCAGATTTGGGTTGCAGCACTGATAAACTCAAGACACCAACTGTTGGGCTGTGGAGAGATGGCTGTAGAAGATCCTACAGTCCACTTCTAGGAGACCCTGCTCTGCACCCCAAACTTCTTTACTGACATCCCAGCCTCTCTTCTTCATCAGCAAGAGAGGTCAGTGACAAGTGAGCACTGCCTTACAGATTCCACATGCCATCTGTGACACATTTGTGCAGTCCCCAACCTCAGGAGCTGAGAAACGCTCAGAAGCAATCCTCTCTGGCTCAGCACATCATTCTGGGCTGGGCAGGAATGCTGCTGCCTTCAGCCTGTCTTCACAGCTTGGCTTTGGCTTTGCCCCGGCATCCCCTGAGCACAGTGCTGTGACGAAGCGTCTGCATTCGGGAGCCCCCACACAGCCACTGTCCAGCAGACTTGGTGGTGCTCGAGCAAGGGCCAGACTGCCTCGTCTCCAGCCAGGCAGCATTAACCTTCCCCCACCAGAGACACTCCTCAGACCTTGCTGATGCCAAGCAAAAGTACATCATAAAGCCAAAGTGCTGCCAGGGCTGCCTCTCCCTGCTCTGCTTTCCCCATTAATTGCTGACCAGACCATCAATTAGGGAACAACAGCCAGGATGCACAGGAGATGCTCCCCACAGGTACCTGGCATACCTGCCTCTCACTTGCTACAAACCTCTGGGACAGACTGGCACAGAGGACCAGGATATTTTTGTTGTGCAGTCCCTGAGAAAGCACCCAGGCACCCAGGGCTTTGTGGTGCTCACCCCTGCTGCAGACAGGTGTGGGTCCAGCCCTGGGCACCATGCTGAGAGCAGCGTATGGACAAGTTGGAGATGGAAGAAGTGCAATTTCTGTCAGGGTGAAGGTGCTGGTTCGCAAAGTGGTGCCTGTGAGGGCTGTAGCTGAGGCCATAATGTTGCTGAGACAGCACAGCGGGATGGCATTTGGATGAGCATGAACTTTTGGCCCTTGCCTCTTCCCCCTTGGCTCCATAATTAGTCCTCTGGGTCACTTAGGGCTCCTGAAGTGCTTTCATCCCTGATGAGTTTGTTTAGCTGTGGAAACCTAAGAAAAAAAAAAAAAAGGAAAATTCAGTATTCCTCTGAAAATCCTATTAACCACATTGCCCTGGTTCTCCAAGCTGCAGCACTGGGCGCAAGGCTGGCACAGGGAAGGCAAACCCTGCCATGCAAAGCAGGAGCAGGCAGTAAATGGGAATAACTGAAGCTTAGGTGCCTTCTGCACCAAGCCCTGGGCATGGACTCCTGATGGTAATTGGTTTCACCCCAGTCCCACGAGTGTGCCCCTGGCACCCCTTCAAAGCCAGGCAATCTGGTGCCTGGCAAAGCAGCAGTGGGAGTACAGAGATCTCTTAGGAAGAGGAATAACTTTCCTGCGCAGCGTAATCATTTTTCCTTGGGGTATTTTTATATCAGAGTGGATTAAAGGGAATACAACCAGCAAGATAACTCAGATCACAGCAGGGAGGCATCTAGTTCAGATAACCTCTGCAGTTTTGCCAGCTCTGCTCCTCATTTGGTAGCACCCAGTCAAAGACCAAGCCTTGATACCCCTCCTCACCAAAACCCACAGTCCATGCACAGAGAAGTAATGAAAAAGGATCCTCCTGCTTCCTCCTGCACCAGGCAGTGCTGCTGACAGAGGCACAGAGACAGCATCAAGGCTTTCTCCAAAGCAGACAGGCTGCCCTTGGCTCTCTCACCCACCAAAGCTATTAGCAATGAGCTCAGCCCGCTATTATCGCTGATCCAGGGCGCCTGGAGGCACTCGGAAGTGCAGCTATTGATCCATGCCTCTTACATGTCCCCCTCAGGCCTTTGGTTTCAGGAAACCTCTTTGCCTGTCCTCTCCTTGTTTCATTCTGCAACCTCCAGGAATGCTTTTCTGAGGGACCTTGAAGCTGGGAGTTAAGGGAAAAGTAACTGGGACTGCAGTGAGAGGGCCAGGGATTTAGCCTGGCCAGAACTGTCTGTTTGTTTTGGCTGACTGCGTGCTTTATTAATCATCTCCATCTTCCTCAGTGGAGGAAGGGGAGGACATTTTCCCCTAGGTTAGGGTTGCAGATGAAGGGAGGGAAACCTTGGTGACTTTCATGGGAACTCAACCTATGTGGTCTCTGCTCACCCATGTCATGGACTTTCTGAAGGGGCTGTGTCCATGGAAGTGTCCCCTCTGCCCTCTCCCTTGCTTCAGGGCTGCCAGCATGACTTGCCCAGCTGGTTAACAGGTGACTGCATCTCTGTACAGGCTCACACTGATGGCACAAGCAGGTAAGTCTGTCAGTCTGCTGGGGAGCACTTACTTATAGTAATGATCAGCTCAGTGCCATCCTGCTACTCCTGAAGGACAATCCTACACCCCTCAGGCTGCTTTTCCCATCCCGTCAGGTTCACCTTGCCCAAGCAACCAGGTGGTAGGGTGAGGAACCATGCTGGGCAGCTGGGGCATCCAAAAAGACTGGTGGAGCTATAGCCAGAAACCACGTATCTGTTCTGGTCTGATTTCCTAGGTATGAAGCAAACAACTTGCTGCCCAGCCCCTTATAAAATGGGTTGCCTCACTCTCCCCACATCCCCAGGAAGACTTTCAGGTGCCTGGGTGCACTCCATAAATGACTAATGAGCCATCAAGAGCATTAGCACTGGTGCCCGATGCCAGAAGCAGATTGAGATCAAGCCTTCCCTTGCATCCATCAGCTCTGCCCAGGAAGCCGACTTCCCTTTGACAACAGCCAGATTAAGCAACAGGCAGACAACAACCACCCCGTGCCCTGACCAGGCAGGCTGAGGCTGGCAGCCTGTGGGAAGGAGTGGCCATTTGCAGGTGGAGGTTAAATCTCACATCTTGCTACAGCCCCCACACCGACCTGGGAGGGATTTGGTAGTGGCCGTGTTCTTCCCTCCAGAGGGATTAGGACTAGCAGAGAGAAGTCATTAATTTTTGGGTGACTTTGTGGACAACACAGCCTTGGAGCCTGTGGATGTCCTGAGGAAACCTCCACACTCAGCCAGATCCCCAGCATGCCCAGCACAGGGGTTTTCATCTCCTCCTTTAAAAACTGCTCACGCAGGCCCAGTTTGCAGAGGAGATGCACAGGCCTGATCCCATGAAAAGACCAGTGGATGTACTTCCATACTTCCACGAAGATAAACTCCAGGGAGTTGTTTCAGCTGGTTCCACAAACACAAATCATGGTGCCCAGGTAACAAATGGTGGTATCTGTTTTAAGTCATGACTCATTCATGGCAGCATTGTATCCCAATAAATCTGAGGAAGTTGCTCTGGGCAAAGCTTTCTTACCTGTCACCCTATCCTCCTGGATTTCAGGTAGTAGCAGATTACTATGAGCAGGAGGCAAAATTTAGCTGACTCCTTGCACTTACTGCCCTTGCAGTCATCAGAGTCAGAGGAGAAAGAGGACAGGTCACCTTCCATTGCTAACATTGCAAAGTAGACATGGAATAAACCCGACCTTCCTTTACAGCCTTTGCTGGAGAAATCAACACTTCCTATACATAGAAAAATCAATGGAGTGCACTTACCAAACAAATCCCCATTGGTCTGAACCACCTGCATCAACAGAGCCTTATATGGCCATCTATGCACCCTAAATCCTCCCCAGCAGCTCCAGCTCAGCCTTCCCTTGTCCAGGCTTCTTTGGCAGGGTTTTCTCTTTGTTTCTACCAGCACACCCATTCTGCCACAGTGCAATCTGCACTGTGGTGATTTTGGGGAGCCTCAGCAGCATCCTACATTTCTGTGATCG
Organism: Corvus hawaiiensis; assembly: GCF_020740725.1. NCBI lineage: Eukaryota > Metazoa > Chordata > Aves > Passeriformes > Corvidae > Corvus > Corvus hawaiiensis. The sequence continues at coordinate 48,014,986 of NC_063218.1, read as the reverse complement.
TGCCCTGCAAGCCGACTGTCACTCACCCGTTTTCCACATGCCTCCTCCGGAGGTGCTGCTGCTTCCCCTGTGTCAGCACTGAAGGAGCCCAGTGAGGAAGAGGGTAGCGTTCCCCCCATGCAGGCCAAACCCTCCCACCTCTCAACACTCCCGGATCCCTCCCAAAGCCTCCTTGAAAGGCCACTAACCCACCTGCACCGAGCTAGAAACCTTGTTATTGATTTGGAATAGCTTTGAATGAATGAATATTCATGAATATGAATATTTCCTCTCAACCATCAGATGGTGCCATTGAGTTTTCTTAGGATGTGGAGCCCTGAGGACAGCAGGCTGCCACCAGGGATCACACTGGCTTCTTGATCCACCTCAAAGGTAGGGAATAACACTTTATTCCCCAGTTACAAGTACTGATATACAAATATTCTGCTGTTCTCAATAAATTAACAAGGACCTGTGTCACCGTTTTTTCTGTTTGGTTTTTTTTTGCTCAAGTCTTGCAAGACTGGCTATCTTCTTGGAGCTGGACTCCAGTGATACCAGTGTAGGAGCAAGCATAGCAGTATAGGAGCACTTCAATTTCTGCTCCTGGAAAAAACACGGGTGTTCACTTCTGGAAAGATTAAGAGAGGAAAAACTGCTTTCATGCAGCAAGGCTAGAAATTAAAGAGAGAGCAGCATTAGCCAAAGCTCCTTTTCCCTCCAGAAAAGCGATATATGGCACACAGGACTTGCCCTCCTTGGAAAGTTAGACAGCAGGCAGCAGGCTGCCCTATGCCTGGGGGTGACTGTCTCATTCCTACCTCTCTCTGCCTCTTCCTCCTTCCATTTTTTTTTTTTTTTTTTAAGCACAGAGTGCACTGTAAAAAGAAGAAGCATCAAGGCACATTGCCTGCAATATGCTCATCACATTTGACATCTCCCCTCCATATGTGGGGCCAGGACTTCCAGGGCTTTGGTACTAACTATTCTCTTTGTGGATTTTGCAATGACCAGAGCCTGGCACAGAGAGCCCTGCTGTCCAGCTGAGGCCTCTACCTGGCATTGCAAATATACATGAATAACAACTGATTAGTGCTTTTCCTGGGTTGGTTTTCAGATTTAATTGTGCAAGATGAAAGAGGAGAAAAATGCTAGTAACGTGAGGAAGGAGGGAAAGGAGAAATAATCACAAGTGCATTTAGTCAGTGATAAGAATGGCTGCTGAGCTGGGCTGGGTGCTTTCCAAGCACACTGGGAGCCAGCTTCAATTTCACAGCATAATATTTCCTGCACCCTTAAAATAACTTCTCCCTGCCCCCAGGGTGTCACAGGAGCTGAAGAGCAATGCGTGCTCCCTGTGCAGCCCCACGCTGCTGGGTGCTCAGTTATCATCCAGGGGCTCTTTGGAGAGTGGTCGCATCACCGGTGTCGTGCCAAGGCACCGAGACCCAGCCAATAGGGCTGGAGCAGAGCGGAGGGGATGCTTTTGCTGACCCAGAGCCTTCCCAGGGAAGGCAGCAGGTGGGGGATTGCTAGTTGTTTGAGCCCTCTTCGGTGGCCGGTGAAGAGCAGCTTCCCCGAACGGCTCGGCAGAGTTGGGACCTCTTTATTGTCGGGGCTAATTGCTCATGTGAGATGTATTTACAGAAGCGACTGTTTGTGCAGAGCGCAGCAGACAAACAGACTCCTGTTCTGCCAGGCACCCTTTGTAATCGGTGGGGGCTGGGAACACTTTAATGCTGCCATCGGAGGCCTCATTTGTACCGCAGGCACCAACCCTGAGCCGGGTTGGAGGTGCCTGCGGGATTCTGAGCCCCGGCAGCGGGGGCAGAGGGCAGCTGGCTGCACCGAGGCGCTGCTCGTCCTGAGCCGGGCAAACAGGAGCCGCAAAGCAAACCCCAGGGTGTGATGCTGGCACGAGTCTCACCGTCATCCCATGGCTTGCAAATCCAGCTGCTCCCATTTGGGCATTTGGCTGTGGGGAGCACACTCTGCCCTGCATGAGAAAAGCCCCGTGTATGCGCAGGTGAGCTGCCCGTCTCTTTGTTCTGCAGGGAGATGTGACGCCGGCTCTGAGGTGCTTCAAAGGTTATGGGGTGAACTGCTTTACACGCAGTTGTACTAGAGGACAAGATGTGCCAGAAAGTTGTTCCTTGCCCCTGTAAATAATATCAAGGAGTGGTTAAAAGCATCAAGGACTCTAAAAAAAAATGTCTTGCAGGCTTTTTGCAGCCTGCTGGGTTTTTTCAAGGAGGAGGCCTAGGGGTAGTTTTGCCATCTGTGAGAGAGATGCAGCATTAGGAAAATAATGCAAACAATTTCCGGCACTGTGTCCATCTTCCTGCAAAACCAGTGGGGATGGACAAGCCCTGGCTTCCAGTTACATGCAACATCTTTTCCTTATAGTTAGCCTACAACCCAACCCCACAGTGAACATCCCTCTCCAAACTTAAAAATATGTGTCCCACTTCTCACCCTGTGCCCTTTTCTCCACCCTGACTCTGGCAGCAGATTAGGACACACTCAGGAAAGAGCTTATCAGTAAGGAGAAACAGCACCATGGAACTGGCATGTGTCTTCTGCTTCCCCTTTCCAAGGGGCCCTCCAAATAGGCTGGTATTGGTCGGGCGTAATGAGAGCGTCAGTTTGGTTACAGCCTGTCCACAATGACGCGGAATTGCCAGCACTGGGACAAAAGGAAACCCATACTCATCCCCTTACAGAGCTCTCTGACACATGCAGGTCAACCCAGGCATCTTGACCCCATGGGTGGCCGCTGGCATTCCCCAAGCTTCCCAGCTGAAACTAAAACTCTCATGGCTATTTTCAATTCATTTTAGCATAATTCTTGTATTTCCCTCGTGGAGGCACAGAGAAATCCACCTAATTTTTAGCGCTCCTAAGCACTGGAGGTTTCTGAGCATTTACACATCATCTCTCACAAGACTTGATGCAGAGGGAGTGGGGTTTTTTTTCATTTTCCAGATATGGAAGCTGAGGCAAAAGGCAGATGCTGCTCAGTAATACCTAATTAGTGGGGGGGGGGGGCGGAATTAAAACCCAGTCACCACCAGTCTTATGTCTCATAAGTTGTCTGAAAGAGGAGATACCTAATAATTCTGTTCTTCTGTGACTGGGAGAGATTGAACACTGGTCAGCATCTCTAGAAATGCAGACCCCCAAGGACAGATTTTTTAGCCCTCTTCCCTGAAGCTCCACCCCTCTCTCACACATCAGAATAAAAGCCATATTTCCCAGATAGTTCAAGACCCAAAATGCCATTTATTTTTTTCTAATCTGGTCCTCAGCAGGATTGATTTTCTTGTTGCAAGACTATATGTAAAAGGTCTTACTATTACTGGCAGCAATCAATATTTATAACCACTCAGAGTGTTTATTTATTAAAAAAAAAATCAAATGTTCCTACCAAGAAGAGATGCTTTTATTAATATCTAGCATGATTAATAATCATATTCAGAGTTGCAGGCAGGCCCACTCTGTCAGACTCATGCACTTTGCTTTTTCTAATGGCTCTGCAGGAATTTGAACCATAATATGTTTCACGCACAGGGACAAAGACGTTTTGTCTCAGGGAAGGACTGTGTGGATGTTTTTGACTTAAAGAGCCAGCGCCGCATTCAGAGCTTCACAAACAGAACCATTTTGAACCCAATCCCATCAGCCTGCCACATCTCCTGGAGATACACTGCACAGGGTGTATCTCCTCCTGTTGCTGAAGATCCAGATCTGTGCTGCAGATTTGTAGCTTGCTGAAAAATGTCACACCCCCTCTGTGTCAGGGCAGCCATCACCTGCTCTACTTCTCTGCCACCCACTGGAAATGCCTCAGCTCGGCAAATGGGTTCACATCTCTGCGTGTTGAGGCCTCTCAGCTGTCCAGGGTAAGATGAACTCCATGGGAATGACACTGCTTCAGATCAAGGGAAGGAAAACTCATACAGCCCTAAACAATGCTTTCTTTCCTCCGTTCCTACAGCATTACCACAAGGAGAGAAGAGGGGGCATGCAAGGCTGATGGCAAGGTATCAGATCTGAGGCTGCTCGGCCCCACAGCACTATGAGGTGGTGAAGGAGGTTTCTGATGCAATAAGCCAATAAAGGAGCAAAGTTCACTCCCCCTCCTTAGTGTTGGCTGTGCAAGGCGGTATTTGCCCACCTGTGTGGTGCACTTTTCCCACTGCAGGACGTAATGACAATTAAATCAGAGGCAGTAAAGGGACAAAAGAGACACAGGTGCCTTGATTAGTTCCTCGTAGCCTCTCACCCTCTGCGGTACCACTTTATTGTCAGATGGGCAGAGCAAGCCAACTCAAAGCCAACATGAAAATCAGGCAGATAAGACAGCTGTTGTCTGGATGGCTATCAAACGTCCTGTTTTGTACAGATCTAGGCATGAGAACTGTGGGACAAAAATAAGGAAGTAAATGTTCACACTTGCTATTTCAAGGCAGTTCCCAGCCAGCGCTGAGTCACTTTTGGGACCGCAGTGTCTTTCTTCAGGGATTACGGGACGTGATAAAGCCTTCTCACAGACAGGGACAGCCCGTAGATCCACACTATCTTGTACCTAGGCTTTTATACCGAGCCCTGCAGAGCTTTACATGACTGCCAAATCCTCATGTGAGATGTTTGTCTGCCCCAACTCCTGTGGTCTGGTCTGCATGAGATCCCCTCCAGCCTCCCATCAGTTTCCGAAAAGCTCTGGTGCCGCGGAGGAACACCTGGGAACAAAGCCACGCTATACCTGGAGGCCAGGAGGAGCAGGGCATGCACTTGCTTGGATTCCTGTTACGCAAGCCAGGCCATGGGATATGGGTGGCAGAACAAGGAGGAGAGGAGCAAGTGAATGCAGTATTTCTTGCTATGTGCCACGGGCCAAAAGCCCTACAGTCCAGATCCCATAAGCCCACAGGGCACTTGTTCTGCCCAGACTGCCTGTCAATAATCTCACATTTAAAATCCTGTTAGACACAAGTAAACTGTGGGACAGTAATCCAGGGAAGAGTCGATGCAAAACCCTGCAATGTCAAGCATTGTAAACCTCCTGGATCCTCTGCGCTTCCTACCACATCTGTATGCCAGGGACCAGCGCTTGCTAAGCACCTTATATTCATGTCCTACAGGGCCTGCAAGCCCTGAACGTTGAGAGCCCTTCCTTTGTCCATGTGCATAGGGCTCAGCACAAAGGAGCCCCACAGCCTTCCAAGCTTGCTATTGTCAAAGAAATAATTGCTGCAATGCATTTTATGGAGCGTTTGGAAGGGGAGTTGCAGGACAACCACTGGACACTGCTCTGGGATTGGCACATCCTTTGCTCTTCAGAGCTGCTCACAGAGGGGCCTTACTGAACAGGGATGAATGTGTAATGCTCAGTCTGCCAGAGGGACTTCTGCAGTTTCCAGTGGCTGAGGGAAGAAGAAAAAACACGAAACAAAACAGCAGGTGTAATATCAATGGAAAAAAAAAAAAGAAAAAAATCACCTTAAATGAGATATAGATACAGAGGCCTTGTGCCCTTGGAAGGTATGATACAAAAGATTAATGAAATACATATTCCTTGTCTGAATTTTTTTTTGCACCAGTAATTCTCCTTGTGCCAGTTGCTGTATATTTTCCTTGATACAATCAGGAGGAAAACAGCTAATCTGACATGACAAACTCATTGTATCAGAAGTCATCTCTGCTTTAAAACGTGTCATATGACTAAACACCCTACTCCTGGTACAATGCATCCCACAGTAAATTTGGATGGAGCTCATCCTCAAATGCCCTGCTAAAAATACCCGTAACAAAGGGCAACAAGAAAACATAATTCAAAAGAGGGACATCTGTTCTCAAATGTTTGCAGATAATGACTGGATTGAGTGTCTGCATAAAGGATAATTATTTACTGCAGATGGTTTGATCTGGTATTTTAAACACTGTAAAAAATCCTTGCCCCAACCACTCAGTGAAGTATGGGGGGTTTTGCTGCATGACCTTTCTCCTATCCTCTGCTACATTTTCTAAATGCATTGATAAGTAAAACTAAAACCAATTAAAAGATAAAATGTATTAAAGAGAAATGCTCCATTGGAACACAGACAACACACATTTTCAAGTTCTGGCCTTCAATTTCTTATCTTACACTGCCATAGACCCAGATAATTCTCAGGCTGAAGTTTTGTTATAGGAGAATGGCAAAATAAAGCAGTTATGTGTTGTGCAAAGGGATCCTGAGCAGATTTCAAAGGGAAGGTCCATTCCACAACTACAGCACAATATGCTTTTAATACAAAATAATTCCACCATCTTTCCTTAAGACAGAGAGATACAAAACAACCATGGCCAAGAAACATTAAATCACCCCCTGACATCCCGTTGCAAAGCAGCATGAGCCCCAGGATAACGCTGCTTTGCTGGAACTATCTTCTCAGTCAGTGTGGTGTCAGGGACTGACTCACCCACCCTGAACAAGTGGGGCCACAGGTGGGCCTTTGCGATGAGGGGCCCTGGGGACCTTCACTCTCAGAGCACCACAGGGCTGGGAGGGCCCTTGGAGTCCCTGGCACAGCAGCGTGGAGGAAGCAGGGTAGGGAAGGAGGGTGATGGCTCAAACAGCCTCTGAAAGAAGGTCCTTCCCTTGGAAAGCTGGCAAGTGCAGGGAGTCCAATGACATAACCACCACTCTCCCATAACACGTTTTAATTAACACACGTGTTCAAAGCATGGGATCACCTCCAGCAGCTCTGCCTCTGTAAATATCCCCACCTGAGCAGGTGCTCATCGGGGAAGTGGGTCAAGAGGACATTCTTTTCACAGAGCCTCTGGAAGTGCTGTGCATCAGTGATCTGCATGGAAGGGATTTACATTTAAAAGCCAGGGTTGCTTAAATCTCAAGGAGTGCAGTGTTGGGCTGTCTGGGGATAGGTATCATCCCTCTGGCAGCTGGTTGGTCATTTTTGAAATTAGAGGAACAAAGAATGACAGAATTTTGAATAAAAAAGGAGATTCTGTAGCACATAGTGCAAACTGCAACAGGCAACCAGCAAGAAGACCAGAGGACATGGTCTTAAACTGTGCCAGGACAGTGCAGGTTGTACATTAGGAGGAACTTCTCCAGAGAAAGGGTGATTAGATATTGGAATGGGCTGCCCAGGGAGGTGATGGACCCATCATGTCCAGAGGTGTTTAAGTAAAGACTGGATGTGGCACTCAGTGCCATGGTCTAGCTGACATGGTAGTGTCCAGTCAAAGGTTGGACTTGATCATCTCAGAGCTCTTTTCCAACCCAGCTGACTCCGTACTTCTGTGACTCTGTAGCGGAAAGGACAAGGCAGGAGTGGGGGCAGCCAGCCCGCATCCATCCCACTTGCGAGGCTCCGGGACAATCTCAGGGTGCCAAGGGGTGATAGGAACAGCGGTCGCCATACAGGAGGGTCTTAAGTCAGTGCCAGGCTCTCATCACCGTCTCTAATTAACACACTTTGCCTTGGGATGGGACCTCCCAGCGCTGCCTCAGACGTCCCGACACGGCGTGCCTTAGGGAGAACTAAAGCACTGGGGTCCGGACAGTGAAGCCCCCGCAGAGGGGGTCGAGTGATGCTGGGGGTCCCTGGCCCGGGGATCCCCCGGGGGTGCGAGAGCCGCCGGCCGCGCCCGGACTACACCTCCCAGCGTGCCCCGCGCGGCGGGACGGTGCGGGGCCGCTTCCGGGTTGGCCAGCGCGGTGTGTTTACTTCCGGCCGCGCCAGTGCGCGAGTGTCAGCCCGGGGGGGGGCACCCGGCGGCCGCCCCGCCCGCGGCCGGGGAGGGACCGACCGACCGACGGAGCGACCGGGGCACGGACCGACGGACATAGCGGCCGAGGGAGGAGCCCCGAGCGCGCAGCGGCCCCGGCCCCCATGAGCGGGCGGTGAGCGGCGAGTCGGCGGCCGCGGGAGCTTCCCGGCGCGGCGGGACCCAGCCATGGACTGGCTCATGGGGTGAGTGGGGCCCCCTCTCTGTCCCTCCCTCCGGAGCTCTCCCGGCCCGGCCATGGCGGCCCCGCTGCCGGCAGCCCGAGCCCCGCGTGCGGCGCAAATGACTAATCAGTTCCTGCCGGCGGGAACGGGAGCGGGAACGGGAGCGGGAGCGCGGCTGCAGCTCAGCCCCGGGCGTCCCTGGGTGCAGCCGCCTGCGCCCGCGGCGACGACGGGGCGCACAGGAGCCCTTGTCTGGTCCCGAGCGGTGGCTCTCTGAAAAGTAACTTTTCCTTCCCTTTTGGGGTATAGGCAGGCTAGGTGTGGCAACTCTCTGTGCTTCCCACCCATGCAGTGTGGGGCTAATCCCCCTGCGACAGAGCATGTAAACCGAAAGGCGTGCCAAGGTTTAAACGGCTCTCTGGGGGGAGGAAGAAGAGACCTCGGCAGAGATTAACGCCAAATCGGAGCCACGCCAGGGGGCTTGGATAGCCTGGGATTAATAGTGCTAATTACACAGAGACAGAAGGTAGAGAGCTGTTTGCTGCAGGTTTTAGGTCTGGAAGCCTCAGTGCAGGAGAAGGAGATGCAGTTGATGGGAGCGACCTGATACGCTACCAGTATCCCAAGCAAGATTTTCTCGGTTACTTCTTGCATGAATTGTGCGGGCGACCTACACTCAGGTGAACTGTGAATAATTATGCTTCTAAATCGCATGAGCACTTGGTTTATGCTCCAGCAAAACTAGCGCTGCTGTGATAACTTGCTACCCTTAGTTTGTTCTTCACAGCAGTTTGGTCCAGTTCCTGAACATGGTCTTTGCCATCTGGGTTGCCTCCTTTTCTAACACTAATGTCCTTAGAACACAAGGTAAACTATTTTGTCGCTGTTGCTGGATGTAGTGTATTTAGAAAGGTCATTCGCGTGCGTGTTGCCTTTTGTCTGCAGCTGATCTCTTTGGTGGTGGGAGTGCACTTGTTACTTGCCTTCACACGGGTCGTGTCCGACTCTGGAACCAGCTGTCAATACAAAGTTTTACTGTGAGTCTGACTCCTCACTCACTCTGATGGAGGGAATGCTGAATATCTGTGGGGTGGACACCGATGGCTGGCTATTCCTCCAGCAGGCTGAGCAGCAGAAGTGCAGTATTTGTGGCATGTGAAGGGGTCTGGGTGCCATGTACTGCAGACCTTGTGTCTTGTAAGTCTGAGGGCGGCACTCTGTTGTTACATGGTGTCAATGAAAATAGAAATGACGAGCTTGTTTTGATGTGTTTTGTAACACCCACAAAGCACAGGTGGTCTGTTACACTGACTTTGTAAAAGTAAATGCCCGAGTGTCAAAGAGTGTTACTGTAATTACAAAAAAAGGTCAGATCCAGGACTTATGCAGGATACTAGTATGACTCAAAATGCCCCACTACAACAGCTGTACTTATTCTGTGCAAATTATATTGTAAACCAGAAAGGAATCAAGGTTTGTTTTAGCCAAACTCTCAGTATATTAGAATGATGGTTTTCTTGTGAAAAATATTTTGGGCTTCTTGAAGTTGCTGCAAAAAAATTGGCATTTGTTCTGTACTTTTTTACCCAGGGTGGGTGGATCCGTACATGTGTGGAAAAGACTTGCCTGTTTTCCCCATTGTAATGGGAATGGATCCTGAGTCATTTGTGCATTACTTGCTTGTTCTCAGCTATTTCCTGATACGTTTCTCTCCTGACCAAACCCAGTATTGTCCCACTGATGCTCTTAGTGTTTTCTCCTTTAAAACGTTGTTAGTTCTATTTGTGCACATTTTGGGGAGGATGGTTGTATGTGATTATGGCAGGGAGGGGGAAGCATTGATATTTTGAAGTGGGAAAGGCTAAGAATCCTGAGGGACCCTTTCTTATTTCTGGCCAAGTTATGCCTGCTGTTAGCAACTGTCTTTGTAAATGGAAACGTCTGTCCTGCTGCTTGACAAAGAAGTTGAGGACGTTTGTCTGCCCAGGCAGAAGTTTGGGTAATGCCACTCGCTCAACCTTTCTTTCAGTGGGAACTTCAGATGTTTGGGTCTCTGGTGTGAGGAGGGCAGGGCTGAAGAAAAGCCTGCAGAATAGTAGGAAAACAGGTCTCTCCCAGTAACACATTAGTTGGCGTCGATGCCTCTGGCAAGCAAAATGTATTGGTCTGCTTCTTGGTGGTGTTTCTCTTTCCCGAGTCAGTGTTGTCACTAATAAAACCACTGTGATCATTCTTGTTCCTGACTGCTTTGGTAAGGTGGTGGTTTGCAATTTCAGCTTTCCATGCACTTTCCCTAACCCTTGCAGAGGGTCTTGTATGTCTCCTCATCTGTTGTGCTTTCTTAACCTTTTGGTGTGAAAAACACCTCTGTGTTTTAACTTCGTGTTACTGAGAAATGATCCTTCGAGTGCAAGCGAGTTAAATTAGGCAGCAGTAACAGTTGCTCCTGTTCTAGATCTCGACCCTTCGAGCTGGTGTCGCATTTATCTGATAGACATAGTATAGAGCGAGATCTGCGTTATTCCTTCCTGGTCCTCCCCTTCTCTTGTGGTCCCTAATCGTACCACTGAGAGCGGCAGCCCAAGTGTCTCTGATCGCCTCAGAGTACTTAATATACAAGAAAACGGAAGCTGAAGCTTACAAACAATAGTGAATTTATTACAGATTAGCAAACAGCTACAGGCTTATGTGGTCACACAGCAAAACTTCTCTGGGTGCTGCCTGCTGTTCAGTCAAGTGCTTCAAAATCCAGTCAAGTCCTAAGAAAGAAAGCTGAAAAGAATGACCTGCTGGCATGGTACGGTGCTTAGTTTAGCACCAAAGTAAAGCCAGAGTATTTTCTGTGATTGATTAGTGTATTTTGCCCTTCCACTGAATTCAGCATTAATACTGATGCTGGTGAAACACTATGGTTTCTTCTGGGCCTTCTCTCAAAAAAAAAAAAAAAAGAAAGACCATTTTGATCTTATTTGTTTTACATAGCATGCATTTTAAGTGCAATTTTGACTAGAGATCAGTGTTGCTTAATTGCTTTGCTCAACAACGTTTGCCAGAGATCCATATTACCCGATTTGGAAGAGATTCCAAACTTTGGTGTTGCAAATAGCATTGATCTGCTCTTGAAGTTCAAAGTAGCAACAAAGGCAGGCATTGTGCCTTCACTTACGAAACGTGGTTTTTAAGCTTGTTTTAAAATTTCATAATTGGATGGGAGTAAAACGTATTAATGGTGCTAATAAATCTGACATGGTGTCAATTATTTTTCATCTTCAGCAGTGCTGTCTGATGCTGTAATGCGTTTTTTCATAAGAGAGGAGGGTTGTGTACTGTAGTGGTTTTGGTAAACCCTTATGCAATAAGGAAAGAGAGAAACAAAGTATTTTACAAATTATTACCTGTTAAACACAATCATAATTTGATCTTCATCTGTACTATAAACTTTGTAGTTTAGTAGGTTAATAGACTATACTGATTGAAGCTGAGAGAGCTGCTTACATCGATTTGACAAAGATTCACAGCTCCTTCTCTCAGGCTTTATTAGAGTATAAAGTGTAATAAAGAGAGAGAGGCTGTCTGCAAGAGAGATTTCTTCTCCATTTAAGTTTTAGATCTTGTTATCCATGCAGTCATACCATCCCTTTTAGATCTTGTTGTCCATACAGTCATACCATCCCCTGCTCAGTTATTTGTTCTTCCATATGTTGCCTTAGTGACTTGAAAAGAAGGGCCTAAAAATGATTGAAGGCTATGCTTTTCTCATATTCCACATTTTCTGCTTTGAGGACGGTTAGAGAAAAGCAATGGCCTAGAAAGATAAGGAAAATACAAATGGCAGAAGTAGTAAACTTCTGGTCAGGACATTTGTGCCCAAAGACAGCACAGATTATTTCTGTCTCCTCAGGTGGTCTGTGGTCTGCAAGACATAGCAAGTGGCTACAGCTGTAAACTGAATAATGCCTAATTGAAACTAATAGCCCTCACACTTGCAGATTTTACTTTGTAATGTTGGTTAATCCATTGTAAACACCACATATATGTGCTGCATCGCATAGTCTTCATCTCATCAAGATAGGTCGTTGGAAAGTATGTTGTAGTGAGATAACACAGTAATTATGCAAATTCAGTCTTTTTGAGTATATGCTATAGTGGTGTTTTTTAAAAAACAGTGCAAAAGAACTTCTCAAGGTCAGCACACTGCTAGATTTGTTTGGTAGAGGAGACTTGTATGTCATGCATTTATTTTATTCAGCTATAACTGTCAGGGACTTAAATTTAAGCTGGCAGTTGTTTCATTTGTTTTGGATATAGGATTTTGCCATGCTATCCCTGCAGTAATTCTGAAGGCTAGAAGGAAAGTAACACATACTGCTGTTTCGTTGTCTTCCATTGCACATTTGTGGAAGGATCTTTAAGAAATGTCCTCATAAGGCCTTAAGACACTGTCCAGTTCAAGACAGGCTATGGTGAAATAGGAATAGCATTGTCATGCAGAAAAGTCCTAACCTTGAGCCAGAACAGCTGAGGACTAGATGTGAAAAAAGCACACCAGTGTTCGAGTTCTGAGTCAGTACAGATCCAATATGCTGTTTGTCACCTGTTAGACTAAACCTTTGTTGCTTTTGAATAGGTGCACTATCATAGGATATCTCAGATTGGAAGGGAGCCATGAGGATCATCAAGTCCATTAACTGTAAGGAGTGCATCTTGTAGTGGGAGCAATGAGAAATCATGCAGCAAGCTTAGCTGTCAGTTTGGCTGGTGCATAATACAGCTGAACCTGCTTTTACCTAGCAGACCTTTTATATAAAAAGTAGGTAATGATTTTCATTCTGGGTACCGTTCAAACTTCCTAATTATAGCAAATATTTCTATTAAAAGGAAGAAGGGAATAACACTGCAAGTTCTTCAGCTGGTGTAGGGAATGCTTTCCCCTTTCTTCCCTTTAGTCATCTCCTGTGAAGAAATTCTCTTGCCTTTATAAGGCAGTCTTCCCTCTACAAACTGCTGCAACCTCTCACCTTTCACAGCTCACATGGTGTGTATCTTTGTTCTGTTTTTGAACTGACCTCACAACAGGTGTTTCCCTTGCATTCCATTCCCTGCAGATTCTTGGCCTCACATGCCATTTTCCCTACTTTGAGGAGGAAGAAAATAACTCAGAACCAGTAAACCAGACATGTATGGTCTCATTGGGCAGGAAAAATTCACATGTTCCTTATTTGCTTCTATTTATAGGTGTAACATTACCTATGGGGTCCCAGGTTGCTGTCCCCAGATAAATCTAGGTCTGTCTGTGAACCACTGGCACTCCATTCACTGCTTACAGATGAGACTTCAATATTACTTCAAAACCTTAGCAGACATGAGCAGTACCTCTGCTAAAGCAGAGCTTAACTGTGAAACAAGTACGTAACACTGTCTGCAGGTAAAATTAGATCTCCATTAAATATTAACTTGTAATATTCATTAGTATAGTAGTGGAAATGTGCTGTTGCTTTGAAATGTGAGTTTCAAGGGCTATTAGAGTTGTAGAAAAGGAGTCATGACTGTAAGAGAGCAATTTAAATTTTTCAGGTGTGTTGTTGCCTTACATCTCCCTGCTTCTGAAAGTGCTCGGTTATGTTACTGAGATGGTCACTGCTAAGGTTCTTCTTTTGTAGTGCAAAACAGATAGCAAATAACTGCAGAGCCTTGCTCCCTGAAGTGTCCTGGTATAGTTAATTATTGATTTCTTGGAGAAAATGCCAAAGAAATCCTGCATTTTAAAACCTTTGTTACTTCAGCAAACCACAGAATTTATCAGTTACTTTGCTGAGTATGGTGCATGGGTTAATACTGGTTTTATCTTATTAGAGTGCTCTTTTTCCAACATGTTGAGGGATAAGAAGAGTAGGTAATTTTCCAGGTCCCTAAAATAAAATGAACTATTACTTTGCCTAGAAAAGGAGTTGAGTATTCTTTAAGTGTAGCAATACTCCTTCCTTGCATGTCTCTGCATGTTACTCTCTCCTCCTTTGCAGTAGCATCAGGATTCAGGAAGGCTGGTAGGTTAAGACACTCATCTGAAGGAAAACAAATATTTTTTTTTTTAAATTTATTATTCTGCCTTGTTTCCTCTGCTCAGGTTAGTTTTCAGCTAAATGAGTTCCTGCAGCCTGTTTGTGTAGCTACATGAATAATGTTGTTAGCACTATGGTGTTTGTGAGAACACAAAGCTTAGAGAACACTTACTTTGGTGGCAGCAAGGACTTAACTGAACGTAATCATGTAGTAATGTGATTATTAGTGGTAATTACTCTGAAAATAATTAGTGATCTATCTTCTGGTGATGTATCCTGCTTGAATGTTGAGAAGAACTGCAGAATGTCTGAAAATAGGGGATGCCATGACTAGGCTGGTATCCTGGAGCAGGCAGTGGCATCAGAGCACTGTCACAGTTGCTGTCCCACAGTGTTACATTCACTTTATGGCTAAACTGTAAAAATACTCATCGTGAACTGCATATTTATATATTTACAGACTTTACAATTGTCTGTAAATCATGTTTCATCTACCTGAGAGAAGTGCTGGCTGTGTCATGGTGTGAATGTGAAGGTAGGTGGTATTTTGGGTGCCTGGCTGAATCCAGCAGTCTGATTCAAGAGAGCGTTCAGGAAGCTTGGTTCATGCATGATGGCCTACATAACTTTGCCATATTTCACTGGCAGTTTCCATCTGTTACATCTGCTGGATGTGGGCCCAGAGAAAGCATACTTGAAAGAGTAAAATTAATAAGAGACTGCAATTTTTAGATAGCTCTGCATACAAGTTTGAACTCGGTGTTGTCAGATCTGCGTATTCTGCCATCATTGATGACCTAGCAAGCAGCTTTAATATGTGTTTCTGCTAGTGGAATACTACTGAAGTGATCTTGTCCATTGTATTCTACCCATGTTTAGCCTTTTACAATTGGTGATAAGGTTGTGAAGCTTGCTTGCTAGGTTCTGTTTTTCAAAATCCTTCTTAGCAATTTTTCCACTCATCTTACTCTGCAGTTACAAAAAAAAAAAAAGAAATTAAGCTGTCCTTAACTGTACATAAAATGAATAAATCTTATTATTTAAATTTATTTTTGCAATCGTGTTGTTTAGAGTAGTACTGGAAAGCGTTACATCAAGTGGGATGACTTGAGGAAGAACTGTTGCTTCATGGCCTTGTTCTGGCACTTCAAACAGTTGCAGTCTAGGAGCTTCCCTGTTCCTGAGACAGTGTGCAGTAGTTCTAAATAATTTAATTTTGCAGCTACAATGATGAATATAACTAAATACCTGAAGAGCAGTGTGATAATTTTAGCATTTGGAAGGGAAAAAATGGCAGTTTTCTCAAAAGTTAGTTTCCTTTTATCCTGCCAGCCAAGAGAAACTGGTCAAGGTGCAAGTTTTTCACACAACCTGCAAACCTCTGTTCCTGACTGTGGAAAAAGAGCATCGAGCACACATATACATGCACACAAAAATAACACCCAAACCAGAATTTAGGTGCAATTTTCTGAAGAATGTCACAGATTAAACTGGAATCAAGACAGGAATGACTGTCACAGATCAAATTCCTTCTTCCTCTGAGCACTGAAAGTAAAGCCATTAAGCTAGAATGTAAGCATGCAGAAAACTGTATCTCTAAATGATCCAGGTCTGGTAACTCAAGCTCATCAGAATAGATCTGCATGCTTTTTAATTTCTTTTCCCCTTCTTTTTCACTGCTTAGGTGATAAAGGTGGTCCCTGAATATTTTTATCATCAGTGTTCAGTGACTGGATCACTGTTGTCCCTTTTCTACTCTGAAATGTCTAAATACTTGGGACTTTTATCTGAGAACTCTCCTAGTATTTATACATAATGAACAGAAGCTGTGTGAAACAGGTTGCATAGAGGTGATCTTGAGCCTTATTTTTTTTTCCTGACTGCTTCAGTTCATAAACTTCAGTCTAGAATTTCCTAATTTGGAGAACGTTTGTTTTACATGGTGCTTCATAAACCAGCATGGAGTTGCTCGGGAGAGGCTTTGTTCCTTCTTTACAAGTTATGCAAAAACTGGATGGAGATGTTTTTTAAGAGGAGGTGTCTGCTCTGCGAATAGGCTCAGGCTACAGGATGAACTCAGTG
Source organism: Corvus hawaiiensis (assembly GCF_020740725.1). Taxonomy (NCBI): domain Eukaryota; kingdom Metazoa; phylum Chordata; class Aves; order Passeriformes; family Corvidae; genus Corvus; species Corvus hawaiiensis. Next base: position 47,998,902 of record NC_063218.1, on the reverse strand, counting down.
GTTTCAGGTTTGTCAGGTAAATGATAAATAGCTTTTTTTCTTCAGTCAGTCTTCTCTCTGATGATATCCAGGTGTTGCTGGAACTCCAATTTGTACAACCTTCCTGATTGTCATGTCTACTAGAGTGTTAGTGTGTGGCTGTTTTCCATCAGATACAAAGGGAACCAAGTTTGTAGTGAGGGCTAATAACTTTTATTAGTTATTAACAAAAGTACTTGGGAAAGAAAGAAAAAGCTTCTGGGCATGCTTGTATCTCTAGTTTATGTTAATAACCTGTCTTGAACAAAAGCATGCTAATAGTACAGTTCCAGGCCAGCCGGAGAATCTCACCTGCTGGTTTAGCAGGGGACTGGTACCTTTTTATGGAGCTGACCAGCCTACATTCAAAAAGCCATATTTGGGCACTGGTCTTGCTATTTAAGGTTATCTGAATATCTTCTAGCAAGGGAAAGAGGTTAGAAATGGAAGTACTTGCAGATTCTGTTCTAGGGTATTCAAATCCTCTGATGGCTCTAATTTTTTTCCAATGTTTTCTTACTTTGTTCTGTGAGCCAACCTTTCTTGGTTTCCTTGTAATTTCCGATTGGGGTGCCTGTGCTAACCTGCAGTTCTGATGTTCTTATGGTCTTGTCTGTGCCTCCTTTTTGTTGTAGCCAGATAGTGCCTTTTTTTTTTTTAATTAGCTGAGTTTTGAGGTTTGGGAGAAATATGACTGCTAAGAGGCGAACAAAAGAAACGGTGAAAGGGTACTTCATCTTAATGACTGTAGCTTTTTTTTCGTTCAATTCTAGCCTTAATCTTGCAAGGCAGAGGGTCTGTTGGCCACCCCTCTGCTGCTTGACTTGTTGGGCATTAAGGAGTAATGTTTCTTTTGCACCATATTCCTGGATGGGCATGTAACAGCAGTTGTTCCTACTGTGTCCCTTCTTCACTTGATTGTTGTGGTGCCATTGGTGATGAGCAATTTTTGAAGACTAAAATGAAATCTCAGGGGTTTTTTTGATGTATTTATGAATGTTTCTTGTTAGGCATATGATAGGCTTTTAGCATGTGGTCTGGTGTAGCACAGGTTTTAGCTTTGAGTTATGGGTGCTATTCAAAATGCTGAATTGGGTGATTTGCATTCTTATAACCGCAGAGTGTCTGTACTGAGGTTGTCTCCCTTGCCCCACCCTGATGAATATGAAGGTACTGGCCTGAGTCACTTGAGCTTGTTGAGGCTTGAGCAAGTGGAGTAAAGTGCTATGAAAACTCATCTAAGAAAGGGGAGATTGTGGGTTCGTGCTTGTAATGCACAAGCATTTCGGTATTTAATTGCAAGTTTGTAGGTAATGTGGTTGGTTTGCCTTTTAAGGGGGGGCCTTTCTGTTTTCACACAGTACTGTAGTAAGCTGGTAGTTTTTGTTTTGGTGGTTCTTTTTTTTTTTTTTTTTTTTTTTTGTGTTTATAAGAATTTTTCCAGACTTGTTTCAGACAGGATGTGCACAGTCATCCACTAAAATGTAGGCAGTTGTTACTATATGTGGTACAACTTTTTAAGTGGGCAAGGTATTATTTACATGTTCACAGGCTTGTATTCTCTTATTATTGTTAACAGAATCAATGTTTCTGTTTAAATCAAGTTCTTCTTGGTTTTAGGTAGAGTGAAAACTTACTCTCACTGTTGGACTCCTTGGGAGTACTGGCAAGGAGGCAGCTTGTTAATTGAAGAAGTATTTTCTGCAGTTCATGAAGCACATGCAGTATAATCCACTATATTGCAGGAGAAAATCACTTGCTGGGTTTTTTTGTTTGGTTTATTTGTTTGCTTTTTCTAGTCATAATCCATTCTGTAATTAAACAAGAAATATTCTTACCTAGTAGATCTATTGAATTCCCATGTTTAAACATTTTATTCTGAAACATGGGGGGGTGTTATTATAAAATAAAAAAGTTGGCAAGAATTTCTTGAGAAGGAAGTAACTTTATTATAAAGACAGACAAATTTAAACACATTGGTTGTACTTGTTTAGATGTGTCATCCACCCACAGTATTTCTGAGCCAAGCCAAAAATGTAAAATAAAAAGGTGTTAAATATTTCGGTGGGCATCACGATTTAAGCTAATGTGGAAGTTGCTTAACTTCTGAAGGACACCTTCCATGAAGGTCTTGACGTGTTTTAAAAGATGCAATTCAAATTCACTCCTTTGATTTCTTGAGTGTAAAAGCACTCTTCCAATGACAAAAAGTAGAAAAAAAAATTTAAAAATTTGGAAAACAAACCTGAGAGTTCATGAGAGATGTCATCAGGCTGATAGTCCCCCATGCTAAAAACAGCCTTGGTGTCTGAGTAAGCAGACAGGTTTTGAGCAAAGAGGAAGCAAATATAGGAATAAGTATGGTGTTTATACATGTAATAAAACTTTACTAGCACAGACATCATCATTTCCTGTCTGGGTTTAATAAAGGAATGATAATTATTTTCCATTATTACTAAGGCCTTGATATTTTTATAAAATACTGCATATAATAGTATCTTACGTACAATCACTGTTGGTAATTGAACTATAGCTGTCAAAACAAATGCCCAAAGAGCTTGGATCTGGGGAATTCCAGTACGTGCCTGACGTAAAAGAGTAATTTATTGTTCATCCAGATAAATGTCTGTGGCCTGGTTTGTCACGCGTTTCTATTTAGCAAGCAGAGGCCTGCAGCAGGCTATCAGGTATTACAGGACATTGTGTTTCTGTCTGTGGGGACTTCTCACTTGCCTGTGGCTGCGAAAATTATTGCCTGCCCTTCAATCCCTGGCCGATAGTTCTTGTCTCGTGGCTTGTATGTAATACTTTCTTCTGCTTGTGGACCTAGCACAGTTTTATAAGAAGGTGCGTATGAGGTTTGTTTGGATCTGTGACTTTACAGGCAAAAGATCTAGTCCCAGATACACCAAAAATCAGTGTATGCACTTCGATGGTAGCACAAGTTAGGCCAGAAGGTAGTGCTGACCAGTCTCAAGGACTAAGGCAGAGAAACAGTGGTGATGATGTGAGGTGTGAACTCGAGGGCACCAACTACCAGGTCAGTGCACCCTTTGTGGACTACACAGAACCCGAGTGGGAAAGAACCTCTGCTTTCTGGAGGGCTTGATTTGCTGGTGTGATGGAAATTGAAACGTGATTGGGCTGAAATGTGCAGCTTTGTGTAAAATTTTGTCCTCTGCTGTTACCTCTGAAGCTAGAGTTTAGTAATTGTTCCATGTTTTTTGCTTGTACTGTGTCCATCAATTACTGTAGAAGCCAGGCTGGACATAGTCAAGCTATGGAACAGTGGAGAAGGTCAAAGGCTGTTGTGATAGGGGAGCCAGACTGCAAGTGCAAACGAAATCCACCCAGAACTTTTTGTTCCTAGCAAAGTGAAATAGGAAGATGTACTTGTTTTTTTCCCCTATTCCTCTTAATTCTGCAATTCACTAACCTTAAGTTTTTTTAAAATGGCACAAAGTTCTAGTAGTGCTACAGAGGGAAAGTTCATTAAAACTGTTTGGTACTGCTGACCAAACAATGGAGTAGATTGGTCAGTATTCATTAAAATAAGAGAAATAGTACATCCTAGGTTTGGTATGTTTTTGGATGAAAAATAATGCATTGTTACTAAAGGGTGTTGCAAATATGAAGTTTCTCAAAGAGTCTATGTAAAATCAACTCTCTCCTTATCCTTTTGCTGGTATATGCCCAAGTATATGGACTTGTAACATGTAAAAATAAAAAAAGGCAGGACCCAACAGCTGTGGGAATAACTAATGGAAACTGGATCCATGTTCCCACTGAAAGTAATAATGTTCCTGCTTACAGGAACTCTCCCCATGACTTGTTTCCCTAAGATCCCTGGAGAATAGTGGTGTGGGTGGAGTGCACAGGACATGAAGTAAAAATACTGTGTGATAAACCTGTCTAAAAAGGAATCTTCTCTCCAAGGGAGACAATGGTTATCATATAGCCATGGGCTACTCATTAACTCGTGGTTCCTAAAACAAATATTATTCTATAGTGACAGCTAGCTACTAACATGAAACTGTTACTTTTTAATATCTTTTTTTTTTTTTTTTGCCCCATTTTTTGGAGTCTAGTAGTAAAATGGCAATGTGAGTTTCACAGCAGGTGCTCAAACCTCCAAAGAAAGAATGAATTCTCAGGTATGCTCTTGTTACAAAATTAAACCCAGAAGACCTTCAGGTTAACTGGGTTTCAGTAAAAACTTTTTCTGCTTCATCATGTGGAAAAGCAACACCAATTTCAAAAATGAGGGGGAGAATAAGGCAAAAGTGGGTTTAAAAACAATTTACTTGCCAGCATACTTTGACAATAAAGAACAATTTTGTTGTATTGGATAACACTAGAAGGCTGGAATAATAATAATAAATAGGAAGAATTTTTGTATACAGCCTGTGGCTGAGCTGAGGATTTAAACTGTATGATTCACTAAGGTAAATAATACAGTTCTGTAAAGATTAACCACATTAGCAAAAGTACTAGCTAGGATAATGCATCAAAGCTGAGCAGTCAGTTGGGAAGAAATTTCTCCTGGGATATGGTTTTGGGCAATTAGCTGTGTTTCCAGAGATCTATGGAGTCTTCTGAATTGTTATGGTGTTGGCTAGTATCAGAATGGAGTACTGGTCTTGGTAGGCTGTTGTGTTGCATTACGATAGTTCTGAGATGCAGAGGTAGATATTCAGAACATATTTGCTTAACAGCACAGTAAAGCCTAATCTTTTGTTTGCAAACACCTCCCCTTTTTATGTACCGGAAGTTGAAATGCTCCACAAAAATCTGAGTGCTAGAGAGGGACAAGAATGTAACTCCCTTCTAAAATACTTCTTGTAACACTCATTTCCAGTATCTGTTTCTTCTTACAAAAGTACTAAATGTACTGGTGTTTGAGTTTGGAAAAAAACAGGTGTTTGAGTTTGGAAAACTTTTAAGTAGTCATGGAATGTCTTTCCTTGTGATTTTTAAGTCATAGACTAGTTGTACCTTTTCACCTCCAAGATGTCTGACAGGAAGATTAAGAAATTGATAACTCTTTTTCATTGTTTTAAGTTAATACCTTTTTGACTATGGTCAAAATTTTCAGATTTATTATTCATGAAGTCAGCTATCTTGTTAGCATATTTCATTCTTGCATTTGTTTAGGGGCGCTCAATTATGGTATGGGGTTCTGAAGGATGATGTAAGTCACTCTTTTTCTGGTATTTGCTGTTCCCCATTGTTGAAATGTCACCTTTGGGACTGTGACTGTTATTTGACAAATGTTAATCTTTCTAGTAACTTCTAATGATCTTGATAATACAATGATAATGAGAGAAGAAGATGGAAATGGCTATTGGGGGAGAAGATTTGAAGTTCTGTGGACTTAGAGGTATTCCAGGATATTAATACTGAATCATGGTGGTGCTCTTGCTGTTATTTCTAGTTTTCTAGAGGCGAAAATATGCCACCTTTTCCCTTTCTTCCCCAGAAGGAGCTAAGAATTAAGGTAGAGTCTGTTTTGACATCATCAAGTACAGAATATAAATTAGGAAATGAGACCACTTGGTTGGTATTACTGTTGTATTACTGATCTCTTGTTGTTTTTCTAATCTGTACTTCCTTGTTTTTCTTATGATCGGTCTTTTCCAAAGACAAGTATCTACTTGGGTTGGGGATGTGTTTTCAGAGAAGCCAGATGGTACATTGGCCTTGGTGGTGTTGAATCTGCAGTGCTTCCTGAACAGTTTAAATACTTGAAACTTGCTTATTCCTCTTGGTTATTCTGAGCTTAAGCTTTTGAAATTTATATAAACTTCTGTCACAATCTGAAGAATTGTTTTCAGTCTGGTAATTTTTAGTAATTAAAACAAAATAATGCAGTAAAATAGTTTAAGCAGAGTTTGCTGATTATAATCCTTCAGTAGGAGTTACTTTAGCATCTGGAAATTGGAAATTAAAAGATGATTGGTTGAAGGTGCTTTCCCTAAATGTAATTGCCATTTAAAATTATGTAAATGCCAAGTTGAAATTTCTTCAGAAAGAATGCTTAGGGTGAGGATCTGTGATAAAGAGAATAATGATTGGGGTTTTTTTGTCTCATTAGGTGAGTGCTTTCCCCATTGATGGGGTTTTGTTGGTGTTGTGTGTGCGCAAGAGAGATCTCAGTATGTGTTCGAAATACACTTTGTATTTCTCAGTTCTGTGATTATTCTCTGGCACTAGCTTAATAAGCCTAGCTTTATTTATGTAGTATAAATAGAGGAGAAAAATCTTGATCAGGAGACATAAATACTAAGTATGTGGAAGAAGAAGAAATGATTCTGCTGGGTACTGCAAGGAGTAATGTATAACCAAGCCAGTTCAAGCAGCTGATCGGTTGAATACTACCTGGGATTTGTTGGTATCATGCTGAGAATAAATCAGGTTTGTGTAGTGAATGGAAACGACCTTTTTATGTTCCTTGGAACTTTTTGCACTTTAGGCTTATGAAAACCTACTGCTCTTCCATGGCTTCCTTCTTTAGTAGGTTTTAAATCAAATTGTTACAAAAATACTGTGTACAGGTTAATTGTGCATGTAGATTTCTCAAGAATTTGCATTGGTAACTTGGTTCAAAAGATAACTAAAGTATGTATTGCAGTGTCCAACATTTGAGTCTTGTACCTCTGCACTTCCTGGTGAGATTCTGTTTTCTTCAAAATACAGTAGGACGTGACTCATTCAGGTATTACATTCTCCAGAATATCTTGGAGAAGATTAAGTCCTGTATCATCTAAAGGATGACTTTGTCCTATGCCAAGGGGGCGATGGAGGCTGTAGCAGTTGTTACGAGCCTTTATCATGAAGAGGTGTGCAGATAAGTGCTGTCTCTTTTGTCCTCTTTTCTCTAGAAGGTATAGCTTTTACCAAAACAAACCAGTGAAGAAGTTGCTGATTAATTCTTTGGATAATTGTGAAAGTAGTTCACATCTGAGAGTGGAAGGAAAACAAAAGAAAGTTAAACACGCAGTTCCTGCTTCCTCACATGCACTGTGGCAACAACATTTGTAACCTCCCTGACAGCCTTCAGTATGTTCCACCTTGTCCAAAGAAGAGCTGTCTGGATTTTTAGCATGGCTGTGCCAAAGCATGAGGTTCCCTCTCTACGGGGGAGAACTATTGCATTCCATTGCTCTTTTCTCCTTCCAGTAAGTTTACTAAGGACAGCATTTCTCTTACTACACCTTGCAATAATAATAAACAGAGCTGACATATGCACGAACTAGGAATGTTTCTGAAGACTGATTATCTTTTAAAAGCCCCCAGGTAATGATTACTGGTATTTTATGTTGATCCATGTTAGACTACAGTTGTGACTGTTCTCAGTGTTTTGGGTGCTGCTGTAAATAAATTTGTGTTCAAAAAATTTGAATGATTGTCAGTATGTCCCAGTAGCCTCTGCTTGCTTTGATTTTCACTTCTGTGCCTCTGAGGGAGATATTTTTACCCAGTATCTGACAAGTGAATACAAATTTCTTCCATATGTGTCATTGCCATAGTGTTTTTTTTGGTCATAGCTTGATATTATGAGAACAAAAGAAAGCTGGGGACCCTAGTGAGAATGTTAGAGAGGGATTAACAGAGCCTTGTAGCTATGGAGTTAAGCTGGGCTTCTGTTTTCACTGCCAGTGACATCTTGATTTATGCATACTGGGGATGTTTTTAAACACAGAAGCAATAGGAAATAAGACAGTTTGCTTCTAGCTTGTGCTTCCTGCAGGGCTTCTTGGCTTTGCCTTCCTATTAGCCAAGAGTATTCAGAGCATAATCTTGTTGTTCCATCCTCTTGTTGCCGTTTATTTGTTTGCTGGTTATGCAAAGCTCTTGCCTTGAATCTGTTCTCCCGTTGCCCAAATATTCCTTGAAGATGTAAGTTGGGAATGTGCATACAAAAAAAAAAAAATCCCTCGTGCACATCCTGTTTTCCAATAGTGTTACTTCCTTCAGCGTGGTGCTCCTACTGAGAATACGACTCCACAGATATCTTGTGTGTCTGACCAAGGTGGTGACCGCTAAGGAGAGAAGTACCCAAAACGGTGTAAGAGATGAGCAAGACCATTTTAACGAATGGATGGACTTGTCATTTTTTGAGTAGCATTTTGTATACTACAGATATCTTAGTAGTCTAAGTTGTGGTGCAGGATTTGGGTTTTTGTTGTTGGGTTTTTGTTCGTTTTTCGAAGGGTTCACAGTAAGAAAAAGGTAGTCAGTCTGGTAGCAGTTTGAATATTCACACTGTCATTGTGGAGCAGTGTACCCGCTGATGAACTCACACAAACACTGAAAGCAGCAGTCTGGAACAGGAAAATAAACTTCTCCATTTACTTATTTCAAAGGTGCAGATTGCTGAGGTAAGCAAGCCTGCAAAGTTGAGATGGATTAGCCGTAAAGTAAGCCTTAACTACTGTGAAAACAAACCTTCTTCCATTGCCAAGCACTTCTGAGTGGCCTGTTGCTGGTCACTTGCTAAAAGGTGACATAATTTGCAATTCTAATAGTGTGACACCGTTTTCCTGCCGTGCTGAAATACTTCTCAGGATTTCAGCATTTATGAATATATTTCTAGTGAGCCTAATTTTGCTTATGGGTTTAATCTAAAAGCAGAGTGATTGATGGAATTTTATTTTTATTACAAAAGCAGGAGCTTTTAGACTGTATCAAAGGAGTTTTACTAGAAAGTTGATGGATTTTAACCTCTAGGCCTGTCTCAGTGGTCTTTGGTATTAAATTGCTAATACAAGGTACTGATTAGGATCTTCCCATTCAATGAAATCGTATTGCTTCGTCTTTTGTAGGCTTCTGTGAAACAACCTCTTAAGCTAATGTAGTTACAGTGCTGATATAAAGTAAAGTATGCCTTCATCTTTGTAAAAAAGCATATGAGTATAGAAGCTTCCCTGGTCCTTTAAGTGCTCTAAAACAATAAGACTAATTTTTGCCACAGAGATTTTAACCATAATGCTGTAGTATTGTTTTTATCAGTAAGTCCTTGCATGGTGTTTGTCACCCATTTCTAATACCGTACTTAGAATTTGTATTGTACCACACAGAAACTGTGTTATCTCTTGTCTTTTTGAGCTATGATAAAATATAGATGGCGTTTTTTTATTTTAGCAGTGTTTGAGGCTGAGCATAATGAAGTGGGAAATTTATAGTATGTAGGTTTCTAATTTTTTTTTCCCTATTAGAGTTCTCTTCCAATTCTCCTATTGTGAGAACATTTCGCATCATTATACAGAAGAAATGGTTCTAATGTTTGTTTTGTCGTATAACGAATCAATTTTGGTTTGGAAAGTTCTTCTCCCTAATTCCTATCTTTAAAGTCTTTGTTATGATTCTAATTAGTAGGTATTAGCATATGTATCAAAATGCAGAATATGCAAGTACTATTTGGAAAATTAAATGCTAGGTTTAGCTCATCATTCTGTATCACTGAAATTTATTTTGAACAAAACATTAGCACACTGAAGTATGAAAAGTATAAAATTATAGCATAAAATCAACATCAATAAAAATCTGTATTGTGTACATGGCTTTTCCCTCTCTTGGTATCCATGCAGCTGGGCAGAAAAAGAGCCATCTAACAAATGTGTTGCTGCTCTTCGTGGCTGAGACTGGAGGAGGTAAATGTGGAATTCTCAATGTGGAGATGAAAATGTAGAAACATTAAATTGCTTCTAGAGTATTGAGAAGCAGGAAATGGGGTGGATCACTTGGAGGAGGAGGATAATTTTCCTCACCAGACAAAACAAGTATGTATTTGTTTTGCCACTCACAATAATGGGCCATCCAGCGTAAATGTTGGTACCACCACCATGCCTGTAATAGCCACAGCCATGGGCTGGAAGAGCCTCAGCCCGGGAGCTCTGGCTACACCAGAGTTGTGCCCAATCACTTCTACTGTGATCCTTCCTCTGTTTTTAAAATCTTCTCTTCTGGAAAAGGTGAGAAGAGAGGTGAAAAGTGCTGTAGAACTTCCTAATTTTTTCAGATTTGGCATAAATATCTCATTAGGTATCTTGTTCTGCTCACTACACATTACTTAATATTTTAATACAAATGCTTTACTTTCTCTCCAGAAGAGAGAAAGCAACTGGAACAACTGAAGCTGAAGCAACAGGTGAAGAGTATGTGAAGGCAACCTTGAAGATTTTCTGTGGAACTGAACTTTAAGTATAGTTTTACAAGGTGGGGGAGCAGGTCTTTATAAAAAGCACCACAGTATCCTACAACAAAAATCTTGCTATTGTACAAAGACCGTGTAATTTATGCCATAGTTCCCTGAGCACTTTGGGACTGCTGAGAGAAGTGCCCTCCTCTCACTGCTGGAGCTGTTTATTCCTCTCTTTGCCTGCTCAAGTGCTTGAGTGCTTGGCAATTGGATCCTGCTAGTGATGCAGGTTAAAACGAATGGAAAGAAAACAACATTTTATTTCAGTTGGGATCAATTCCTGATCCAATTCACTGTACTGCTGCACAAGTACCTCTGCATGGGAGAGGCACAGAGGGAAGGTTGGGAGACCAGGAGTGGTAGAGGGGGGAGTGTGATCAATTGTAATGGTGGTAGTGACAGTCTGCTAGCTTGATGTATTAGTGGAACTGTGACATTAGGTGCTATGGAAACCTGTTATGTGCTAGACAAGATGAAACCTTTTTTCTATAAAGCAGGCTAAAATAATCCATTTTCAGTTAAGTAAAACGTCCTCTGAGAAATAATTGTTCCAATGTCTATGAAGTTGTTCTTCTCATTTGCTGTAACTGTGGATCCAGAAATGTCACTGACAGAATATTCTGTTTGGTGGAAGAAAAGTAACTTCAAATCTGGTATCGAAGTGTAATCAGTCAGGATGGCAAAGTTGGTGAGCAGAAGATTAGAGGGGCCAGGCAGCTACAGAAACAAGCTGCATTTCAGCTTACTGGTTATGCTGTTTAATTGCTGCAGATTTCATGAGGGTTTGTGGTGATGGTTTGTACATACGTGTGTGATTTTTATGGGGTGGTGGGTAATGCTGATTTGGTTAATATGCTTCAACAGATGCTTTAGCACACTTTCCATAAATGTAGTTTTTAACTGAGACTTAGCCTTTCTAACTTGCTTATCATTGTTTAAACAATAGTTTGTACATCAGCTTATTTTCTGCTAAAATTAGACTGGCTCTCTTTTATACGCAAGTTGCTTTGCCACAGCAAAGTGAATGCAAATTTGAGTCATTCTGTATAATTTCTTTTGTGTTCTGTCACCCACTATGGTAATAGCCAGCAAAAACCTCAACTCCAAGTTATGCCTGTCTTTTGCTATTTTTTTTTTCTGCTGACATAACACTCGGTACTCAGGGATGCTGTGTATCCTGGGACAGAGATGGATTCCCTTTGTGGATAGTCACATGTGATCTTTCGGTGAAGGACTGACTCAGGTATAACACATTGCCAATTGCTGGGTGCAGCTGTTAGGTCTGAAATCCTGTTTATTGAATATGTGATTATAGAAGAATAACGATAAATGTCCTCCCTCCCTTAGTGCCACAGATGGCAAACTCGTGCTGGCCAGGGCACCAGAGGGAGGTTAGGAAGTCGGCTGTGCATCACATACTGTCTATAGCCGCATGCTCAGCCAGATGTTTTGGTATGTAAAAATCTGGCGTGTAACTTACAAAAAAAAATTGCACTTAATATGAAATGACATGAAGTTCTTGACTAAAATCAATTATAACAGAATGTTCTTAATTTGCTGTCTTTGAAAATTGTACTGTTTTGTGTGACTCACCGATGATGACTAATTGTGTTCACCCTGAATTTACCTAGCTGCTGTTCAGAGTACATTCCTTGTGACTCAGTTCATGCTTAAAATTTGATTTTGTGCATATTTTCCCAATAATATTTGTGCTTCCAGGATGCAAGGGGCAGTGTCTTAATACACTTGTTACAGGACCAAGCATGCTGTACTCAGGCATAGCTCTTTAGGGGTCTCCAGTGTATTGTGAAATGCAGCCATGTATGTTTATCAGGAGCAGCTGGGTTTGTTCTGTGGATGGATCCATTTGGGGGGAGGGGAGAGTGCTGGTGGCTTTTAGAGATTAGCTGGTGACAGTTTTGCTTGGGAAGTGTACCAAGTTTTAGCAGAGCTCCTGTAAGAGAGAGAGGAGCTGGAAAGGGACAGTGAAAAAACACAAGCTCTACTAATCTTTTTGTGTGAGAAGAAGCCTTCAGGATTTGGTTATCTGCATGTGGGTCTAACTGCAGCCTTGATTAGAGGAATGTGTAACGCTACTGAAATAAAGATCTGGCTGAGCTGGTACAGGCGACATTTGGGCACACAAGGCCTAGATGAGGCATCAGAGCAGCTGTGTCCTTGTGCAGGCGAGAGGGAGGCTGTCCGGTTTATTGGATCTTGTCAGATCATGGCAATGCAGGCTTCGTAAATCCTTCGGGGTAGGGAGGGAGTGCTGAAGTAAGGATGGCTTATTTTAGGTAAACAGATTTAGACAGCAGTCCATTTTCTTGTTCTTTGGCCACTAAGAAATGTGGGAACATCTCACGAAAGGGGTAATGTTCAGTCTTTGAAATGCTCACGTCTGGTGTGTTTTGTGGGCAGGAGCTGCATGGCAGGTATAAGCTTGGCACAGGACCTGCAGCAGCTTGGTTAGTTTTGGTGCCTTTTGTTTAACTTCAGGAAGGGGTGGATGTGTGTTTGCTTTTAATGCTGTTCCTAGTCTCCTGCTTCTCTCATCCTTTTTCCTAAGTGGGTATCGATTAAGCGTTGACAGTAAGCATTTGCTGAACTTACTGCTTCCTTTTGTATTAAAGTGTAACTGTGAATTCTTTTCATAATGAAAGAACAATGGAAGACTTCTGGGTTTAATTCTTGGCTGCTGGAACTTCATGTATTTAGAGAAACAGAGGGGTTTTGTGGGATCTTCAGCACTCTTGTATATAATAGTTATTGCTATGCTCAGGTCTTCTACCTATTTTTAATATATGAAGCAAATGCTTTGCTCTCCCGCTAAGCAGAAGGGACTTGTGAATAATACCTTTCAAACAAGTACTGATTTTGTTTGATTATCTTTGTCTTGGAAGGGACAGCCTTGCTCCTGCATTGTCAGAGTGTAGTTCTGTACTGTCACTTGCTGTGCTTGGAGAACTTCTAGTTACTACACGGGAATGGATTCCTCTTTCTTGGAGAGGAAGGTCCCCTGTCTTTTGCAGCTTAGACCTGGCTGATACAGTGCTGACTGATCTGAGAATGGGAGAATGATACATTTTCGTACTGAATATTAGACATAAGAGGCAAGTTAGTAAATCAAATCTCTTTAAAGGCAAACATGTAACATTTGAATTGCAGAGTAGACATAAAACAACTGAGTTGTACATGAGAAAAAACTTGTTGTGTGCATATACTCTGTATGGCTGTGACAGTCAACTTGATGTCCAGAGCGGTAAAATTGGAGGTCGTAATCTTGTCTTTTAAGCTTTTAAGTAGCACTTTTCACTCCCTCGGAGTAGAGTCATACAAAAAAAGCTGATTTAGGCTGTGGTGCCGCTGAGAAAAACAATGATGTGATTTTCCTGAATCTGTTCTGCCAGTAGTGGAATATTGCTGCTTGATTAGTTTGTCATCTTTAGGAGACTCTGAGATGTTCCACCAACAATTTGTGTCTGTACTCAGTGAGCGGGGGACAAGAACTTTGTGGGAGGAGGGAGAAAGTTAATGGGGGCCAAAAAGATACAGACATGCCTTTTCATGTTGATAATAACAAAGTGATTGTCATTTTGGAAAAAAGTAGTTATTATATCACCTATGGCTGAGTAATCCCGGATCTAAACATAAAACTTTGATGTTTTGGAAGTTGTTTGGAAGGGGGTTGTAGAAGACCAGTAAATGAAGAGGCTGATAGCACTTGCTTTCTTGTACTTGCTTTTAGTACTGTTTGTTAAATTTAATTTAACAAAAAACTTCATTGAAAAACTTGAAAGAAATATTTTGAATGAGTGATGTGTGTGGATTTGAGCACTTGGGAGAGATATGCTAAATCCAGCTCCCACCTGTTTCCTAAAATCAAGGCTTAAAAAGTTCTGTAGTTTAATTGTAAACTTTAAAGTTGTTTTTTTCCCCCTCCTCACTGTAGTGCTTTACTCAGTGTAATTGGGAACATTTTACAATAGTAATGAACTTGGCAAGAGAAGAGCCCTTTGCCTGCTGCCAGAGTAAAGCAAATAAACAAATAAGGAAAACAAAAGAAGATCCCTCCCTGTCCCCTTGGCGGGTTGCAGGAGCGGCTGGCACCGCTGGACATGCTGGCGGAAGGGTGGAATGTCCTGCCTTGCATTCCACGCAGATGGCCTGGACCCCAGCCACCCCAGCAGAGCAGAAAATACTGTGCTCTCAGCCATGCCACTTGTGATTTAATTGGAACTGAAGCGAACTTTAAAAAAGCAGTGCATCATAAATTAAAACTGGTTTTATGTACTTCCAAAAGTTACACAATAGTTTTGCTAAGGAGAAGTTCAGTTCTTCCATCAGACAAACATTAGTGGGATCTTCATCTGAAGGATAATATCTTTTCTATTGAGGGTACCTTGCCACTCAGAAAAGCCCAGTATCCCATCTGAACAGAGCACAGGCATCACCTGAAGAGAGTAATTCTGTAGTCACCTCTTCTGGTTCTCGGCAATATACTGGCTTTCTGCTTTCAGGGACGGTGACATAATGCTTCTGATGTTGCAAATACCAGTGCTACTGCTCAGGAGCATTTGGGACTGCTGGTTGTACTTCCAGAGTGGCTTATATATATATAGTTGTGATGGTCAATATTGACTCCTGATAAAGTTGAAGTGAATATGCCTTGTAGCACTCCTGCAGAAAATTGCACTCTCAAATTCTGAGCTAGGATCTGAGTATTTTGTGTGAAGACTGACTGCAGAAGAAAGGTGTTGGTTCTTGCAAGACCAGGTGCTCATCTGAGCTTGTCTTGCAGTTTGCTGTCTGTAGCACTGATTACAATAACAGCTTCTTAGATTAATCAAATTTGCAGGTAGCAGGAGAGAGGAATGGCGCTCTTTTCCTGTAGTAGGTACTGTTTGGTTAGTCACAATTACGGAAAGCAAGCCCCTGTAACCTTAACTAAAGGATGCAGTAATGATGCTTTGTAGTTATTTATCGGGCAAAATCTGACGCTGTCAGGGAAGTAGAACACCCTGTCCTTAATTGAAGGATGTGATAATGATGCTTTGTAGCTTTTTAGTAGGCAAAATCTGTGATTAGTGTCACATGTTGTTTTCAAATCTGGAGAAGGAATAGCTAATGTTTGTGGGATGAAATAATTTTAGGAAAAACATGGAAAACTACTTCACCTAATCCTACAATGCAGTCTTTACACTGTGGAATGCAGGCTGGTAATTCAGTGTTTCCTGATGTTAATAAGAAATTGTTCCTCACAATTCCATCACAAGTGATGGAAGTATGAAAGCTGGAGTATGACTTCCACCAAGTGTTTAATGACTGGGAGGACAGTGCTGTTTAAAAAACTAAGTCCAAGTAGTCCTTTTCCAGCAAAATATTTCAAGAATGCCATGCAAATCCATGCATTAGAATAACAAAGCGCAAACCAGATTGTCTCACCTGGTGCCAATGGCTGTTTAAGGCCAGTGCTATCTCAACAGCCATCCAAAGCTTTGTGAAGCAGGGAAGCACCCACCTGGCAGGGACCTGCTATCTGCATGATCCCGGTGCAGGAGTGCAGAGGGAAAGGTGAAACTCCAGTATTTGTGGCCTTGCAGGTTTGTGCTGTGGCCTGCTGTATGGATTCATGGGGATTGTGCAGCTGTGAAAGAACACAACTGCAAACGGGAGGTATTTCCTTGTGATGAGAACAGCCGGCAGCTGTTGGATGAGTGTCTTTTGTTGCCTTACCAGAGTTTGAGCCAAGTTTCAGTATCACAACATGGACTTTTTCAAAAACTTTGTATTGCACCAGAGCATTTTTCTGTGCAGGTGAGTGCATGGTAGTTACCTCTGCATTATTTTCACACTGAAAATGAAAAAGCTCCAAAGTCACAGTACATTGTAAGATTTGGTGCATTGCTATTCCAATGTTTGTAGTTCAAACCTGCAGCTCTTAAATTCCTACCAATAATGTTTTTACAAACCATCACAAGACTGTTGGACAGTTTCTTCACTTCCCCATAAACATGGTTTAATGATGTAGGTTTCATGCTAATGTTGGCTATGGTTATGCTGGGCCTCCAATTTACTCTGAAATGTTTTTCCCTGAGCTTAACACGGCTTTCAGATGCAAACAAGAGGACAAATTACTTGCAGTACCAGATAAGTGTGTACGTGGTTGTCTGAAAAACTATCTTTTGTTTTTTTCATCAGTGTATATTTAATGGTCTGTTGATCTAAAATGTCCAAAGGCAATTACCAAAAGCAAATCAATGCTGGAGAATAATTCTAAGAGAAATGTACTGCCTGGAGCTGCTTATTTAAATATTACCTTCTTGCTAACTAAAATTAGAGGGAAAGGATTACATTAGCCCGTTAAAAAGGACAACAGTCCCTGTTTTAACAAGGCATGTAGCTTTTTCCACTGCTCTCAGCATCCCTTGGCCTGCTTGGTCAAGCTCAAGAGAGAAATCTGAAAGTACACTATGTGTTGTGTTGAGAATTGCTGTTTCTTCATTAGCCAGTGTCCTTCAGCAGGGTTTATAATGGTGGTGCTGTGACTTTTGTTAACTAGTGAATTTTAGGTTCTATTCAGTTTAGAATTTCTTCTTGATGGTGAATCAGTTTATTTCATGCCCGAGTTGCTGCGAGGAACATCTGTGCACCTACTCCACCAAAGCTTTCCAAAGTCTGCATTTGGTTGTGATGAATATGTGCCATAGGCCTATCACAGAGACATGAATATGAAAAGTTATCTGGCTTTCCACCCTCTCTGAGTCCTCGGAGAACCATTTCTGGTGAGGATGATAAAACACCTCTAAACTTGTTCCTCGCAATTAAGTCTCCTTACATTTCCAGAGGGGGCAAGGGAGAGAATTCTGCTGTGTTCATATTGTTATAAATATTTGCTAGGGGAATTTACTAAGAAATGCTTAGTAAACATGGTGAACATGGAATAAAATGCTTTTCTTAAAAGTGGAGCTGCTCTTGATGTAACTATCTGTATTTCAGTTTTTCTTGGTGTCTCTACAGAGAACTTGTTTAGGACTCCAACAGAGCTGGATTCTTATTTTGAATTTGGCCATTAGCATGCCAGGTGACTTCAGACATCTCTCCAGCTCCCTTTTGTCTTTCATTTCCCATTTCTAAAATGGTAACTTTCAGGCAAGTTATTGAGAACTGCTGATATTTTAAAGGTTCACATATGGTAATATCCTTGAGATACTTAGTCTGCACCTTGTTAAGCTGTTGATAGGACTAAAGCACTGGTAAATATGATAAATATTGTGAGAGGCTAAGGGACAAATGATTTTTATTTTTGTTTAGCTCTTTCCTCAGGATGACTTTTTTATCTACACAGACTGTGGTACCAGAAAATGCAGCACACCTTGAATATTAGGGAATGGGTTGCCACCAGTAACTCCAGGTTGTGGTTGAATTTCAGTGTGTCTTCCTTCCCTAGTGTTAAGACGGGGGTACGTAGGTTGCCGTTTGTTTTCCATTGGTCAGTATGGATATAGTTATCTCTGTGAGCTTTGCTCTCACTTGTTGATTTTGGAGAAACTTTGTGGGTGTTTGTAGGTTCTGCAGTGATTGCTAGCACAGCACCTCAGGGATGGATGATAACCTACATTTACTGCTGTAGCAGCACTGCTGTAGGCCTGAAGAAAGAGCAGGAGTCAGAAAAATAACTTAGTTTTCGGCTGCTAGAAAGAATCTTGCAAATCACATCGAAAACATGTTTAAAAAATGGATATTCTGTGTACATTTCATATGCTTCAGTCTAACAGGGAAATTTTTGCTTGGGTAATAGCCTAATCTGCAGAAACAGTATTGTGCATAGTAGTGAAGAATTCAAGCACTCTTGATCCCAGCTAAATGGAAAAATTAACAGCAAACCAGTTGAAGAAACAAGCTTGAAAGTTCTGTACCATAGAGATATTTTTATGTGGGTTTCTGAAAAATCATACTCTGTAAATTGAATATTATCCCTGAAATAGTAAAAATATGACTTTTTTTTTTTTTCCTAAGCCATACTGTCAGAAATGCTTACATTTTGACTGACAGGGTAATAAATAACTACTGTGGCAGCCCATGAAATAAGTGGTAGTGAGTACGATGTTCCGAAACATAATGATTTCAATTCAGACTGGCTTGTTTATACATTTTAAAATGTAAGCAAGAGTTGGCAATAGAGCTACTGTTGTATTTTGTTTTTAAGTTATCTGTGAAACCCTACTAGGAATTTAAGATACATCTGGAATTACTATAAGTTGAATGAGCTCTGGCAGCATTTACAGCTGAGAGCTCTAAACAGTGTTTTGAGTACTTTACATTTTAGGGTAGATAGATCTCCTCCTTGCACCACATTTTCAAGAAAGCCTCTGAAAAAGACAGCGATGCAGCAGGTTTGTCAGAGAGGCATGCTTTACCATCCTGGATGGGTTTATTTTGCCTAGAATATCCAGGCCTGAGTCAGAGGGAAGGAAATGTGACACTCTTGGGTCCTGTGGCTTCAGCTTAGATTTCCATCTACATTGTTGCTCGGGCTTTGAGTTTCTTATTGTTGCTTTACTGTGGTAACATGATAACTAGGAACACATTTTTCACTAATAATTTTTCCGCAGAGGTCTGGGACATGCTTGTCTGAGAAGAGGGATATAAAAGCAAACCTCATATTTAAAACTAGTTTGTCACTTGTGTTTAGTCATCACCAGAAAGCACAGTGCACTGAATTTTATTAAAAAACCCTTCCAGTTTCACTTATCGGCTTTTAAATCAGTAATGCATTTGCCTGTTAGGTAATGCATGTTTTAAATGTATTATTCATGACTGAGCGTTTTCAAGGGTGATTTCCCTCTGCTGTGGACTACTGCATCTTCACAAACAGTTTTTGCAGTCCCTGAAAAGGTAATCATTTGAAAGATTCCATTATCTAAAGAAGTGATTTCCAACTGAGGGCTTTCTTTAAGAGGAAGGCCACCACTAATAATTAAGGATCTGAAATACACATTCATCTCTTCCTGAGCAATAGATGAATTGCCCTTCAGTTTTTTTAATTTAAAGCCATGTTTCTACTGTTAAGTAAGAATGCCGCCTGATATACGAGGTGTTTCTCATTAGCCTGTGAGATTTCTGTGAGAGAACCAAGACCTTTATGAAGGGGAAACTCTGCCCTTGCTGCTGCCCTGGGTTTAAGCTGCTGCCCTAAACTGACAGCTATGCAGAACTGTGTGGCTTCTTAAGCTTAGCAAGGTATGAATGGTATTCCTCATAATGACCTTGGGAGGTGAATATTGTGTGTCCCAGGCACACATAGGGATGGAGGGTGTTGTGCTTTGGGTCTCTTAGTAACACATTTCCAGAGGAACATTGTGCAGCCTCAAGCAAATCAAGAAGATACATGTTCACACGGAGGATGCTGCTGCTTCTGTTGCAAGTGTAATTCTGGAAGTGTAATGATAATGAGAGGAAGTGGAGGACTTCCTGCATTAGTTTTTGTGGCTGTGTGAAGGGGCTGTCTGTGTTGCAGCTGTGTTGCACAACTGATAAAAGTTATGTTAGGCTGGGCTAAGTCTCTTGAGATGTGAACTAATACACCACCTCTTTGTGCTGCATGCAGCATGGTTAAATTCTTATTAACCTGGAAGTCAGAACAGCAATAATAATCACTGAGTGTGCTATTAGTCTGTGTATTTTACTTCATCAGTTGCTTTCCCATGAAATGTGTTGGTGCTAGAGTATGTCCTTAAAATACAATTCACCCCTTTGGGAAAAATTTCCACAGTAAACTAATTATTTAGCATGTAAGTAAAGGGTCTGCATAAGCTGGGAGAAAGAAAAGGATAATTGAAGCTGGGAGAAAGAAAAGGGGACCTTTAATATAGTGGTGATATCCCTCTTAGAGGTCTCTAGGCAAGAAAGGGAGAAATGCTAAATGAGAAATTATTAATTTTATTTGGAGAAAGCTCAGGATATATGTAATGTGCTAGAGGGAAGACAGCTTCTTAAAATCCGTTCTGAAACATCCAAACTACTTTTACATAATTTCTAGATTTGACTCCTGCACTATGGCTTTATAAAGCAAATTGATGAAATGTTGCTGAATATATTTTTACTGTCCTTTTGGTGATGACTATTAAAATGTTAATCATGCTTATCTGTTCAATATTTTGTTTTGTAGTATTTTTACAGTGGCTTTAGTGAGTGTTTTTCCTATTTATTCAATGTACAGTGTTAGTTTCTTTTTCAACTTGTAAGTTTGCTTGTATCATTTCTTTTTTTAAGGTCTGGGACCTTGATGAACTTTACTTTAGGGCTGAAGGGTGAGGCCAGTATGTGAGACATTTATTTAAGGTCCAAGGAGAAGTGAAGACTATTTCTCTTCTGCCTTTGTTGGGATATGGTTTCGTACCCTCTACATAGCAGAAGTGCTTTGGAAAGTGCAGGTTTTGGAAGGTGCTTTTTTCATGTCTCTGGATGAAAAGTATTACTGTGCTGGTCAGTGAGAGAGCTTTTCAGAAAGAGTAGCACATTCCAGATTTGATTAGCTCAACCCTGATGGCTGCCCCTGTTTTTTGAGGTTGTTTTTGAATGGTCATAATGACCACTCAAGTTAAATAACTTACAGAATCAAATACACTGTAGTCATGGGAGGTGGAGGGAACCATAGGTGAAAATAGCTTGTTGCATCTGGATATTTTTTATCAGAGAAAGGAATACTTTGTGAAAATCAACTTGATTTTCCTGTCATTGTGCTTGACTGCAGGTGTGTATATCCTGTATTAAACCAGGCAAACTAGAAAAGTCCTGTTTCCCAGCAACCCAAAGGGTGTGTGTTTGCCTTAGATAACTGCAGTATGTTTAAAATCACATATTTGAAGATGACTGAGGAGTCCTCTACTTTCAATGCAGAATAAGATGGATTAGGTCATTTCTGTTAAGGATATAATGCTGACATTGCCAGTTAGCTAGACACAAAAGATTTTATGATGAGATACTGATCTTGTGGTGTAAGTTACTGTAGAAAAAACAGAGAACTCTGTAAAGCAGAGACTGAAGACAAGGGTGGCAGTCACACTATAAAATCTGGTCCATTATGTAACATTAGGATGAAAAGCAGCAGAGAGAAGCTCAATTTCCAGAGTCCAGCTGCTTCCCTACTTGCAATGCTGTAGATAAGGCAGGAAATAATTAATACAAATGTACATTCAGAAGAACACTTACATTTTCCAAGTGCATAAAAAGGCTGATATTAAGTTTTTCGTATCATTGCAGGCCACATATGTTTACCTTTTTGTGTGTGTGTTGACGTCTTTCTCAACAGTTTTACCCAGAGAACCAAAACATGGATTTCCTGTTCTTTAAGCGGAAGCTGAGTATGCGGTCAGTTCTTCTTCAGCTGCCTTCAGTTATTTTACCTATGTAGATGTGAAAGCACAAACCATGGACTAGCCTGCCTGTTCAACAGCAGGTGCTATAAATCTCCTCTAGCATTGGGCAAGGACAACATTCCAGAGTATGTCGGTCTTGTCATGCTTCATAAAAAAGATCTCAAAGGTCAGATAGAGGGAGCATGCTAATTAAGGAGAAAAATGTTTTCTTTCTGTACATTCATAGATCAGTAAGTTCAGAAATATTTTCCATTACTTTTATTATAATTTCTATGTATTGCATGGATATTAGTTTCCAATGAAATGAGTATTTTGTCCAGATCCCTTTATTTAGAAAGTTTGCTCTGATTGGTCATTTTAAATTGTAGTGGTCAAGTTTTGTCACAGTATTACCAGCAAGGTTTGGGTTTTTCAGCTGCTTAACTTCCTTTGTTGGAATTTCTTCCTTTATTGTAGTTAAGAGCTGTGGATACCATAAACATAACTGCACTTTGCATGAAATCTCAGGCAAGGAGTATCAGTCAGGATAGCGGCAACAGAATTGTTTGATGTCTTTGGTTATTAAATACGTGAAAAAAATTCAACACGTAGAAGGAGTTGTCAATGATGCTCATGTAATCTGTCACTGCAGTCTGTGCTTGTAACTTCCCTTTTAAATGTGTGGAAGAGGCCTACATGGATTAAAGGTCATGGTATGTGTATTGCTGTCAGAGTGCATTATAGTGGCAAATTGATGCATTTTGTTCCATGCCCTCAGTCTCCATGGGTTGTAATTTCTGTGAAAGGTGGAGATGAATAAACTTGTCTCATTTTATTATTGTAAGATGAAACAGGCATGAATTTCTCATGGTTCTGAGCTTTCTGCCCAGTTCTTGTACTCTGCCTGGAACACTCTTCCTGTAATCACACCTTTTGCATGTAGCTCTCAATATAGCTGGGCAGCCTGAGTCCAGCCTTATATTCATTAAGTTTTGCTGTTTTAACTAGTAATGATGGGGAGAGTGTGTTTCCATGGGCAGACAGGTCTATCCTGTGGTTTTTTGAAGGGATCTTTGGAATTTAATGAATTTTTATTCTATAGGCTGATAAATCTAATTGAAGTTGTGGATTAAAAAAAAAATTAGTTAGTTCCTGCAGGCCCTTTGATGCTGTGGATGCTCTTATGCTTGCAGACTAAGTGGTTTAGCAGGCACAGTAACTCCCCACCAAAGAAACTGAACGTATGGCAGCGGAGTAAGAGTGAATAATGCATGGTGAGGCTGCCAAGCAGGAAGATAGAGAGTGCTGTAGTGACCACGCATGTGGCAGCACTTGGGGCTTTCCAAGAGATAATCTAGCTGTAATGCTTTTGATTTCTAGGGAAGAAATTGCTAGAAACACGATACAGTTCTATCTCAACAAGACTCACTTGGACTAGGCTAGATGTCTTGTTGCTTCTGTTGTTACAGGAACAATTTGGTTGCATCTCTTTTTAAAGGTGTATATATCACCTTTCCTCAAAAAAACCAAACCTATGACCAGTTTACAAAAGGTGCTGCTTTTCTCAGCTTCACTGTGTTCCTTCACTCATCTGGTAATGAGGTTACATAAGTTAAAGTGGATCTGATTCCTCTTGAATGCAGTGATTAGTGCTTCAAGTGAACTAATCCAAACCACTGCATCCATTACGTGCACACAACCGTAGCTGAAGCAAGGTAGGGGGCAAAAGGAGATTACTGGGTAAAAAATGATAGTTCAACATGAGTTTCCTTTTTGATAGGCTCATATGGGGGTCAGAGTGAGAAGAGTGGCTTTGATGTATCTATCAAGTGTAATTTTTAGCTCTAATTTCATGAAGAGTAATAGTCAAAGCTAGATTTAAACGAGGGGCTTTCACATGTCAGTGATGTCAGGTACTTTTTCTGTGGAATGCCATTTTTTTAAAGTCTTCATCATTGTTAATACACAAATGGTGGTTTGGCCTCCCATCCGTACATAGTGTTTTTATTATCAGTGATTTTGGTCCTGTTTTGTGAACTATAAAAATTTAAATACCCTTCTGCATTTTGGAAGATAGACTGTATAAGTGAGGATTTTTTTTTTTAAAATAAAGATTCAATCGTTTCATCGAAAAGACTACAGTGTGCAAAGGTGAAGTACATTGTTTCAGGTTGTGTGCTGGGGTATATTTAATCTCTTCTGGTGTGTTTAAAATCTATTAATAAACTTAATGGTTTTTTCTGCTGTATTCGGGCTCTTTTTTGGTAACAGTTGTCAACATTGAAAATTGTAAGGACTTCATGGAGGTTGCAAAGATTTTTGTTATGGTAAAAGCCTGGGATTTTTTGGGGGGGGTTGGGGTTTTTTTTAAGTAAAGGGTGCAACCAGGATATTAACTGAACAACCAAGGATGCCCTCCACAGAAGCCCTGTGTGAAGTGAAGGGTCATTCAGAGTTGGAGCTCGTTTAGCTTAGAGAACAGGAAGAATAAAACACTGAGTGTGATTTAAAACAAGCACCTCTTTTAACATACAGATTCAAAGGGTACCGCGCAGCAACAGGTCAGACGCTCTTCTTCTTGGCTGCTGAGTAATCACTCGTCATTTTTTTTCCGATGTGATCATTGCTGAGAAGTGAAACCGAGCCCGGCCTGTGGATTGCGGTGAGTGCCAGGACGGTCCCCGCCTTTCCGGCGCTGGGGACCAGCGGGCAGCGGGCTCCCTCTGCAGCTCCGGGAGGAGCTCCGTGCTCTCTGCGGAGCTTCAGGGATGCACTTCCCTCTCTTCTGAGTGGCACGTTTAAATCTTCTCTGTGTTCAGGGACCCTGCATTCAGGCAGCTCACATTCGTGTCCAGTGTTCTGAGCAAAGGTATTGTTCAGCCAAGTGTTATTTGGTTGCTAAAAGCACTGCACTTTCAGATTTGGTACAGTATTTCAGTCCTTAAGGTATGCAGACTTTCAGATTGTTCTGAACGTCTAAATCTCAAAGTGGAGCAACTGATGGACAATAGAAACATTGCAAAGTTTGTATCAGAGAAAGTAATGTGATTACTGTTAGTAGTTAGTTACTAATTATGGTAATTTTGCAAATTCCAAGTGTTGAATGGATATGGATGTATGTTCTTTAAGTATCTTGGGTTTAGTACACAAAAGAACATCTTGTGTTACTATTCTATGATTGCTGTACTGCGGATGACAAAGGAAAAATTTAAATTTTTATGGGGCTATTTTTGAATGCCTTACTTTCTTTAATGTTTTTACCTGTTTGCTCTTACATTGCTAAAAACATGAGCTGTGTCTGCAGTGCTTTAGTGCAGCAGCTCTTTGATTTCTGGAGTCTGCGTGTGCTGGCATGGTACTACAGTATGTAAACTTAGAAACCTCTTGGACATCTTTGTAGCCCTCCTGGGGAAGAAGCAGCAGTTAAAAAGCCCTACGATAAAACAGAACCCTGGGTATTGTAAAGGCTTGCAGGAAGAAGGAAAAACAAGGTACATTATATGATGCAGAAAAACAGACTAGGAGTTGCTACCGTTTGCCTGTGCAGGCTCTTTCAGCAGAGGGCAGTACTGGCTAGGCTGGCCTTAATGTCCCGCAGCTGCACAATCACAGACAGCAGGATGTGGATGTGCCAAGCTGGTCTCAGTACAAGCTTTCAGCTGAGTGTGTTTGTAATAGGTGTCTGGAGGGGGACTGTGAATAGGTTTTGGAACCCTTGTGTAAAATTACAGTCAATCCAGTATTGCAAGATGAAGTTCTGTTAGTCACTTATCCATGCCTGCTTGGCAGGGTTGCTGTATTCTTTGGTTACCAGCCCCTTGTCCAGGTGAATCTGTCTGAGATTCCCTGTTTTCCTGATTACAAAGAGAGTAAGTCCAGTGCATGGGAACCAGCAAACAAGGTGAAAGCAAGATGTGTTCTGGACTGCTGCTGGTGCTGTCAGTTGGTTCAAAGCAGGATGGTTATTGCATTGCCACAAAATATAACCAGCTTTTCACAGAATGACAGAATCATTCAGGTTAGAAAAGAGTCCAGGATCACTGAGTCCAACCTTAGACCAAACACCCCCATGCCAACTAAACCATAGCACTGAGTGCCGTGCCCAGTCATGAACAGCTTCAGGGACAGTGATTCCACCACTTTCCTGGGCAACCCATTCCAATGTTTAACCACCCTTTCAGTGAAGAATTTCATCCTGATGTGCAACTTGAAGCTCTCCTGGCACAGCTTGAGGCTATTTCCACTTGTCCTATCACTTGTTTCCTGGGAAAAGAGACCAACCCTCTGCTGGCTATACCCTCCTTTCAGGTCATTGTAGAGAGCTATAAGGTCACCCCCGAGCCTCCCTTTCTCCAGACTAAACCACCCCAGCTCCCTCAGCTGCTCCTTATAAGACTTGTGCTCCACAACCTTCCCCAGATCTGTTGCCTTCTCTGGACATGCTCCAGCACTTCAATGTCTTTCTTGCAGTGAGGGGCCCAGAACTGGACACAAGACTCAAGGTACAGCCATTTATTTTCATTTTATTGGTAGTCCCCCACTGCTTGTTTTTCTGCTGGTGTAGAATCCATTTAAGAGGTTATCTTACTGTGTGATTGATGAAAAAGTGTCAATGTCAAACACGTCATTAATTGTAAGCTTGATTTGAAGTCCTTTTTCCCCTGGAGCCTACTGGAATATTCTAGGCATCTTCCACAAGGTGGAGCTTTAAGGCTCTGTGGCTGGGAATTTTTCCCTCTTGACTAATAAGCAGAAAGATGAATAGAGTTCATGAAATCTTATAAAACAGGTATAAACCAACTGTTTCAACACTTCAAGAAAGAGAGTAAGTTTTAGAAAAAAGCAACAGACTCAACAGATATTTTGGACTGTAATATGTCTGAGTCACTGGAATTAATGTTGTGAAAGAGAAAAGGAAGGATTGGAAAAAATAGTTCTCATTACTTATTTATTATTTTGGTATTACTGTTTGTTTGCTTCCAAACTGACTTGAAAGGCAGGCAGAACTAGATAGAGAAAAGCATTATCAAAATAGTTGCTAACTCTTCATTTGTCAGGAGGAGGGGTTTTTTTTTTTGTTTTGAACAGTCCTACCCTGAAATAAGAGGAGGAAACTCTAGATAACAGCTATTCTGATAGATTAAGAAAAGGCAGAAAGCCTATTTCTTTTGTGCAGCTGTCTTTTCAAGAGTGAGCTATGTATGCCTGTTCTCTAGAAGAGCACCTTTTTCTGTTTTTCACTCTGCCTCCCAGAAGTTTCATCTTGCTGAATTCTGGAAAAATGCTACTGGTATTTCAGGCTGTGTTTCAGTAATCCATTATCTTGGGCTTCCCATGTTTCTTTGAGTATCTGAACTGTGTTTTACTCTATTGCCATCTTGTCGGAAATCCCCTGCTGTTGATTTTCTTGGAATGGAATTCATCATCTGCTCGCTGCGCTGCTGCTGGTAAGGCCATTTTATACATTAACTAGCACAGACGTGTGTGGACATGAGCTGGTACTGTGCATACAGAAGCTGAGAAGGAGTTTAGCTGAAGAAGGGGAAGGAGGACTAGGTGAAGGAATAGCAGCAGGGAGAGAGAAAACCAAAATCCTGAGTGTCTTTCCTGTCCAGCTTTTCTACCTCAAGTTAGCCTTTTCTGATGATAACAAATGTTAGTAATCTATTTTTGCCACGTCTCTTTGCATGAAACAAAACCTGAGGATAGGAGAAGTTTACTGAACACTCATTACAAGTGCTGTTTCCCTCTTTCTTCAGTAAACTCCTATGTTGCCCTCAATGTGTTTAGACCAAGAGACTATTAGTACCCTGCAGAGTCTGTTTTGTCACTCTGTGCTTGACTTGAGTTGCAGCTGAAGTTGTGAAACATTTTTTCAATTTAAATCATGTTGTTTCTTTCATGCTTTGCAGGTGGTGTATGCACAAGATGAGAAATTGGCTATGATTTTTAAATCTGTGTTTCAGGAGTCTCCCTAGATTAAGAAGTAGGACTGGTAAGAACTTCGTACAGAGATTGCATATCAGGAATCCACTTTCTCCCTATCTAACATTACTATAGCCCCATCTGATGGTCCTCTCCAGTTTTAGGCACAGAAAATAGCATATGGCAAATGCACTAAAAGGCAGGTGTGCTTTATGCCAAATTGCAATGAGTTAAGAGCCTCTCTGGACAGACTGAGTGCACCTGATTTCTAGACTTCGTGTAGACTGGTGCCTGAGCCAGTCTGTAATGCTTCTGCATCTTGCTGGATCTGTGGCAGAGCCAAATTTTTAATCTTCAGTTTTCCTCAGATGCTATCACAGTCTGGACACACTAAAAACTGTCTAAAATGTAATTTTCTCTGGGTTCCACTGTATTTTTTTTTCCAGGTATCCTTGTCATTCATTATGTTCTAGTACCAGTTTGACACTAGCTGAGTAAATACAGATGTTGATATGGAAGATGTGGGGGACTGCTTTGGCAGTTTGAAGAGCCCGTCTCTGTAATACAATGTTAGGTTACATTTCTGAGCCACAACCTCAGAAAGGACATTTGACTTGCAGAAAAATGAAGTAATATGAGTAGGGTGGTGGAGTGAGCTTGAAGTCATGGAGATTTTTTTTCTCACATGTTATTTGACATGTTGCATGGGCAGGAATTCTTCCCCTTCTCTCATGCTGCTTCTGCCAGTGTAGTCGTCCAGTTTCTGAGGATTCTGAGTACTCCACCCATTCTCTTTATCAGCAATAGCAGAAAATACCTTTCTTTTCTGAAAACTACAGCAGTATCAATCACTTAAAAAGACTGTGGATGCAAGTTTTTGCATAATCCATAGTTTTGTAACAATGAGTGATTCCATAGCAGTCAGTTCTAAACTCCAATGGCTGTCTGTGGAGCTGGATAAAGGATTACTCATTTCCCATTCAAAGAAATGGTGATTTTGACAGGGAGTGCCAGGGTGAATGGAGTTAATAAAGCCAAGGATATTGAGGGTATATTTACTAGGGGTAAATACTTAGATTTTTATATATTACACAGGCCAATGCTCTACTGACAAAACCACCCCAAGCAGACAGTTCAGAGGCATTCCTGTGTTGGTAACAAGATACAGCTGTCTGAGAGCAAAGATTTTCTTAGCACTTATTAGCCAAAAGATCATTGTTGCTTTATTTAAAAGAACTTTGGTATAGAGCTATCAAATAGCAACCTAAACCAGAGAATACAGATGGAAAAGGGTCTAAGTGTAGCCTAACCCTTGGAGAATGGCATAGGCAGTTGTTGACTGTTTAGCTGGATTCCCTTATGGTCCATTTTCAGTGTAAGTCCTATTTTCAGTACAGAATATGAAAGAAATGCTGTGTAGCCATTTATTTAGCTTATAATCAGTGTGAGAAATCCCTTTGCAGCTTACAAAGAGGGAAGGGTGATAGTGGAAAATACCATTACTGGGAAGATAGATGCTATAATAAAATTGCCTGTGGCTTCAGCATCTCTTTTTTTCAAGTTTACTAGTCCATAGCGTTGGTGTCTCATCTTCTGTATGATTATCTTGCATTATTTTCATGACACTGGTAGACCTAGATGCTCATAAAACGGAGAGATCAGCAATATAAACGTTAGCCTTTTGTTCCTGCTCTTCCTGCAGTCTTCTGGAGTTTCTTGTGCTGAGTTCCAAGATGCTGAGATGCAAGGAGAATGGTCATTGCACCTTAAATGCTAGACTGATCTTAACTTTAAAAACAGAATTGAAAACAGGGATGTGGAAGTAATGCTTGAGTTCTAAGGCAGCAACCTCTTATTTCCCACTGTCTTGCCAAACATAGTGCAAAATTATCTGTCCATTTAGTTGCCCCTAGGGCTGTTACAGCTTGGCTTTAACTGCTGGACCAGGTGTGTGCACTTCTCATCCTATTTTAAAAGCCACAACATGTAGAATTTACAGCTAAAGCAGTCATCATCTCCATTAATCACAACGTGTTCACTTGTATTTGTTCTTTTGCTCTGTGGGTGTATCCTGGTGGCTGAGTGTCTGTCCAGGTGTCAGGGCAGTCATTGGCTTCTCTACTTTCCCTCAGTCACTTAGCTCCCTTGGCCTTCTCTGGGTATTTAAATTCTGGGTTTTTTTCTAGGTTTTCTTTAAAGCATGACTAATTATACGAGTTTTAGAAGGTGTTTGGTTTTTTTTTTTTTTTCCATTCCACACTCTTATTCTTCTATCAAGTTTTCTAGACACGTGCTGGCTGGAGAGTCAACTAGGGAAAGGTTGGTATGAAAGCTCACAGCAAGGGTGTCATCAGATGACACCCTTCAGGGTGTCAGGCTTCAGATCAGAGGCCAAATGCGACACTGCACTCGCTGGATTTTGTTCCAGTCTGTGAACCACCCTCAGCTGGGTTACAAGTCCAGCTTTCGTCCCAGTGTCTGGTTAATAAACCACTGACTTAAATAAAAAGAATCCATCTTCCCAGTGGCAAGGGGATAGGAGCCTTGGATCATAATGGGAGTGGTTTACTGTGTCCTCTTATGTTGCATTGACTCTACAGCTGATGGACTTAATTTTCTATGAGTTTCGTACCTGGTCCGTTCCACCAGTTTGTTTTATGTCGCTCGTATTAGGTAAGGTTTGTAGGTAGTTGGTAACTGATTTCAGTTTTAAATATCATAATTTCTAGGTCAGATTTTAAGTTGATAGAATTAGGTGATACGTAATTAGGTGCTAGCCAACCACTGATTTTGAATGTATATATTTGAATCAAATAATTTCTGATGAAGCTGCACCTTTTTTAATCTGTTGAGGAACTAAAGAAGGGAAGAGGTGAAACAGGAACTTAAAACCAGTTCATCAGCTACACCTATTACACAGTAAATGACTGTAAATCACACAGTGGATATTTCATAGGAGCAGATAATTCTCAATGAGACAATCCTAAATGTTTGTGGGAGGAGCTGTGGATATTATCATGCAGTTAGTATATTATCCTAACAAGCAAACAGATCACACCTCTTAAATGAAAGGAGTTATCTGAAAAGGATTTGAACTATTTTGAGATTACATATAAAATTTTTATGCGTGTCTCTGAAAAAGATTGTTTTCTAATAATGTACAAATGCTAAGAAAAATAAAAACATAGTATATGTGATAAAAATCTAGCCAGAGTAACTCATACAGCTTATTTATAGGATTTTGTTTTCAGAGTGTCCTATAAAGGAGTGGTGAATTTTCTTCAGGATAGTTTTTTGTATGAGTTTTTTATTTTCTGGTCAAAATGAGACTAAAGAAATATCTTAAAGGCAGTATTATGACATGCAAATGATGAAAGCAATAGAAGGACATGGACAACTAGATTCTAAAATCAGTGGTAAAGTGGTAAAGAACAAGAATTAGACTGAAAAATGCCGGTGTGATAACGGCACTGCAGTGCCTCTAGACTGTGTTGCTTTTTCCCTCAAGGAAGATATGTTTTTGTATTGACCTTCAAACGACAAAGACATGTTTTGCCTAATTTTTCCCACCACTGTACTGTTGTGTTCTTTTCCTTTCTGGATTTTTAAGGCCCTATCTGAAATTGGGAAATTTTTTGTGCTGTGTCAGTTTGTCTGTAACTTCTCCTTTCCTACCCCTGCTGGGTTTTACTCAAGTTCTACAATTTGTTCTTTCTCTTGCAGTTCATTTCCTAAAGTAATCTTTCTAGCCAAGAGCTACATTAGAGCCTTCCTGACAGCTCCAGTCTTTAAATGAGGAACTGTCTTTGCTTACTGCATTTGATTTTAGAATAGTTTATGCCTAAATGTATTCTACTCTGAAGCATACAGCTTTATTTCAGATTTAAACTCTCTTGGCTCTTGGAAATATTGTTTCATTACATATATAATAAATCAAGTATTGTCATAGCTTTTGATATGAATAGAGTTAAAGGCGTTGTGAACAGATCTTACTAAAACTTACGAAAGTGTTGTTCAGTGGAGCTTCACTTGGAAACAAAAAGAAAAGGGTTTTTAAATTTCTTCTTATTTTGGTAAAATTTTTAGTTTCTCAAATAAGGGATGTCAATCATTCTCTGAAGCTTGTACATGAATGTATAATGTTGGTGAGAGATGATCTGTTGGTCTTTGTGATTACAGAATAATCTGGTTCTGTTGTCTCAGAGATAAGGACTAGTGATCTGGGAGAGTCAGAGTTTGAAAATAGTTCATTGTAGGGTGATGATCCTTAATGAAATTGAGTAATGAACTTGTGTTTTTGTCACGTTTCAGAAAATCTCCTGTAGATGACAGGGATCAACAGGACTCAGACCTATCATCTACCTTTTTCTTCTGCATCTGCTTGTCAAACATCTGCTTTGTAGTAAAAACTGAGGCTCTGGTTGTCTGTTCAGACCCCTTTCCCTTTGCCCTTTTATTAGCTTTCTGCAGCTTTGTAGGGAGTAGATTGTATAAAGTATGCCCCTGGAAAGCAGAGGCCGTTAAAAGGTTTAAGACAAATTTGTCTGAAGACAAAGAGGGCATTGAGGAAAACTGTGGAGAGGGATTGAAGGGCTTTTGCAGTGCAACAGAGCCTTGTCTGTGCAAGACTCAGCCTGCCTCCGAGTTCCAGCAGGCTGCCGAGAAGCAGGCCAAGAAAAGACTCTCCAAGACCCTGTTCCCTTCATCTGTAGTCTGCCATCTGGACAGAGGGATGGCTAGAGGGTTCCTGGAACGTATAGAAAGGAATCTTGAGGGCTGAAAATAAGTGCCACTGGAGACAGGAAGTGTCTGAGACTAGGAGGGTTGGAGGAGGGGAGCCGCTCTGGGGGTCACGGTGCCGGTAAGGGTGAGGGGCAGATAAGGAGAGCTGCTGTGCTGCATTAGAAGGTGCACAGCTTTTCCTTCAAGCCCTGAATATCCCTCCATTTACTGCTTTATGTACTTGAGGGCATCTTAGCTGTTTGTTGCAGGAGTTCATCTGAGTGATTTGGATCCCTTTCCCTTGTAGAAAGGGTCACTTAAATTTGTAGCCCTTGGCATAATAGGGACTTTGAAATTGGACAGGTTTATAGAAAGATAAAGTGGTGCCAGCCACTCAGAAATTTGATCTTGGTGTTGTCATGAAGCTGTATGTTGCTTCAGCCTAGTTTTTGGTGGGGTCTGTTGCAGTCAGGTTAGATGATGTTAATGAGTGAGCAATGTTCTCCTGAATTTTCTCATGTAGCAAAGTCAGTAAGCTACGATATTTTATTCCTTTAGTGTGCTTTAGTAAGTGTTATAATACTGGAGAAAAATGTTATTCCTTTCTGAGTTATCAGGGTGGCACAGCCTTTGTATTCTTCTCAGAATGGAAATGTCAGCTAGTCATATCACCCATCTTTTCCTCCTGTAAGAGCCTCTTAAACCTCTAGAGAAACCTTAGAGTGAGAATTCTTTGCATCACCTGCTTTGCAGTTTTAAGGGTAACCAGCCAGATAACTGTGAATGGTTTTTGCTTTGTGTGCTGGCCTCTGAGTATTAAGTTGAAACGATGTAAGTTTTCATTTTCAAAGAACGTGGTCGTGGAAGCAGCTCCTTCCTATTACTGAGCTTTTCAATGCACACAATAAACATCTCTTCACGAGATTTCAGGGCCATTAGCTTCTAGAGGATGTTCTTAGGAGGCCCAGGCACTGCTGCCAGAGAAAGTTACGCTCTGTGCATAACTGAGCAATTTTCCTTCACTTAATACTTCTGAAAAATGAAAAGGAAAAATGAGCGTGTCCTCAAATATTTACCGTGTATCCCCTGTGAAGGTGGTGGTACATTTCTTATTACTGACTTTGGCAGTGAAGTGTGCATTAAGTGTCAGCACTCACTGGCCTGCTAGAACTGAGCTGTAACTGAAAGTCTTTTTCTGGGTAAGAGAGGAAGTTTCCAGAGCAATTGTTTAATCAGCTACATGTGCTGGCAGCCTTCTTGGTGAGATCACCACAGGTAGTTTATGATTTGATTGAAAATTAATGGGGCAATTACAGCATGAGACCTAAGAGTAGAAGATGCGGGTTTGGAATGAGAATCATGTCAATGCAGTAACAGTAATTTTCAGGTTCCTCGCAGTACTTGTTCAGCAAATAAAAGCCTGTCAGACAAATCTTACTCTAGAAATTCTAATTTACATGTTGATTAATACCTCTGCATTTGAAAACCAGATGAATATTATAAACTTCTCGTAATGGAAAAAGTAGATCCTTCCACAGCAGTATCTTTACTGCTAAAAGGTTTATCCTAGTTTTGTTTCCCTCTAAATTACTCAATATATCATCCCTCAGAGTGTACCAGTAAGGACTGTAATTATTCCAGAGGCTCCACACACAGCCACCATTTGAATCTGTAATTAGGGGGAGTGCAGGCTTTCTGTGCTTAGGTTATGTTGTTCTCCAGCTGCAGGATGTGTTTCCAACTCCATAGCGCAGAGTAGAGCTGCACAGTGTTGCAAAGTGAAATACCAATGTATAGGTTTAAATGCTTCTTGTTCTTGATAAAAATAATGAGTAGTGGATAGCATGATCTCTGTGCCAGCTCATTACTTTTCATATGATTGTTTGGGGGGAAAAAAAAATCCTGCCTCCTTAAATGTCTTAGTATTGAATAGGGGTAAACTGGATTCTTTGCTAAGTTTAAGAGCCGTGTGGCATGTTCTTTTCATTTGCAAACTTTTTCCCAAATGTCATTAGTCCTTCCTTAGAGCAGCAGCTTGCCAGAAAAGAAATTTCAGTAGATTGTCCGTGTTTACATGAGTCATTGCCATTGCTGATTCTTTGCTGGAAGAGTTTTCTGTTACGCGTATCTCGTCTTGTTGTAAATCCGGTGATTTTTAGGTTGCTGCTGGACACTTCTGCAGCAATTTTGGAAATGTTATAACCTTTCTTGGATTGTGGTATATGTGTAATTGTAGCATAGTGCAGTATAACAAAATGGATAGGGCAGATATTTCTTTGGATATGAGGAAAGAGCACACAAGTGATTAATGTAATTTTGAGCCAGGCCAAAGGAAAAAAAAAAAAAAAATCTCCTGTCTTCTCAAGAAGCTTGCTGCATTCATGGCAGGTTTTTTTTCACCTTTGTTTCACAAGGAAAAATAAAGAAAAGACTTTTTAAACTGACTTTTCTATAGAGAAGGACAAAACACAGCGTAAAGATTGACATGTAATTGTTTCTAATATGCTTAGTCAAAACTTACTGCACTCACTTTTCCTCTTCAAGCACTTGCTGCTGCGCTTTTGTGGGGTTTGTCAAATTTGTCATAAGAGTTTTTGGGGAGTACAATGATGGACTTTTAATAGAATTCCTGCAGATAAAAGGTGGAATTTTATATAAAAGTATTAATGCAAGCACACAGTGCATGTGCTTTCTGTATAGCACATTACTGCTTTATGCCTGACCTGCAGTATGAACTGTCTCTATGTTGTCATGGAATCTCTGCAGTAGCAGAGTTGCTGGTCCCACAGAAAGGAACTAACTGGGGTTTGTGTGATTGCACCAAAATATGTGAACTGGGAGTGAAAAGGAATGAAAAGATGGCCTTGACAGCAAGCCTGATACTAATGTGTGTATGTGTGGGAAAACCTTGTAGTATGTAGACTTGGAATTATTTTGGTCAGTAAGTTAATAAAAATGGTGACTTGTGTTAGCAATATTCAAGTGTTGCAGTGCTGTTTCCTAAGCCAGGTCATGAGTCTAAAATATCAACTGCTCTTTAGGAGATGGGGGAACTGTAAGGAGCAGAAAGGATAAAAGGGGTGAGACAAGGACTCTGACTCTGGATTTAGAGTGTTTTGCAGGTACCTCCATAATAATTTATTTGGCACTGGCATCTTCAGATAAAGATAAGGCATCTCACATGATGATCCTAATTATTTGATGTGTATATTCTTACAGAACTGCAGTGTTTGAGGAAAAAGAAATGCTGTTAAAAAAACCCAACAAAATGAAATAAGATGCTGACAGCCTGCAACAAAGCTTTATATGAACTGTTATGTCTGGTATAGTACCAAGACTAGTAATGCTTCATAGAAAACTGAAGAGCCTCGGGTTTTTTACCACTTAGGAAGAATAAAGCTTTTCTTCACTCAGACTTCAAATGGTTGCATTTTTAAAGGTTAACAGCAGAAGTATTGTAATAACCATTTCTAACTTTCACTGCTCCAAGCTGAGCTTTATCTTATTTTTTATCAATGTAGTCAGGTTTTTTTTGTTCCTAAAACAAGCAGATAATCCATTATTGTTCTAGGATGGAGAGTCTGGTGTTATATATCAATGGACTATAATTTTTCATTGAATTAGCTGTCAGAAGGAAAAAATAGGAATGTTTTTGTGAATTATGATATATCCCAAATTTTAAAACAAGAAAGAGGGTTTGTGTGCAAGTTGACTTGTAATGATATGTGGAGTTAAAGCACAATGAAGATTTTTCTTAATGTTTGGAGTATCTGGAGAAAAGAGATGGGGGTTGCAGGCTGGAGTGAAGGGCAGGTCAAAGCTGGAGAAGCCATGCAAGGTTAAGTTTGCTTTCTACCATTTCTTTATAGGCCCTTTCAGTTGTCAGGCGGGCACCTGAGAAACTGAAGGACCCTGTGCTGGTGTTTGATGTGAAAGAGAGTTTAATATAAAGGTTAAATACAATCATAGAGTGAGTATGGCTGCAAATTATAGATTAGGAGAAAGCTGGATAGGTAGGGGAAGAAACGCCAGCTCTGCTGGAGGGAGAAAGAATTCCAGTTATTAGAGGTTTCCTTCTATACTCACCTGGAGCTGAACCCAGCAGTCTTTGCCTGGCTTGCTTGTCTGGGCTAGCAGAGCAAATGCCATTGTAAAGGTGCCTGTGTCCTGCACTGAAACTGTGCCTGTACAGTCTGTGTGTGCAGCAGGCCTGCAGTCTTGGACTGCTGGGTTTTGAAACTTGGCTTGTACATCTTTTTGGGTATGTACTGTGCAGTACATATCTAAAATCCAGGGGCGGGGGGAAAAAATCCTTATTTGTCGCCCTAGTCATATCCCTTAAAAAGTTGCTCTGACTATTTACTTTTTAAAGTTTTCCTTATTGAATTAGACAATAAAAAAATTTAAAATTGTCCTAAAATTTTAGGACAACCTGTACTGTGTCTTGATTTGTTTGTTTTGGCTTTTTTTTTATTTTGCTTCTAGACAAGATGGTTATAGGTACTGATTATTCTTTGGTTTTATTAAAAGTAAAACATGCAGCCAGGTGTTTTTTGCTAATTGGTCCTTTGTTTTTTGTTTTGTTAAAGTAAAGAAATGAGATTTACTCAGCGTTAAGTGGATGTTAACATTTCCTGGTAGGTGGGCTTGCTCTGTGTCTTTACACATCTGATAGAAGACGGTGTCAGCAGGACGAGGGCATAGTGTGAAAATGGCCCATTATGAGCTACTCAAGCTCCTGGAGTTTAAACTCCTACTCATCAACTCACTGTACTATTTGACCCTAAGCAATTTAATCCCTTTTGTCCCGTTCTTCTGTCTAAAGCTGGAGAATGCTCCACATTGCAGAGATGTAAATGGCCTGGCTAATGATGTGGTAATTGACCTTTGAAAATTGCATGCTAATTAATGTAGTTTTTGCTTGCTCCTGTTCACAGCACTGCGGGCAAGAATGCTTTGATTACTGTAGCTTAGTGACTTTAAGGAAAATTATATGAACTTGCACTAAAAATCCAAGCAAAATAAGGAAGTCAACAACAACAGCAACAATAAGACATTAGATAAATAGTAGATGTTACAGAATAGCATGTCAGGAAAATCACCCTTCTCAATCTGCTGTACAGCCTCTCTTTTGCCCATCTGATGGGAATTAAAAATTGTCTTTAGGGTGGGTTTAATGGTTGATTTTGAAATTAGTTCTCCTGAATCATGAATGCAAACTAGCAGCTCAGCGATTGTGACCCTAAACAATGTGTTTAAACATCCAAGATTTAGGTAGAATCCCTGGGGCGTTACTTGAAATTCTATAATAAGAATTCTATTTTACACGTGTAGAAGACATGGCTCAAGCAGGTACCCAATCTCCTCTTGAAAATAAGGTCCCAGCCTCTGTGACTGTCATATCTGTGTTTCACCCACTTCAGTTAATGAAGCAGTGTTCTAAAGGAAATAGATGGGTAGATAGAAGTAGAAAGATTAAAGCAGATGACTCTACTCTTAGTATTCCTTTTAAATCCTGGAAGAAGTAAAAATGGAATCCATAAAGAAGGGAAGCATAACAAAAATGCAGTCTTAATTAAGATATGTAGGCGGACAAGATTTTTTTGTGGGGAAAGAGTGGGCTATGAGATGTGTACCCTTAGTCATGCTTGAAGAAAAAAAGGTATTTGACCATCATATTTGCATGTGGGCCTAAACTGATGATGGTTAAAAATCTTCCAGGAACACTCAAGAACCTTTCAAATGAAAGGATGTTAAAAATTGAAGTACGTGGTGGCTTTCAGGCAACTCTAACCTGTCATACGAAGTTTTTTTGACTTCATTAACTTGGCAGTTAGTTTTTAAAATTTAAACTGAGTTACTCCTTGATTTTCAGCCAAAACTGGTTCTCATCTAACCTGGGGTCCTCAACATTACTCACTCCCCTTAAGTTGCCCTTTTTCTAGGTAATGGCACATTAAAAGGGTAAGAATTCCAGTGACAGCTAGGGAATTCTGCTTTTAATGTTAAATTACTCCATCTTTTGCCAGGAGGAAGATGTTTCATTCCCAAGGTTTGCTTTGTTCCCCTCAGATCATCTGTTGCTACTGAAGAAGTATATTGCCATGTCTCTGAAGGCGTTTAAGATCAGCTTTCTAGGCTAAATGCTTTTATGATATAAGACTGCGTACAGGGATGGGATACATTATGTTACTGAAGAGTTAGGGATTGCTTTGCATTGTAGGTTTTCCCATTATGCAAGCTCGAGGGACTACTCTGCCAGTGGAAGTCTGTAAAAACAGAAGTGTGGCCAGGCAGCAGTTGTGCAAAGTGTGTATGAAATTTAGTGGTGGGTATACAATTTTTTTTATTGTATTTTTTTTCACTTGAGAATGGTAGCATATAAAGTAAGAATCTGTTAGGCTTTGTCTACCATACTGCCTTGAGAGCTGAGCTCCATGTTCAGCAAAAATCTGTAGAGAAGGTATGTGTGTGCCCAGATGATGGAATGAAGGGCAGTTATTGGGAACTCAAATGCAGCTTCTCTCAGGTAAGAGGTGTTTTGAAAGGCAGGAGGCCTAGGCACTGAGGTTTGAATTGAGAGTTGAGGATTTCTAAACTACATTATTCTTTTATTTGATGTTTGGCTTTGCATTAGTTACTTCATCCCACTAAACCCTAGACTCTGTACTTTGACTGCCCAAGTGTTTCCCACAGTGTTGTTATTGCTGCTGTACGCTTTGGGAAAAGGGATACCAAAGTGGAAGATGCCAACTGGTGGATGTAGCAGATTTTTTGTTCCTGGCCTTAAATTGTTTAAGTATCAGGGAGTATTTTATAGCTACCAGCTCTCTGATCTTGAAAGTCCAGTAGAGTTTTACTTCACATTCACTGCTGTGCCTGAGCAAACACAATGAAAAGGCACCACGTGGATGGTGCCCTGTGTTGTCTCAGTTATCCTCAGTAATGGGGACAGACAGAAACAGCACTGACTTTCTGATTCTGTTTCCAAGTAGTTTCCTTTTATCTGCTTCACTTTATAGCCATTTCCTCCTGGGTCTTTCCACTGTAATGATTGTAACAATCACTGACACAGGTTACAGGGATTGAGCGCTTTTTCCGAAGTGCTGTTAATATTTTCAAAAGTGCTATGTAAATGTTAATGTTCTGATGCTCTCAAATATGAGGTCCAGACTCTGACTGGGGTGAAGTATTCTTGTCCTTCTTTGAAGGATGGATGACTGGGCTTATGCCTAGGATTTGTCTACAAAGACTTTTTGTTGAACATTTAGGATCTAGCAAAAATGTGAATAACAGCAGCTGAAGTCAAATTTGGCAAGGGCTTTGCTAGGATCACCTAAAAAAAGCCAGTGTTAAAATGATTTGTGTTGCTGCCTTTGCCTTGACACACAAAGTATTTTTCACTTTGCACTTAATTTCAGAGAAGCTGTTTCATTATGTCCAATAACTTGAAGTACAGAATAACCTGCAAAAATAATCTCGTATTTATTTCTTTTGAGACAGTCAATTTGCTTTTCTGTGAAGCTAAAGCATAAAGGATGTCCGATAAGTGACTCTACAAATGCAGGATGATATTTTTTTATGATCAGAATTTATTCCTGATATACTCAATTTTCCACTTTTGTCCTCTTTTCATGCCAGTCAAAAACTGATAGATTAGCTTAAAGCTTCCGATTGTAGTTGTTTTCCTGTAATGTGTGTGTTGGTTTTACATTTTTTTGTTACTAATCTTTGGTGTCCCACCCCCAGTACTCCCATGCTCCATTTCCCACACATAATTCCTTGGGTCAAAACCAGCCATATTCCATGGATGCAGAAGTTGAGATTTGTACTGGATACTGAAGTGCAGAGAGTTCATCAGTGTGCCCCTTAGCAAGTAAGCATTTTTGCTTACTTTTGCACAGGGCTTTCAGACCCATCTGAATTAGGAGCTGCAAACTAACAACTTATTGGCTGCCAGATTTGTCCTCATTTACAGGTGCAAATGTTAAATTCCTTGAATAAATAATTCTCTGTAATTTATTATACTTGGCAATAAGAATCTGTATCAGCAGTCTGAATTTGGGATTGAAGTAAATTTTCTTTACCCTCTTGTGAGAGGAGCATTCCAGAGTCCCTTCAGTGCGTCTGTGCAATAGCAAGGGTGGTAGTGGAAGAGATGAATGAATCTTTGAGGACATTGGGAAGGATGTGCAAGACCAAGCTCATAATCAAGTTTAAAAGGAGGTTCAGAGTGAGGGCCTGACACTTTTCATTTGTTACAAATTTAAAATATTACAGTAGCTGAGCACATAGTTATTGTATAGCTGTTGTGTTCACCTATATATGGCATGTGATCTGTTTTATAAAACTTGTATGTGTTGGTTTTTTCCAGTTGTATTTCCTGATACCTCTTGTTTTTAATGATTTGTTCTGTATTCAACCAAAATTACAGCCTCTTTTTAGTATTTAAAGAACTTTCCTCCTTTCCTTTTTTAAGGGCTTTCTATAAAAGTTTTACTTGTTGGATATGAGGTGTTTGTATTGGAATCTGGGTACTGTTTAATTATTAACAAAACCAATCTAGTTTTAAACTGTTTCTTTAGTTGAAAAACTGCTTGTAGCTTTTAGCACCTTAGTATAAGACCACTTGGCTGAATTAAAAAAAAAAAGGAAAGAAGCCAGTTGTGCCATCAAAAACTTGACTGTTTTTCTTCCTGCTTGTTTTTGTAGGCTTCAGGGAGTTGTATGTGCCCGATCATGTTTAATTTTAGCTAAAGTCTCTTTCTCAGAAATATCTCTCCTGTTCTCCCTCTGTGGTACTTCCAGACTTCTCCTGGATTGTATCACTAGCTAAATTTTGCAGCAGAGACTTTTATACCGACTGGGACTGGTTGGGTGGAGCATGTTGGTAACTCATACAGTTCTTTCCTGTTCTTGGGCTGAAGGGGCAGTGCCTGCTCTAAATTACCTGCTCACTGCTCTTGCCAAGAACATCAATCTTCTCTTACTATTTTTTGTGTTACTTTATGAGCCTTCCTTTGAGATGGTCAGAGTTTTGGGGGCTGATCTGAATGGGGGTCTTCATGCTCTACAGCCCTTTGCTAGAGTTCTATAAATACCTGTTGTGCCTGCGCCCATCTGTGTGAATCAGGGCAGCCTTCACCTCCCACTGAAGCATTTCTTTTGCTGCAGTAGTTTTGTTAACCCTGTGTAAGGACCACTCTCTAACACCAAAATTAATTACTGGAGTCTGTCCATCTGCTTCCGTTTTTAAAACCTAAAAATAATTTAAAATAAGTTGAAAACAATGCACTTGAGTACTGTGAAGTCCAGTACCGAACTTTACATTACGTTAACTCTTTTGGACGACCTTTGCAAAGAGCAACGTGTCTGTGTTCATTTTCTCCAAACCTATCTCCAGGAAACTGCCCCAAATGGGGGATCAAAGTAGGCAGTGTGCCAGAGGTTTGTGTTTCAGACAGTTTGGCACATGCTGAAAGCTTGGTCTTTCCTGTATTAAGCCATGGGCAGATGTCCATTAAGAATGATTAGGCAAAATTTATATAAAGACCTTGTAAAATGGTGTGTGTGGTTTTTTCCTTTCTTTTTTTTCCTGCTTGTCCCCTATCCTCTTACTTAATGTTTTGTGTGGGTGTGTATTTTTTTTCTAAATTTATAAACCCTGGCTTTTGCCCTGGTCCGGTAGAAACTGCTCACCCACCCTTTTCCGTTTCCAGGCAGATTGCTGTTCTGTTATTACAGTTCTGTAACTTTCTCCAACACTGTCCTGGGTTGCTTATTACAAACAGCTTGCAATAACCCTTTCAGTGCTGCTGGCATTTTTGCTTTAAATCAGGACTGCCTGTTACATTCATTGGAAGAACCAAACCAAAAATCTTCTAAAAAGCAGATCAAAGACTTGCCCCTGTTACGTCTTTCTGTTTGGATATAGGAAATGTGTTATGGCTTTCATTTGTATATTGACCATCATAGTGTCGCCACACAGGACTGTTTTTCTTTCTTTTCAATACTAAGCCAAAATCCCCACTGAAATGGGATTTCTTAACAAGCTTGGCAAAGAAATCCCTTCAGCTCTGAAGCTGAGAAAGCACTATCTTCAAGTGCCAAATGAATTAGAAGAATTTGGGGATAACATTTACATCTATGTCTTAGAGTCAGTTTTCCTGTTCTCCTTCTCCTCTTTTACTTTTTCATTCCCTATCAAGCAATAATTGATAGTGATGTGTAAGATTTTTGTTTTTCTAATATCAGTGTTTAAATTAAGCCTGAATTATCTAAGTAGTTTGGTAGAAGTAAAGTGAACCTGGCTGTTTGGTGCAGTGCTGTAAGTGTATAATCAGACCAGAAAAGCAGCCTCAAATTTGTTTCTTTTAACAGTTAAGTATTTCATTGATTATCTTGGGAATTAACTGGGACAGTCCTTAAATGCAAGTTATGATGCAAGACAGTAGAAAATGAGGTTAAGCATTAGGTTAGTGGGTATTTTCCAGGAGAAAGGGAGTAAATTGTTTCTTCAGTAGTCAAATAGACAAATTCGAATAGATTTTTCAAAAACACCAGAGGATCAACAATATGCCTATAAAATAACGATAAATACACTGTAGAAGTAACTTTTTAACACTTGTGAAAACCATGGCCCTAGAAAAATAGGATACATATGGGCACTCTGTCTCCTCTCTTTCCTGACCAGATGTGGAGAACTGAGGTTGCTAGTGAGTATTTCTTTTTAGATGTAGAAAGATGTTTCATTCATATGCAAAGCTCCCCCTGGATGAATAATTAAGCTCTGAGTGTACTGTAAGTCTGTCCAAGTAGTGGAGGACTGGCTATTCTCTTCTGTAGCCAGCCTTTTACTTAACATGTACATTTCCTTATTAAATGGGAATTTATTTAATAGTAATTGAAATAGATCCTTTAATGATGTTTTCAAAGCTCAAAGTAGCTGGGACACAGTTGAAAATGGTAAATCATCCATGCTAATTTATGTTATCTAAAGAACTGCTCTTTGAGCTAATGTCCAGAATAACTAGGCCAAATGGTCCTGTTGAAATTCCCCTTGGAAGTGGAGCAGTAATTGGATGAATGTTTAGCCTGTGAACAAAAAATCCGTGCTAAAGTTTATGGATTCTGCTTGGGAAAGGGAATAAAAGAGAAGTGGGCTGTAAGAACACTTTATTTGTCAGAAGGGATCTTAAGGAGACATAAAGATGTTTTCCCTTCTCCCATGTGCCTTCTCCACAGCAAGGATGATTCAGCTTGTGTATGGTCTCTGGAATGAGTATGTGTAGGGAGAGAGAGGAGAAGAGGATTTCTTTAGGTGCAGCTAATTGAAAATACCGTAGGAGTTAATGTCTACAGCACATTGCCTCACCATGGAGTTGCCTATTCAGCGAGTTTATCATCTTTATGTTGTCTAAAAATAAGGGGCTTTTTAATCTCTGTTAACAAAATACATTTCTCCGGAAGACTTCTCTGAAGCAGGAATTCATTGTTTCTGAAGCAGTTGTGTTGGCAAGTAGGCTGTAGCTGTGTTTCTGTGGTAAGGTCTTTTGTCCATGATAGCATTTTGGGATCCTAGCATCGATGTGGCTGACTCTGGCTCTGATTGGATAGTTTATATTTAGTTGCTGGTTTCCTATAATAGTTTTCAGATGGAGATGTTAAGGAGCACATACCCTTGTGCTGCTGTAATCCTGAAAGAGCACGGGGGAGTGAAAGAAAAAGGAATTGATGTCTTTCTGCAGAAGTAGAGTTTGGAAAAAACCAGCAGCTGCTTTCAGCAGCAGAATTCTGAAATTATTAAAAAAAGTATTAGGTAGCCAGTGAAAACAAAATGCTCTGAAAATCCATGGGTACATCACTTAGATTTTGTATCCAGGAAGGAGCTTTAAAGAAGCTGTGGGAAGGTCAGCTTTTTTTTTTTTTTTTTTTCAAATTACAAAAAATTTGCTTCTCCAGTTTAGAATAGTAGTCAAGTGCTGTTAAGTAATAGCTTTCAGACAGCGCCTCATGACAGTTCCCATGTTCTATATTGCTGGTGCACCTCCAATGTAAATTAGTAGATACCCAAAGAAAGCCCAGTGTCATGTATGATTCAGTTATACTGTCAGATGTATCTTTTATTTCCAGTAAAGCTGCAAACATACTGGAGCCTGGATTTTACTCTGAGCCTGGATTTAAGATGACCTCTCTAAAATCTCGTATTCCAAGAAGAAAACTGAGTACAAGTTTTCACTTGAGATAGGTTTGCAGAGCATTTCGAAATTATCTTTACCTAGCATCTTATATTTATTAGCTTTATTTTTTAATTCTCTAAATTTTTAGCCAAATAAGTCATCCTAGCTTACTTTGATAAGCTTCCAAGAATGTGTCTCTGCTTTACTGAGTACTGGTATGTAGCTGCCTGCAGGGACCTGACTTCTAGCTCTTCCATGGCCATAGTGAATCTTGGCCAGCTTCTGTGGGACAGCAGGATCTGACCATAGCAACTGGAAGAATTAAGCCCTGGTGCCAGCCAG
The DNA here is from genome assembly GCF_020740725.1 of Corvus hawaiiensis. NCBI lineage: Eukaryota > Metazoa > Chordata > Aves > Passeriformes > Corvidae > Corvus > Corvus hawaiiensis. Next base: position 47,954,155 of record NC_063218.1, on the reverse strand, counting down.
TACATAGGCAGGATCTTTGTAAAGCTGAGAAGAACATGAAGTATGATTGTCTCCCATGATGTATATGATAAAAACAGAGCACTGCCACCACTGTGCTGGTAATGTATTGGACATCCTTGGAGTCCTGGCCACTTTAACATATTTTGAGGAGGAAATTCTTAAGCATGCTCTAGTCTGGTTTGATGTGAGCTAGTTTGTGTCATGGTTACACAGCACGATTTTCATTTTTTTCACCAGCTAGAAGTGGGAGCAAATCATAGAAAGGTAGGGATGAGAGACAGCTGCAGAGGTCACCTAGTCAGTCCCCAGCTCTGGAGCAAGATCATCTCAAAGGCCTGCAGACTCTGTAATCTATTCCTGTACTTAAAACCCAAATACACACACATACCAAGCAAAATAATACTAACTTGGTGTGTTTGTTGCTTAATTCAAATGCCTTTGTGATGGACAGAGCAGGAAGAACATTTTGTTTCCTTTTTCTTTACAGCAGTGTTCTACATTCTTGGAAGGTGTTGTCTTGTTTTTCTCCCTCAGTTTTCACATCTGTAGGATAGATAATCTTGATGCTCTCTGAGCTCCAGCTAATTCTACATCTGCTTTCAACTAGGGTGCCATGGGTTGAGCACAGTAGTCCAGATTAGGCCTGATAGATGTTGAGAATTTCTGTCTTGCAGATGCAGTACAGCTCAGTCTCATTGCCTTTTATCAACAGGATCACATTGATTTCTTCAGCCTATAATTCAGTGTAACTCTTTTTCTCTCAACATTTGTGATCTATAGTTCCTACATAGGTATTCTTGATTACACCTACCAAGAAATAAAGTAATTCTCCTTTTTTTAAAGGCTTGTTTTCTACAGCTGTTAAATTAAAATGAAAATGCAGCTTGACAAGCATACTGTCTTTAGACATTTGAGCCATTTAAATAAGGATAATGTTTTACTCAGGCCAGAGTTCTATGGGATTGATTGCTTCTGTCTTTTTATGTAGTGAATATTTCATCTTTATATTTGTCTAGTGTGCAGTTTTCCCATTATCCTAAAGCAGCTTCACCTAGGCCACAAGTGACAGTCATTTCAACATCCATTGATAAAAATATTTTTCATGTGATTTATTACTTAAGTCAGTGTTGATCTGCTCACAGACAGCAAACGATCAACAACTACCTGGAGTGATTTTTGCCTTGTGTGGTAGACTCACCAGACATTAAGCTGTGCAGCTGGTTGGTTCACAGCTATCAGGGAATGGTAGGGTGAACAGAAAGGGGAGGAAAACAGCCTCATCGGAGACAGTGCAATCCTGTGATTTATGCAGGGCAGCCTGCCCAGCACTGGACTGCTAGAGGATATTTTTCCCTGCAGCATTTGAACGTGACTTTAGACCTGCCTGTTTTAAACCTACTACAAGGAAAATACACCTTTTAACCACTAATCGTATGTCTCTTTCCACACATGGAATTTCTAACTTGATACTGGAGGGAGAAGAAAAAAACCCGAAACAAAAAAGGCTGAGTATTTGTTATCTAGGGCTTCTTGTTTAGTTGCCTTGTGCTCTGGGGGTAGTGCTTGAGTAATAGTTGCAGCAGGGCTGGTGAGCAGGAGGGAATAGATCTGAAGCTGCTTTCAGGCTATTCAGAGCCTGAAAGAAGAAGAGCAGCTCAGTGATAAACTACAGCTTTCTATAAAATTTATTCTTGCACGTGCAGGGAGAGCTTTGGTATTTTCTAAAAAAACTCCTTCTCTGTGAGTTTTTTGCTGCTTTTCCTTAGTGAGCTCCAAGATTCTGTGAGAGGTACATTGGGGAGATTTTACACCTCCAGACTCCTGTTTGGCTGCAGGCAGTTTCCTCTGGGCTTCCTGCTCAGTGGCTTTGGTGGTGGTTTCACATTGTTCCCCACTGATGACTCAGAGAAACAGGAAAGAGATCCCCTGGTGAACGAAAAGCACAACCTCCAAACAGGTGCCTGTATTCTGGTGTTGCAGAGGACAAACCACCTCGTTCTGGACTTTTTCCTAAGATTCTTATCTGCAAGTATGAGACTCAGGAGGAATGGGTCATACACGCTGAACGGGTAAGAAAGAGCCTGCATCCTCTTTTGAAACTTCATCATTAAAACCACATGAAAACAGAAGCCTTTATTTTCCTTTCTAGTGACAGGGTACATGAAATACTGGCCATGTCTTTTGTCTCGAAAAGAACAGAAGATCACAGCATAGGAAATGTGCAGCTTATTTAGCTTGTTTTCTTCTGCATCTTGTTAGGTTTGCTTTTATAGTGTGTGCATTTGGTGGGGACAGGTTAAAGCTGTCTGTATGTTAAAATGAGGTGGATTTGCTCAGTAAAGCCTTGAAGTATTAGGAACTGAAACATTACGAACTCCGTGATTCCCGAAGGAGTGCCTGTGGCAATTACTCTAAGTATTTTCCAGCTTTTGATACAAAAAAGAGCTAAACTCATTAAACGTGATGCTCCCTGACACAGAATACAAATTACTTTAAATTTAGCCAGTCTGAAAAATTAGTCTAAATTTTTACCGCTTGAAACTACTACTCTGAGTTACCTAACCAGCTTTGTGGTTTTAAAAATACTGATTTTATTTCTCTCTGATTGCTATTACGTCTTCTCAGTAACAGAGAATATACCATAACTGGAAAGACAATAACGAATTAAATATTCCCTGTTCAAAGAATCTTATAAAAATTGAAAAAAGAGAATTTTCAGGTGAAATTTTTTTTTTAATAATGCATTTGATTTTTATTAAAGCAGATTCTTGTGTGTCTTCATATGATGTAAGTTTCATTCCTGAGCACAGCTTAGCTGGTCTGAAGAGGACTTGTACTTCCACTGTGCAGTGGTAACTGTTTATTTGCAGTTGGCAGGTGACTTGACAAACGAAGAAAGTTGTTAGTCTTGGAGTGTCACTTCACTTAGCTGCTTTTAACCCTCTGTCGTGAGTAAGTGCTGTGGTAAGTGATGCAGTTGCCTTAGTGCTGTGCTCCTGAAAAGCCCAGATGTGTTTTGGATGTGCTTCAGAGTACAGGTGTGCAGACTAACCCTACGGTGCCTTGTTGCTTTAAACTCATGGTCCACGGTGCAGCTGAGTGGCAATCTCTGCGGAGGAGAGGCAGAGAGAAGCCCAGGTGGATTGTGAATACTTCGGCAGTGTTGTTCAGTTGGACTGCACTGGTTTTTGCCTGCACTGGTTTGCACAATGCCACCTAGAAGGCTCCTTTGCTTTGCCAAAATAGGTTTAAATTTGAGTATTAAAAATTCTAAAATTTGGTTTTGATTAGGTTTTGTTAATGTCAAAGTAGATGGGTGTTAACATCTTCCTGGCACATCCTTAACATTTTTTAATGACTGTAATAAAAATGCCATTATCTGACTGCATACAAGATCAAACATAACTGAAAGTTACTATCTTACAGTGTTTGGTTTTAAGCTGTAAAATGAATTTGTCCCTTAGTGGGATTGTAGTAGATAGAGGCTAAGAATATGTTCTCATTAACCTGGCTTTTTTGCAGAGGTTTTTGACCTTTGAGAGATTGTCGTAGAGAGTCAATTAAGAAATGATGCTGAAGAGCAAAAGGTAATGGATATTGCCTATGTTAAAGTAATTTTTTTAGACTTTAGTTACAAGAAGCACAATCTAACTGATTTGAGTTTTATTAAAAATAAATGCATGGTATAGAACTTCAGGGAAATATATTGTGCAAGATCACCCTGTGCATCTTTTCTGCCTTGTTCTGACTTGCAAGATGATGCATAATCATTTTAAAGAATTTCACTTGTTGTGGCCCAGTATGTACCTGGCATTACATTTTACAGCAAACATTTAACTGGAAGTGTTGTATTACAGTGAGTAAAACCAGTGGCACCCAAATGCTTGCATGAAAAAGTAGCTTCAGCTGTGAGTTTGTGGGAGACTTCAATATTATCTGATTCTAACATGCTGATGTGCTTCACTTTATTAAACAACAGATGCTGAGGAGTGAATTTATCTAATTAAAGAAATTCCTTTTATGTTTATCTCTTGCCTAGATGGTTTAATAATGCAAGGTAATGGAAAAAGAGCTTCAAGTATGTTTTCCTGTTTAGCCTAAACTTTTGCCATGTCAGCAGAAAAGCTTGTTTTGATCTTCAAGGGTTTTTGTTTGGGACAGCGTGTTCCACTTGTCAGGTGGAGAGGCACCCTGTTGTGCAGGTCACTTGAGGAGAGGGGAGCTCATTGGGGTGGGGTGTTGTAGGGCAGATACAGCTGCTGCTGCAGCACGTACCTGCACATGCAGGGGACATAGTTACCATGGGAGTAATACAGTATTATTACCCCCACAGTAATAACTCTTTACAGTGCAGTGCATGAAAACTTTTTTATAAAAAACAAACAAACAAAACAAAAAAAACCCAAAACCAAACAAGAAAAAAAGGGGGTTGTAAACAAGGAAGTGTAGCAAAAGTCATCATGGTAGTTTTTTTCATTGGGTATGATTTGGTCAGGCTCTGATTGTAAACTCATAAAGGGGGAGAGAGATTGCAAGGGGAGCTAAAATACTTGAAGATCTGTTCAAACCTAATACCAGCAAAAAGCCTCCCCTGCCTTGCTTGTCACTGTTCCATCGTACCTCACTTGACACTGGTGTAAGAACTGCACAAACATAAATGGGAAATGCAACTAAAATCCAGAGTTTCACTTAGAAACAGTGATTTATAGAAACAGGTATTCTTTGAGCAGATCTCATTGGACTTGAGCATGTTTGCTCTTGCTTGTTGAAGTGGGTAATGGTCAGGCTTGTGGAGACCGAGGGATCTGGTGCTGAGATTCATCAGAGGACACTGAGTTAGAATGCCCACTTTATCTTACTGAGACTGAGGTAGAAATCTTACCTGCCAGCATGCCTTTGACTGTGTTGTTAAGTCAGCTTTGCTGTTGTGTGCAATCCTGCCATATGCTGATTGTATTTCTTTGCATTGCCAAGTTTCTTTGTATAAATGATCTCTTTTGAAGGTCACCTTCGCTTGGGAGATATTCCTTTATTTGCTCGGTGCTGTGTTGTGACACAGTGACACTGAAAAATGCACTGGCACTGTAATCATTTCAACATCAACTTTTTCTCTTTCCAGTTGCTATTACTTCTTTTGTCTTTTGTCCCTTTACCATTTGGAATTAGTGATAGTGTAAGTCTCTGCAGGCTCTTGGGGTGTCAAATAACAAATATTGTTTACTACACATCTATTTCCTCTTTTTCTCCTAATGACTTGAGTTTAAGGAAGGGTGTAAATCCAAGCATGAATTTCACAAGACCTCAACGCACCCGAAACAAATATGCAGCTTGAACTTTGGTCATGTGATCTAAACTGCCTGTGTCTTTTAGCTCATAATGTACAGGCCTGTGCATTCCTATAACCTTTGTAGTGGTGCAGACAGAACTGTGCCCTTGTGGCATCCCTTCACAATGGCCATGCCCTCTGCAGGAAGGCTTTGCTGCAGTGGTAAGTAGATTGTGCAGTTGTAGAAGTGAAGACCTCTGTTGGACAGCTGGCAACTGGCTGACTTCCCTCCCAATAGCATGGGGAATACTGGCCAACAGTCTACAAGGTAAAAATTGCACCCAGACTGGGCTTTCTGATGACCCTGGCCGGAGAGCCATGGGATGATTCTCTTCTGCTTGTTGTGGTAATTTTGGAAAGGCCAGGTGACCACATCTGGTCTGCAAGTTCAGGTTTACCGGCTTGACAACTGTGTGAAGATGGCTGTTTTAAAACTGAGCAATAATCTCTGCGACTCCTGCACAGTGGCCATCCCAAACCTATGGTGATGGAACCGAACAGCACGTGCCAGAGATTATTTGCTGAAACAAATATGTAGCACAAAGTAAAACATTTAGATGTTAATTAAATAATTTTCATCTTCTCATCATTGCCCTACCTGACTCTGCATGGCTGAATAAGTGCTGTGTGGCATGTTTTCCTGGGACATTTTTAAGTGCCAAAAGAACATAGCTAGATCGTGCATTCAGAAATCTGGTGGGGGTGAAAGCTTTGAAAATGCAGTGTTTGCAGCTTAGCACCTCAATGCCTGTGCTGCTGAGGAGTGCTTGCTCAATTTTCTAGAAAAAGTTTGTGTTTAACTTGTGACATTGTTGCATTGATGTTTCACCTGAGAGTTCAAATAGTTCCACATACCCCTTTTCCTGCTCAGTGCTGCCCTGGGCCCTTGTGAAAATGTTCTTTGAGTTCCGCTCTGCATGGAGGGGATTTTTTGTTGGGTTTTTGATTCCCCCCCCCCCATCCCCCCACATTCATCTCGGGTCTGTGCGTACATGAAGGTGGTTATATATTATCACAGAGCTAACCACTGCCTTGAAACAAATTCAAGTTGGACAGGGACAAAATACTTTGGAATATCTTAATGATTAATGGATGCTCACTGACTGATAAAAAATATTGTTGGCCCCAAGATGTTTCCTCTTCTCCAAGCCACTGCTTTAAACTAATGATTTTTGATTTTGAGCCAAGCACTGAAATTGAAAAAGAATTTGTTTTTCTTGTGTGCTTCCGTCTTGTACTGACGTAAAGCAAGCCAAGGAGAAAAAGTAGTATCTGATGTTTGTTTTGCCCAAAAAAGTAGAACTCGGAAACAGCATAGTAAGTCTGTTTCAGAAGGCCTTTTTATTAAGTCTCTTTGTAACTGCAGGAAAAATATCTTTGAAGGATGTGACAAACAGCTCATGAAAGCCCATTGAAATAGCTCGTCTGGCAGACAGAGGTAGTATGAACACCCAAATATCTTATCTGAAGAGAAGCAGCTGTTTGAACTGCTTTACAGTCCTCCCAAATTACCACATTTTCTGTCATGAAAAAAGGGGAAATCTAAGGGTAGCAGTACAGACTGTTATCCTTGGAAAGCACAGCACAAATTTATCAGATTAGCGCCAAAAATGTAGATTAGCCACTTCAGGGGTTTTTTTTATTGGGAATCCTTTTTTGGAGAGTAGTCTTTAGAATGCTTTATGGTGTCAGAAAATGCAAGCCAAGGTACAAAATGCCAGCACTGTTGGCTGAGCTCTGCCTGACTGGAGGTACCTTAGTACTTTCTTGGTCAGCTGTAGACCTTTCCTCATTTGTAACTTAGTTCTAGGTTTACTCAAACACTTTCTGAAGCTGACAGTGATCTTCATTCACATGCCTCAGTTACAAAGTGAGATGGCTTCTCACATGCCATGAAAATGCCCTTATTTTGCTCCTTTTTGGAGCAGGAGGGTTGCTGCAATGTATGCAGGGATGGTGTTCCAGTATGTAGAGATCTGAGGCAGCTCTGACTGCTGGGTGTGTACAGAGGGAGAACAGCCCCTGAGGACAAACAAAATGTGACAAATACTCTCATTCTATAAACAGCAGAAGTTTCCTTTATAAAATGCTTTGCCCAAGTCTCCCACTCCACTCCCCTGCATCCCATGTTTACCATTCCATTACTGCACAGTGACATAGCCACATGATGGGGACAGGATTTCAGTGTTGCACCAATTCCCACACGCAGAAAGGGTTTCTGTTTCTGACCACTGCTGCCCTGCTGTGCTATGAAGGTTCATTCCTGCAGATTCTGGCTCCTGTGCTCTGCCTCAGGGATACCCCATTTGTTTTACTGTTGGCTCTACTGTAGGAACTGGGGAGCAGTTAGGCAGCCATCAAAAGCTGGAGAAAGAGGGTGATGATGAATGCAGGGGTCCTGAAAGCAAACAGCAGGACTGTCAGTAGTCTCCCTGTCACCATGTGGTGACAGCAGCTTACCAATTGCAGCAATTTCACCACATTTTGACATTATTTATGCATTCTGGGCAGTCCTGCTACTGTCCACCTTACTCTATGTTTGCGAAGTTGGAAATACAGTGCAAAATACCAAACCACTTCTAGAACTGTAATTCTGGATCTTTGAGTTAATCTTAACCTTCAGGAGTGGTGTTTGTTTTATAGAGGGTTGGGAGTATTTTTTTTTCCCCCCTTTAAACTATTTAAACTATTCAGGCCGAGAAAATTGTAGAAAGTAGTTTGTAGAAAGTTGGGGGCTGTTCAGCCTGGAGAAGAGAAGGTTGTGTGGAGAACTCACAGCAACTTTCCTGTTGTATGTGAGGGGGGCCTACAGGGAAGCAGGAGAGGGATCAGGAACTGTAGTGACAGGACAAGGAGTAAGGGGCTCAAACTGAAAGAGGGGAAGTTCTCTACAGTCAGGGTGGTGAGGCATTGGAACAGATTATGGGGAGGTTGTGGATGCCCCATCCCTGCAAGTGTTCGAGGCCAGATTGGATGGGGCTCTCAGCCTGGTCTAGTGGAAGGTTCCCTGCCCACTACAGTGGGGTTGGAAGTGGATGACCTTTAAGGTCCCCTCCAACCCAAAGTATTCTGTGATTCTATTGCCCTTTCTATTCACCCTAGCTGTGCACGTAGGATTTGTCCTACAACACAAGATTTATGATCTCACATGTGTTTTCTTTGGATTTGTTTTTGCATGCGTGAGCATTCAAAAGTAGTTTAAGCATTTTTATATTCACTAACAATGTATGTGTAAAGGCTTAAACTGCAAGCCTTATATGGGGAAAGTATTATAAATGTAATGCTTCTAAATAAAAGATTTCATTAGAACTTGCACTGTGAGTCATTGTTGTTATATTAATAGTGTTATTCCCAAATACGGATTTGGAACTGGGCCTTCCTGATGGTGAATGCTGCAGATGACTTACAGAAAATAAGTATTTACATTAAATATCAATTTTTTTGGGGGGGGGGGGGGGGTAACCTCTTTGTCAGTTATACAGATCACTGGGGCATATAGTGTAAAATAATTTTATAATGTAATTCTGAAACTGTAGTACTTATGCCAGTTGATATTTTAGTCCGAAAAGTCTTTGGCATGAAAAAGTGATTAAGGCTGTGGCACAGAAGTATGCTCATTTTAATAAATACTCTTAAAACTGGCCTGATCAGTTAGTCTCCCACCTTTCAGAAATATTTAGATCAAAGATCAGCCTGTAGGAATTTATGTTCAGTCTCATAGCTCATCCACATGCAGCTAACAGTAACTCTTCATGGATATTTTATTAGTCTGTACCAGAAGCAAAGATTTAATTCAGAACTCCAGAATGTGCTGTTGCAGGTCTTGTGTGTGTGTATACTTCTCTCCCTCTATTTTTTTCCTTTTTTTCTTTTTTTTTTTCCAATCCCCCATAGTGTATGAACTTACTTAATGGAAATGTCTTACCTCTTGATATAAAACAACGTTGTGACACAAATTCAAGAGAAGTGTCATCCTTGCTCTTATACAGAATCTCAGGTGGTAGGAAGTGCTCGTCTTAGGATTTGAGTATTACAAAGATGTTCCATTAAGAATCTTGGGCCAGAACGGGGAACAACAAAACACTTCAGATGCCTAATTTAAAAAAAAAAATTTTTGGCACTTTCTCTGCCCCCTCCCTCCCTCCCTCCCAGTAAACTGCTTTGTGGAGTACGTAGTATGGTCAGGGCTTATAATGGAAGTTGCATATGTGCAGGGTAAGAAGTGCCCACTAAAACTAGCCATATAATTTAACTGGTTTACACCAGAACTATTAGCAGCCAAATTTATAGCTCATTAGTAACAACTAGGGGCAGTAAATTAACTGTCAGCTTTTATACCAGTTACTGTGAATTGCAGATACAGAAGCTTGATATGCAATGGACAGTTTATTTCTGGTTCTTCCCCCTAAGATGCTCTGAGGACTCGAGGTTTTTAATGGGTTGTTGCTGTGAAAGGATACTGCATAATAGTCTTAAATGTAGCCATTTAAAAAGCATTTTTCAGTGAATTCAGGCTTTAAAAGATTTATTAAAAGATAATGGGAGTATGCTTTCTTCCCGTGCCCACTGTCAAACCATACCTGTAATAATGATGATGTAAACTGAGTTTGTTTCCTTGTAGCTGCCCTTGGGTATGGTCCCCTTTTAAGCTAAAAAGAAAAAGAAAAACCTGTTAATGATTTTTAAAAATCTCTAATTCCCAGAGCTGTGTCCTGCCAACAATGCAGCATAAACCATCACTTTGCTTACTGCTGCTAGCTTAGCTAAAAGGAAATGGGAGTTCTTTAACTTGTTCTATGTGGGAGAGAACCACAGTGATGCCAAGGGGTGCTAAGGATAAGGAACCTCATGCATTGGCAAGATGCTCCTGCTGAATGGGAGGGAGCTGCAGCACCACTGCTGCTGACTCTGTGCCTGTTGGGTTTATTGGCTTGGGTGCTTTATTTCCCAGCAGTCATGCAGCTACATTACTCAAAAGTGTTGAACATTATTTTTCAAGACAAATGTTTGCTTTCCCAGTCAGTTTTAGTTATGGGTGTATTCAAGATACAGTAACAAGGCATTTTCTGTGGGGCATTTAATCATTTTTTCATTATAATTTGATTTCATTGAGCTTGTGAGAGGATTTTTGTAATGAGTGATGGCTCACAGAACACTGAAGAGGAATTACACTGACTGAATATATTTAAATATTTTTATGGGGTTAAATGCTGTGTTTTGTAATACGCTCAAGACACTGCACTTAGGATTACTAAAAAAAATTTTTTTTTGTAAGCTCTAAAAGACTGTTCAGTATGACCTTGACAAGCACTGAAAGAAAGCAGATGTTTTGCAGGTTCATTTAATTTTTTCACCAAAAATTTTTTAATTTCTCGATGGTTGGAATATGACTTTTGAAGAAAGGGAGGTGAATTGCCATCCAGATTAGCACTCTGATACTGAGCAGTCTGGATGTTAGGTGCTGTCTATAAAGGTGAATAACATCTCAAACTTAGTATGTGATGCAATCAAGCTATTTTAGGACTTTTTCTTGGGTAGCTCATAACAAATAGTGTCAAACCAACATCCTGGGGTTTTTTTCCAGTGGAGAACTTTCTTTCTGTTCATGTTAATTATTTTTCTGTTACTAATTTTTAATATGTGTTCCTGATACACATTTGATCAACAAGGTCTGTCCTTTTGAACATACAAATTAGTTACCAAGTGAGTGACCTTCCTAGAAAACCCACACACATTTCTCTCCTAATGATTTTTTTTTTCCCCCTGAGCTAAAGACAATATTACTACTGGCTTATGGATTCTGAAGTGGAGGTGTAGAATTTTCCTGTGCTCTGGGGAACAGTATTCTCCACTTGAAAAGGCATAGTTTATAAAACATGGATAAAAATGTCTAGCCACTTTATAAGGCTCATAAGAACGAATTAAGTTGTACAGTTATTGAAAAAGACGTATTTATTTGCATTCGTTGCATTTATGTAGAGGTAAATAAAGTCTGTGCAAGGGTCTCACCACCTGAAAGCTCAGGTAAAAATAACTGATTTTCACATTTATGGGTAAGTCTGTGTGAAATATAAATACATTTGAAAACAGCAGCACCAGGGTGAGTAAACATTAGTAAGCTCAGCCATCCTGTCACTTACCTTACAATAATTACTGGTCTGCATTTGAAGAACAAATCTTAATGTTGCCAAACTCCACCTTTTTCCTGCCCAGTCTGTATGTGGGAGAGTCTTTATAAGAATCTGTTTCCTGTTTCCCAGACAAGGGAGGGGAAAAATGTGTTTTGTCCTTGTTCTGAAAAACAAAAGCCAGGCAGTGACTGCGTGCCCACGGCAGCTGCCAGCCCAGCGAGAGCCTGCGGACAGCTGCAGCCTCCGGAGAGGCCCTCGGTGCAGCCCTCGTGAAACAGCCCCTTCTTCCACAGCCCATCTCCTCAGGATTTACTTGCACAGTTGTATCAGACAGAAACTGGCCAAGAGGTGACAGAAAGAGCTGGGTGTGTGGTTCTTATTAGGCCACTTTGACCCAGTCTTCAAAACATGGAAAAATTGTTATTATTTCCCCCCTTTTCTTCCAGGCTCTTTTCCCAAATCCCTTGTTTTCAGTTTTATGGATTAGTTTTTGTCACAGGCTATTAAGCTTTGAAGAGTGAGTTTTACAAGGAACAGTGGCAGGGAGGGAACATGTGCTTAAGCTACATAGAAAGTTAACTGCAGCCCTTTCCAACTGCAATCCTAATAAATCTGTAAGGACAGTAAAAATGTACAGAATGAATCTTCTTTTGACTTGGAGGGATATCTGGAGGTGTGGCAGTCATGTTTCTTCAAATCTAAGTCAATTAGTTTAGCTTTTAACAGCTATACCAATTCTGTCCCATAATCTGTGAAAAGAGTAGCTTCAACCTTTTCCCATCTTATATTTTGAATGTTATTCCGATTTCAGCATTCCAATTTAAAATAGTACAGATTGAGGCTGTGTCTTAAAGTCAAATCCACTGCTACAGTTTACAGAAATAAATTTTACTTTAATGGAGGCAATTTCAACCAAGTTAGGGTTCACATCTCTTCTTGATGGTCTCCTTGTAAATCAAAAACCCTGTACTTTTGCTCTCTGGTGGAGAACTTTGCAGTCAATAATGAGGTATGTGATCAATAGTTGGAGTCACAATGGTCAGCTACAGGGCAAATAGTAGTGTGTCACTGTGTATTAGGGAAGTCCTATGAATAAGCTCTCCTAAAAATGGTTCAAGAAAAGTAAGGGTTTGGGTTTTTCAGAATGTGGATTTGGAATTAATAGTTCCCTTTTCTCTGTTTTGCTCTGGAAAGAGTTACATTTTGTGTAAATTTGCTCTGGCCATCAGCATGTATGCTGACTATAGGAGTTCTGAAGAACATCTAGTGGGAGGCAGAATGTCTCGTACTGTTTTGGAGAAATTTAGTGGACTGAATAATTAAATTGAGCTTTTTATATTCTACATGTATTGAAAATCTGGATAGAATAAGAAATTTCCACCTTTGCTACCATGGCACTCTCAAGAGGAAATAAAAAGTATGAATTTCTACTTCTGTATGTGCAAAATAGTTTATCAATAGTAAATCTCATAGTAAATCTGATAAATATAAATAGTAAATCTGCTCTATAGCATGAATAAGTATGATAATGCTGAGGCAGTCTGTGTTACAAACTATGTTGCAATACAGGTTAAATATTTTTATTGTCATGTTCTTGAAAACTAATTGTAATTTGTCTGCTCCCCTGTAAGTACATATTGGGATATGGCAGTGCAATTTCAAAACAGACACCTCTCTGAGGATTAAAAATATACTTAGAGTGTTTCAGACCATACTTCATCTCATGCGTAGGAATGTAGTTCCCTAGTTGTCCCAAATACATACTTCAAGCTTCCTACACATTTCAAGTTTCAGGCATAACGCTCAGGCTTGTTTTATTTATTTTTACTGCTTAGAGTGACCCTTCAAAGGGTGGCCAGAAAACTGCAAGACTGTGAGGAGATTATTGTGTTTTGGTAATCTTCAACCATGGTGAGCCACAACCACTCTGTTTGCTCACACAGTTCTCTGATACATGAGTGCTCTGAACAGCTCCTCTCCATTCCGAAGTCCCAGTCTTCTATTTCTCCAAGTGTTTTTCTGTGTTCTGGAGCACTTCTGACTTCCTCTAACAGCAGTACTTAACACCATGTCCTGGCAGCTTGGGACAATGGGACAAGTAGCTATGTGTGATTTTGCTCTGTGTATGGTCTTATCACTCTCATTTATGGGAACTGACGTAGTTCCCATGCTGAGCAGTGTTCTTTGCAAGAATGTCACTCAATTTCACTCCTAGGTCTTGAAGCATGAGAATGTCAATCGGGTTTTGTTTCTCTGTATCCAGTGCAGCTGATTTTTGAACAGCATTGCAGCTTCTGGATTATTTAATATTTGTATGTGTACAGAGCAGATGTTTGATGCCTTCATGGAAATGCAAGGCTGTTTGTGAAGGGTTACACAAGTAGAACGAATGCCAAGCTGCTGAGCTGTTTCTCATTGCCAGTCTGTTTTTCTTAAGCAACAATCTGCTAATAGAAGTTGTGGTACAAAAGCACATGTCTACAGTAAAGGAGGAAAATCTGGCTTCCTTTGTTGCATGGTGAGAGAGCATGTGCTTTCAAGTTTTGCTGGAAACTGATTGTCTGGAATTAGAAATGAGGCAGTAAATGAAGCCCCAAAGAGGATAAACTGCAGCTTTCACTTTTAGTAGAGGTGTAACACGTTGAAGTTGGGAAATGTCTGCAAGTTCTGACTTGCATAAGCCTTGGGTTTCTCATCCATCAAGCACCTCAATGATCTTGAGTATATGGAGTGTATTTATGGGGAGGCGAGGGTGGGTCATGTTTTTCAGCGAGTTCAGGTATGGTTGGTTATCTTTCCTGAGGTTCTGTATGTTAAAGTAGCATTTTTAAAGTAAGACAAAGGATAGTATTGAAGGAATCAGGGGGCACAACTTACTTTGGGATCTCTCACTGCTGCTCTCTGAATGTGGTCCTTGTAAGGGATGGGAGAAGGCATTTGCCCTTTCTGAGTATAAGAAAGGAAGAATAAGGAATAAGGCATTGGAGACAGTGGGCAGTAAAGTGGCACTGAGTGCCTTTCCATGCTAATGGTGACATTAGCAGATAATAAGACACAACTCGTTCAAGTTTTAGGCTGTATCATGTTTCCCGCTCCTTCTACACGGTCCCTTGGGTCAGATAATTTGGCTCAAGTCAGTAACTGCTCTTTGCTCAAGGGTATTCAAGGATTACAGTGGAAGCAACACAATGATAATTTTATGTGGAAGGAGGATATAACATTTTTTCCATGTGCTCTCCATTTGTTTCTTACAATGTAATTTTGAATGACTGTGCAGTGGCTTCCCATCCCCGTGGTTGTGGGTGAGAAACTGAAGAAAATGGATTACAAGAAAAACAACCTTTTTTTTTTTTCCTTGAGGTTTTTAATCAAAGGTAGCATAACCCATGAGGGATGAAATGATTCTAATTGTTACTAAGCTGATTAAATATTTATAAAACCAGAGTTGTGTTTATAGCTCTTCTCTCTGGATAACGTAAGTAAATTGATGATTTAATAGATTTTTCTTTCTTTGCTGAAATAATGAAAAGTAGCATTCTTTCTGTTGACTTGGGATGCAAATATTCTCTGAATTTCTGAATGTTAGAAAGATAAAACATTTGAAACTTGCAACAGGTTATTTAATTTGTTGGGGAATGGAGATCCAGATAAAATTTTGTGTGCTTGTTCATCCCTATTAAGATTTTAGGAAAGCTCCAGATCTTTCGAGCAGTCATGCTTTCACTGTTTTGAGTAGGCACTTCGATATCTTCTATTTTAGAAAGGTAGAAAAAACCTGCAGTATTTAAAGATGGGGAAAAAAAGCTTTCGAATAATGAGGCAGAAGGAGATTGTCTCTTTTTTTTTAGTTACTCAGAAGGTCAAGAGGTGAATATAATATCTAACTAATGAAGTTTAAAGAGAGGGGGAAGAAAGCTGTAACAGAGAAAGGATGGCAATCATAATTGGAAATATGGACGTTAAAACTAGGTTTCAAATACTCAAAGGATGTGTGGCTTAACAATGGATGTGATCAGCCATTGAAACAAATTACTGTAAAAATAACTGATTTTTCTTCTCCGTCAGATACACAAGTTGAAGCCAGATGCCTTTTTGGGAGGTGTGCTTTAGGCTATAGAAGCTTTGGGTTCACTACAGGGGTAACTAGATGGGAGGCAGACAAGAACTGAAGGCTGGTTCTGACCCCAGAACCGCTCTGGTTGCTGTGGTGTGCTGGAGTAAAGTGTACCCAAGCATCCTGGGTCTGGGAGCTCATTCTGTGGCCTGGACCTAATTGCCCCTGCTTCCCAAGAAGAGGTTCCAAAGAACCTCTGGACAGGGGCAGCCGCCCTGCTTTGGCTGCTGTCTTGTGTGGGCTCCTGAGCAGCAGGTAGGTGGCTGCATCATCCCCTGCACGTGCAGTGCCTTTGATTTGTGCAATCCCAGTAAATCAGGCTTTTCAGGGAAGCACTGGGTAGGTTCTGTGGTGTACAAGCCTGGCATGCCACTGGAGGAAACGTGTGAATCACTGGGTGGAAAAGTTGGGCGTTACCCATGTCAGTCTTGTCACTGCTCCAAATGTCTTCTGGCGTTGTTGGTTGGGGTATGAAGAAGGTTTTTGAGAGTACACCTGCACTGGAACAAAGTCAAGTGTACTTATTGGCAAAATGTGTTTATTTTACCAGTATAGCTTGTTTTACTTGGACAGCTCAGAGGCATGGGTGAGGGGTGACTTTAAAATACGTGCGCAAAGCACAGGTTTCCTCAGAAGTGCTGTGTCTGCAGTGGCAGCTCTTTGCTAACTTGCTGTGTTTGTGTAGGCAAAATACCTTCTTTGGTCAAAAAAAGCATGTGTTTTCATTGTGAAATAATTAGAATATGTAAGCTGTTAAAACCATAGTGGGGACACAACTTTTTATTTTATCCACAAGGTTAAAACACATCAACTCAACCCCAAGAAGGGGCATGCAATGCTGATTATACCTACCTGACAGATCTTGTCTCTGTGTGAATTTTAAGCTAAGTCTTGCACATTTGTCTTGTCTTTAAAACTTTGTCCCCCAACAAACCATTACTGGTGAAGACAAAGCAATAGCCATGTGAGGTGAAAGATCAGAGGAGTTGTATATTACCTTCTTGTTCCTAGCAGCTGGACCCGTGCTACATCATTCCTTCTCCAATTGGCTGTTTAAAAGGTAAAGGTTTATCTGAGGAGGCTTGTTTTCCAAGGGACTCTCTGAATCCTTGGACAGTGAAGCGTAGTTACTCGTCCCTTTTCTCGGTGTGGGAAGTAAACATCTTCTGTTAACACTAGACCTTCCCTGCCCTAGACCTTCCCTCTTCCATCAAGCACACAAAAAGGATCTGATGGGCTGTAGAGAGGCCTGGGGTTACAAGGCAGTGGGTGTCTGTCCCTGCCTGGATTGATACAAGGACGTGACTTCTCAGTGGTATTACATCTGCCTGTTGTATGTTTTGATATGCACCCACATTGTGAAGGATATGAGCATTGACTTCAGCTAGGTGGGCTTTTATCATTTTCTTTATGAATTTGTTCATAGGGAAAGACAAAAAACAAGACACTTTATACAAGAATCACCATACAAGCAGCATAACTGTGGTTAGGTTCCAAATATGCATGAACACCTTGTATATGCAAACAAAGCAAAGCCTGGTTTGTAGAATGAAGTACTTTATTACATTTAGAAACAGCAGTAGCAATGTTTTGAATGTTGTATCGCTAAAAGCAACAAGTACATTGTTTTATGATAAAAGAATTATTTTCAAATTTTGCATTTAGTAGACCATTTGTTCTTTGTATAAAAATGGAACATGTATCGGGAACAAAATAAAGAATTTCTTTTACCTTGTAGAGTCAGAATACTATTCCCTTTTTGTTTTAACACTAAGCCTGTAGGGGAGTATTTGGGAGCAGAATGTATTCTGTGTTTTAGCACCCTTCAGGCCAAGAAATGAAAACTGAATTCCGAGGTATAATCAATCAGATGTTTGCATATGGACTCAGTATACCAGTGTTAGCTTTTGAGCTGCTTAATTCTTAGCTGTTATGTGTCTTCTTTTAACGTAACTTGCTCAGGTGTGGTTGCCCTGAACTGGCTGACTCTTTGTCAGAGATATGTCTAGAATTAAAATTATATAGGGATGCATCTGTCAGAGGAATTTGGCATGGTTCATACTTCTGGTCAACGTATCGAAGAGCTTGCAAAGTTTTGATGATATTTTCAATAATCTGCTATGTTTTAGTTTTGCTGCTTCTGATTAATGTGTGAGATCCTATTAATACATCCTATTTATGCTTTTCTCAGCTGTGCACACATTCATTTTAAAAAAACATCAGGAGAATCTCCTTGACGCTTTTTCTGTTCAATACACACATTTAGACGTAAGTTCTTTTACTGAAGTTTTAAGGATTTTTTTAAAATCAGTATGCCAGTACAGAAACTGTGGTAAAGACAAGGGAAGAGTAACAGTGAAGAAAGCTGAAGGAGAAAATTTAATACCTGTTTCATAACATTAATAAAAATAAAGCTACTGAAATGAAAAATAGCTGTTCCTTTACTAAAGTGAAAGCAATGAAAAGATTGATGGTGCTGCCCAAGTCTGGGTGTGTACATGTTTATGTAATGTGGGAAAAATTTTCTAACAAACTAAGAATAGTGGTTCAATGTTTGCCCTCTTGGTAGTATTCTAGTCATGATGCAATTCTAGCAAAATGCACTATAATTATACAGGGAAGTTGATATTTGCATAGTAGAACACAGTGTATTTTCCCCAGTTTCAAACAATTTTTAGAGCAGAACGTTGAAAGGGAAAGGTTCACTTGCTGTGTGTTGGAGCACATTTCCTTGATGCACAATAATGTTCCTTCAAAGTGTAGAAGTAGCTCAAGATGCAGAGTGAATACAACATCTGGCATTCACTTTCACCTCCCCAGTGAGAAGCCTAGAAAAATGTGAAAATACTTCAGGTACTGTGTTATCACTGAATTTAGGTAAAGTTTTGGTACATATATATAAATATATAAAAATATATAAAAATATATATATATAAAAATATATATATATATATATATAAAAATATATATATATAAAAATATATATATATATATATAAATATATATATATATATATATATATATATATATATATATATAAAAATATATATATATATATGGCCCTCACCTGCCTGTGCATCCTTGCAGTAACACTGCAGCTTCAGTGCTTTTTCCCAGTCATGAAGCAATTTTCATCAGGCATTTGAAAAAGATGTCTTTGCCATGTTCACAGTAATGGCATTTCTCAGTAGCTAAGTAGGAATTATGGTAGTTTGACAGTATTACCCATTGATCCTGTACTCTCAGTACGTATTGATATTGACAAAGTCCTGAAAGCAAGTAGTTTAGGAAAAGTATGCAAAAGCAAGAAATGCAAAATGTAGATTATAGTAATTTCTTTGGTTTTGGCTGTGGAATGGGGGAACAGATTTCTTTCGCAAAGTTCACGCAGAATAGTCTTGGTAGACACAGTAGTATCCTTTCCTCAATTTCCATCCAGTACCTTAAGTGTGACTTTTCTTTTGTCTGAGAGCAGACAAGGCTAATTTTCTTACTGCATTACTAAAACATGACAAATGGCAATGTTGTCTAACCAGAACAGCAAAGCTCTTCTGTCAGCCAGTGCTGTTGTTTCGTAGTAAATAAACATCCATTCAAGTGTTGTAATGGACTATGGGGGAAAAGGTGTAAATGCAGCCGTAGAACAAATTCTAGGCAAAATGGAGATTTTAAGCAAGACAGCATCAGAAAAGCCTCCTATACAGCAGTGTTGCTCAATGACAGATGTGTGCTTAATGGTGTTATTTTTAAACCCATGTCTTTCTCCATGATTGGCTTAAATTCAGGGCTCTTCCACTGTACATTCTAACTTTTTCCTTGATCAGATGAGAGTTGGGTTAATTTCCTTTATTTTATAGTGTTTCTCCCTCAAGATGTAATCTGTGATCTGCCTCTTAATCAGAGTTCGCAGCAGTGCAAGCATGTCACAGTAATAAGAATACTTGTGTTGTGTAAAGTGATAATCTAGCTGTAATTTGGAAGGCAATTCTGTTATAAGTAGTCCCTTTCATGACGTTTGTAGGCTTCCACGAGGTTTTTTTTAAAAAAACAGCTCTCAAATATTCTGAGCCTAAAAAGGAAACTTGTGATGGTTTGAGAGAATTCAAGTACTTCTGGTTTGTATTATCTTTGTATAAAGAAGTGATGTTTTCCATAAATTTTCTTCTTTTGGGTGTTTTTTTAGTTTTTTTTTTACTACTGCCATGATTTCCCTCAGTGGCTTAGCTTGCTTTTGAAGAAATCTTAGTTAGAAACAAGGAACATGATACAACCCTGTGTATCAACAATCCCGTGTACACAAGCTTTTTTTATTCTACCAGTTCCTCATTAAACTAGGCCAGTGCGCTTCCAGAATATATTAGTGCAGAGCCTGAAAAAAAAAGTATGGTAGCCTTAACCTTATAGTGTATTATCCTGCCACTCTTTGTCCAAATCTGTCCAGAATTTGTAGGAGAGGGCTGGTCTCAAGATCATATGATCATGTTGGGTTTTGTAAAATCCTGGAAGTTTTATACCATCGAAGTATTCAAATCAAATGGGTAAGTGAATGGCTCTGAAGCCGTTGTCTTTATCAGAAAATGAGAGCATGGAAACTGGCTGTATATTTTTAAGAAGTTTTAGGAAAACACCAAGCAGGCTACTCATGCTGTGCAGTCTTGTGTGGCCATACCTTCGTAAGTATTTATGTCCCACATGCAGCAGAGCTCTCTCGCAGGCCAAGGCTGGCAGGCACAGCCAAGACTCTGCTGTGAGGGTGTTATGAGTTCTTCTGTGCAACATTTTTACTATAGCCAAGTGTCAAAAACTGTCCTATAAAACTTCAGGGATTTTTCCCAGTAAATTTGCAAATGTCTCATTTAACATGCTGAATAAGAATTGTTAATTTTTTCAAATGCTTTGAAATACTTAGCTGTATGTGAGGTTTGAGGATTCCTCCAAGGCAAGATCTTCACACTTTTACTTCCACAACTGTTCTGAAACACAGCAGTGTAACTTGAGCTGTGACAAAGCCTTGGTGTCTGTGTGTGAAGCCCAGTGTCCATCTCCAGGGCACACCTTGGCACGCACGCTGACCAAACAGGTTTTACTGCTGAGCTGGAAGTGGCCCCTCCTCTGGGCTGAGCTGCCCCAGTGCAAATACTGCTTGTACTTACGCATTTGCTGAACGCCTGCTGGAAAGGTCTTCACCAGGATAATAAATATGAACTATTTCAGGTTGTAGGTTAGGAACTTTATGACATTGTTTACATGGCTAAATCTGTGCTGGCCTCCTGTTGCTCTGACCTGTGCTGGGCCTGAGCGGTATTAAGAAATTAAATTAGCTTGGATGAAGCATCTCTGTGTTGAGTTGTGTGTGGAATGCAAATGTGCACTGGTCTGGGTGTGAACCAAGTTAATTTTGTGACTTCTGGATTTTGTGGTCCTGCTCTTCAGAAGTAGCAGCTAAGGAGTTATTCTGTAAATGCCAGGAATTACAACAAATAGTTTCTCATTACATAATGTAAGTGCTGTGTGTTGTATTTTGTAATGCATGCCTGGGGAAAAATCTCATAGAATAAATTTCATGCTTATTTCACTAATTGTTTTTTTCCTTATGCTGTCATCCAAATGTGACATTACCAGATAAAATCATTTGCTATATTGAAATGAAGCCATTCTTAACACCAAAAAGGAGGGAAACTTTTATTTCCTTAGTGTCTCTCCATCTGTCTGGGAAAACTCTGCAAGTTCACTCCCAGCGTCTCCCCTTTTTCCTTCTGTGCCTTTCCCATCCAAGCATAGATAGTCCTGACCAGTAACAGTGCTGACACAGATTCCCTCCTTTCCTGTGCTGATTGCACCTTTGACTCCTTAGTGTAGAGTTTTGTGCCAATTTGCAATTAGGATTTTATTTTCCATGCCATATTTACCCAAGTCTGTGGAAACAGTAGTTGTGTTGTAAAACTTACAGGGAGAGTTCTGTATATATGTAGCAAGTAGGTCTGAATATGTTAAACAATCCCTGGGGAGAGCTTCTTAGCCAAGTTTTAGAAGTTTTCCCTCTTTATATGAAGCTTGAGGTCCAGTGTATTTGGGGGAGGAAAAGAAAAGGAGTCTTTCATTTTAGCTTTTCTGTATCAAATGCATATTGCATTAATGCTTCCCTGGAGTGCAGCCTAGCTAAGCTTTATAATTAGGGCAAGAAAAAAAAGAATGGTAAAATGTGAGATGAAATTGTCACTTGTATTATCTCTGGGAAGGAACTAACAGCAGCTGCAATGTTACAAATTCAGCATCTCAATCCTTACAGTGTGCTGTAAACACCCGTGCAGCCCATCAGCAGGTACTCTGCCTACTAAAGCTTCTTCCTTTGATTTACTTGATGAGATGCATGTGTTGAAAGACATTTCTGGGCACTCAAAATGACAAATCTATTAACTTCACTGGCACACCTTCAGTTGTTTGTGTTTTCTTCTCACCCTTCTCCCCACTGAAAGAAAAAAAGGGATTTCACCCTCGCTGAGATAGATGTTGCATGTCACTCCAGCTCCAGCGTCACCTGGAGCGATTACTAGGCTTTTGCTAAGTCACACTTTGTCTCTATGAAAGACAGTTTGAGAGGGTGATGGATTTGTGCTCTTTATTTGCAAATACTTTCCAGTTTATTGTTCCTGTATATCGTAGTGCCAAGTATATTGTTTTGCAAACTGGAAAGAGGAAAACCCTCTGCCTCCTGAGGCTGTGCCGTGGTGGTGTTTTACTCTACTGGAATGGACTATGTGAGAAAGGTACTGTACAGGGACTGCTTCATCCTCACTGAAACAGGGTGCTGTAGGATGATGGACAACACCTTAGTACGGAAAGCAAAGAACTTCTGCAGTCAAAAGCAGGAAGGCTTTAAGCAGAATGAAATAACATTAGAACTTGCCTAGGATTCAGGATAATAACTTGTAATAAGAGAAATTATTTTTATATGTAGTGGTAAGTTTTCAGGCTAAGTTTTCTACAAACTAAGGTCTGAATCTGATGTTTTCTCTCCAACTCCATGGCAATTCTTTGACTCAGAATCCACTTGCCACAAACTTGCCTGAACAGCTGCACAGGAAATAAGTGTCCTTTCAGTGTGTGTCTGAGGGTCTATGTCATTTTAGGTGGGCTGACTCAGGAGGACTGGCTGAAATGCAGGTGACAAAAATGAACTCTTCTCTATTTCAGATCACCTCTTCATGTAAAGTCTAAGTGTGACCATCCCATCCTTTATTAGGAGTGCTCAGGTGTTAGTTCACTGCTGGTAGAATTGAGTATCTCCTGTTGAGCTGCTGCTATTGCTGCTTCCTTCAACACATTCATGTTCTTCCTCTCTCATCCGTACACACTTGGTGAACCTGGCTGAACTTGACATTTGGGATTTTGGAACAATAGATGCACCTACACACTTGTCAGAAAAAACAGTACCTTTGAGATCACGATTTCCCTGTTTGGTACATACAGCAGCACTCTTTCCTTTTCCTTTGTTCTTTTTTTAAAGTGTTATTTGATAAACCCTTGGTTCTTATTTTGTGCATCCTTTCCAAAAAGCCTTAGTAATTTTTCTTGAGTTCCTGATGAAGCTTTACTGATATTTTGAGCTAATTTGCTCTTCATGCTGCAAATGATTGATTGTTTCTCATCTTATGGATGAGGTAAGAATATATCGTGCGTCGTTTTTTTGCTCTCTGCCTGTCAAAAAAAAGACCTCATAGTATCCATAGTACTGATGAAGCCAAAGATGATTGCAGGATAGACACTGACTTGTCATTATTTTCAGAGTTTTCAGTAAAGCAGCAAATGTAGGCACCTTGTCACTTACAAATGTGCTGCTTTTAAGCTTAGTCTTTTATGCAGAAACTTTCTGCAGTGTGTGTGGCCACTTTGATAAGGCTTGTATCACAACACCCTGTGTGGCCAGGAAGACCTATTTCTCCTGCTATTATCTCAAGAGTGGAGCTGAATGCATACCTTTAAAATCTGTTTCCCCCTTCACTCTGACCACTCCAAACTGCTTTCTGAAACTGAGACAACTTGTCTTCAGGCTGTCTTCTGTCCCAAATCCATGCCTTTAGTGCTGATACCGAGCAGAGCTGCTCGTGCCATCTGCTGCTGTGTGAGGATGACAAAATGGAGAGTAAATGTAATCTCAGTCGAAATACATCTTAGGGCCAAGCTAAAGGATGCAATGTTCTCATTGCTGGTTTTCAGTTGTTCCAGAGACCTGGGGGGTACCCTGTGAAGTAACTGGAAAGGTTACTTGGCTAGGTGGTATCAGGGCACACTAAAGTCAAACAAAAGGGCTAATGAGCTTGCAAAATTGACATGTTATATGTCAGGCAGGGACACACAATAAACTTAAGCTTAATTTAAAACAGGACTTTATAGTCTGATGTTACAAGGCTTCATTTCCATGCATATAAATGCTGAATTGTACCTTAATCAAAATAATGGTTATGATTTCTTTTTTTTTTTTCCCCATGACATTGTTTGTTTGTCTGGGTTGAATACAACTCACTTTCTTTGCCAACCTCCAAGTACCAGTATACATCCCCATGGTGGCTGCTTTACATGTACCTTTTATGGAACTGTAAAAGGGGTAAGTAAGTATATAATGGTTAACTGCTGCTTATAACAACATTATAAATACAAAGCACATTATTCATAAAATTTATAAATATTATTCCTTGGCTTGGTAGTTGGGATCAGTGTAGAAAGCTTTCCATCAGTGTGCTGTGACATGTAGTCATGTGTGAGGAGAAATGGGGCTCCCCTCTTCCCAGAGCACTGCTGTACCCTTCCTCTGTGCCTCTGGTGATGTCACTGTTTTGCTGATGTGTCTGTAGGTCCAATAGAAGTGGTGAAGCTGTTTGTAGATCCATTCACAGGTATTTCTGTTGACATTTAGTGATAGTTTCAATACACAGCTCTGCCTGTCTGGTGGGTAAGGCACATGCTAGAAGCAGTTCACCAGTGCTGAAGCACACTTGGGCTAAGGTTGGATCTGACAGTTGTTACATTCAGAGGATGTTGAGGAAACAAGTGAAAAAGAGGCTTCTGATGAATGTAAATAGGCAGGATTTCAGATGGCTGCAGACACACCCTTAAGGAAGTGTAGATATGCATCCTTCAGAATATGCATAAGTGGAGATCAGACCAGCAGCTGTGTTCAAATAAACACTTCTTGTAGATGGAGTACTCTTCTTTATGGATGAAGCAGCTCTCAAATAAACCCATTTGTGTCTGCATGTGTGCTCTAAATCTTGTCAAAGTTGTAAGAATCTGTACTGCACATGGGGTTTAAATGATTTATGTTGGTGCCGTATAAATAAAGTGTGCATGCTTAAGTTGTGCTTCCTATAATGACTTGATTTTTATTATTTTGAAGCATTTAAAATTTATTTAGAGATGCTGGGATTTCCTACAACTTGCGTAAAATCTGTATTACAGGTAAACTGTAGCACGTAGTTGATCCAAGCAAAGGATATTGCTTGAATAGAGGAAAACTGATAGGTGGAGAAAAGGCTGGAAAGGGTGCCACGGAGACATATGGTTGAGGAAAGGGAAAGAAAAATGCTGGGTTGATGTGGAAGCTAGCAGAAGAGAGAAATTGGCCATTTATTTGCATCAAAGTTAAAAAGTGACCAGGTTTTAAGGTTGTGTTTCAATCGATCTTTCAGTTTTACCAGAAGAGGATCAGTTCCCAGCCTGTGGGAGATCACTGAACCTCCATCTCTGAAGAGCGACTGTTTTGCAGTTAGAGTCACAGAGAGGCCAGCTTTCCTAACACAAATGTAATACCACAGAGCTGTATTTATTTTGGTTTTACCCCTGGATTTTTCTTTAATTTACTTTGGACAGACAGACTTTATTAAAACTTAAGCTGCTTTATATCACAGGCTTGTTGTTTTTAAGGTGGTTCTTTAACAAAATTCTCTCTGTGCAGATTTCACTGGTGGACAAAGCGAAGGCAGCTGGCCTTCTGGTAGGTGCCCTTCCTCCATTTGCCAGGACTCTTGCATTGTAATGTTACTGTCACAAATTGCTCTTACTTGGGGAAAAGGTTGGGAGAGCATCAGATTTTTCACGGGTTGGATTATCTCCTGTATGAAGCACCAGGATTCAGTGTGGAAAACTGAGCTGCAGGCTTCCCGTGTGCTATCAGTGAAGTCATTAAAACTCCATCTTAAGTGGATTGCTTGTACAGTGGGAATCAAAATACCTCCTGCTTCACAAGGGTGGGGAGGCCTAACTTGGACATGCGACTAAAGGTGCATAGCTGACAAACACCCCTGCCTGGGTAGATGCTTTGGGACTGAGCAGCAGCACATTTTTCCTTCAGGTTGCATCATGGGGCTGCAGTTTCTTGGGTTTGTGCAAACAGCAGCCACATTGCTGCCTGCTTTGACCAAGTGATGTCGGGTTGGTGGCAGCAGCAATGTCACTATTGTGCTAAGATGAATTCAGCAAGCCTCTTGGTCTTCTTTGTACAGGGGAAGATGTCTGTTCAGTAAATGGAGTGCCTGGCTGTATACCCTGAACGGGGAATTGCCCCTTCCAGTTGCAGCCACTGTTGCAGGTGTACATAAAATGGCAAACCCAGTGTTTTCTCTGAAATGTGATGGGCCAGGCTTCAGTGTGTCAGAATAAGTGATATCCTCAAGGCTTTCTGTTCTAGGTCACATTATGTCACACCTGTCACATTTTTTGTTGTGATCTGGCTCTAAACGCTACATCAGCAACCTGTGGCCACAGCTGCCTGTCCAAAAGGGGTGTGGACTGGTTACGCAGCATGGCCAAGGAGCTGGATATACAGTGTCTTTCTAAGGTCTGTTAGGAAAACTCTTAGCCAAGTGGTTTATCCAGGCAGAACTGAAGGTGTGTCACAATGGGCCTTCTGTTTGGGACACTGCTTAATCCCTCATCCTCTGAGGACCATTACCCACGTGCTTGCTCTTAACTCTGGTCACAATGGCAAGTCATCTTATGTTGTTTATAGCTTTCTTCTTCTTCACCCTTCCTCTGTTTAAATGTCTCTGATAAAGGTCTTGATGTCATTGCTGGGCTGCCATGCACTATGTAAGACCGTCTGTAGCTGTGCTCTTGGGTAGCCCATGCCCTTGCACGTCACAGAGTACCGAGAGCAGTGCCGAGCTTTGCTCACAAAAGGCATCATTATTCCCGTTTCTCACCGGGAGTCCAGCCTGGCCCCATTACGGACGGGGCCTGTAGTGCAGCCAGCAACCTGCTCGTCAGGCACCGTCCTACTTTGCCTCGCTTATTTTCCGGCTCCAAAAGAAGGGGCAGAGGGTTGTATTGGTGCTGGGCAGCCGGGCTCTCCCGTGCCGGCACTACCCGGCCGTTGTGTAACGCGGCCGCGCCGCGCTGCCCGTGCGGGGGGCGGCGCAGGGCCCTGCTCGGGCCGGTTCGGGGCCGCGCCGGGCCGGGGCCGGGCGGGGCGGGGCGGGCGGAGGAGCCGCGGCACCTCCCGCCCCCAGCGCCATTGGCGGGGCCGGGCCGGCGGGGGCGGGCGGCCGGGACAGCGGCGGGGAGCCCGGGCCGAGCGAGCCACGGTCGCTGCTCCGCTCCGCACCGCCGTACCATGGTGGGGGATCACTGCAGCCTCCCCGGTGAACGGCCCGTGCTCGCCCAGAGTCCCAAGCCCGGACTAAGCTGCAAGATGGTCCTGCAGGCGGTGGGCAAAGTGCTGCGGTAAGGAGGGGTCCGGCGGTGGCCGTGGCGCCGGGCGGGCGGGCGGCTGCCCACGGGGCAGCCCGGGAGAGGAGGGAGCTGGAGCTCGAGTGGAAACTCCGGCCGGGGCGACGGGCGCTCCTCAGCCCCGCTCTTCTCCGGAGGACGGAGGGACGCTGCTTTTGGCTCCCTCTGGGTCTTGTGTAGCGGTCGGGGAGGCTGGAAGTTGGAACAGCAATAAGCGCTTGGAGAGGAATATTTGTTCTCACTTAATACGGCAGTCAAGTTTTGTTAGCGCTTTCATGAGAACTGAATTTCCAGGACGTAAGCAGACAGCGAAGGTCCTGGCTTGCCTGAATAAGGAATCTGACCAAGATGCTACATATGCTTTGGCAAGCTTTCTACAGAAATGTTGTAAGATGAGGGGAAAAAATTGCTCATGTAGCTCAGAAGGGCTTGTGTGAACACTGAGACGTGGATGACTACTGAGACCAAAACCAGACTCTTTGGCAAAGGATGTGCAGTAATTTGATTCGGAGGAGTTCTGACCCGTTCTGGTTGGCAGGGAAAAACGTCACCACAAATATTAGGATTAGCAGCCTCGTTCTTCAACAACTGTAGCTTTTTTATTTTAGTTGTGTTCAGATATTTTTCTGGGATCTCTGCAGAGTTGCACTGTTGCTCCAAAAAGGAGCCTTGTTCCTCCAGCATAACTTTATTTGGCAAACTTTCGTTCGTCCCCGTTTCCTACTGTCTGTTGCCAGTTGTTAAATGTTTGTCAACAGAAGCATTATCCCTCTCTTCCTCTGTTGACTCATGTCTCTCCCCAAGCGAGTTTAGGGGAGCCATTTATTCAAGCAGAATGTTCTGATTACAGCGGCTGAGCTCTGGCTGGGATTTCAGCTAGAGGAGTTCACTGGTCTTGAAGCAGCCTTGATGGGCACAGCTGCTTAGATTTGTTCTTAAAGAAGTCCGGTATTACAGTTTTGGGGATTTTTTCCCCCCGTTAAAAATACTTTCCTGTGGAAAACATTAGTTTAAAGAATTGAAGTTTCAGCTTTTTAATGGGTTTAGTGTCCTTTCTGTGCATTTTTAGGGGGCAGAGTGTCTATAATTCAATATGGTGTTACACAGCTGGTCATATCATAAAATCCTTTGGCCAGCGGCTTGCTATTCATGATGTGAACCTTTTGAAGTTTTTGGTAGCTGTTCTGTTGGCAGCGCTCCCAGATGTAAATAGATGGGTGCCTCTGTGGAGAAGAATTGCCAGACCTTTTGTTAAGCATCTATGGCAGTTTATTTTAAAGTATAGGTAAGTTCTTGTGACTTAGCAGTGAAATGCATATTTTTGATTAGTTCAGTGCATGCTTTTTAAAAAATGTAACATTAACCTCAGCCTTTCTCCTACTGGAGTACGTGCAGAAATTCTGTATAATTTTATTTGCTTTTCATCTTAAGATTTATTTTCTACGCGTACTATAATACTATCATGAAAGCAGGAAAATATTGTTGTCACACATGGAATGTTTTGGACTTGTGAATTAATAGCATAACTTGATTTTGCCGAGCTGTTATTAAGTGGGGGTGTTTACTATTTTGTAGTTGAGTGTTTTTTTAATGTGTCTTTTTGTTTTGGGTTATCTCCTTTTGCTCATGGTTAGAGAGAAATGTGAAGTCACAAAAACTTTCTTTAGATGCCAGACTGGTTCTCTTATTTCTTATCTTGAATCTGCTTCGGATGCCTTATCTGACCTTATGTGTGTTACATCATCTTGCTTTGTTCTGTAAAACATAAACTCAGCCTAGTCTGCAAAGAGCTCAGGCAGTGTAAGAGCACAGGCACTGGTGAGGAGCCAGGGAAATACTACATTAAATCAAAGTTTCCTTACTGCAGAAATGGGATATTAGTGCTTAAGAAAGTGTGAGCCCAGTCAGTGATGGTGAAAGAAGGAACCACATGGGACCTCGTTTAGGCCAAAAATGGTGGCTTGGTGACAGCTGTGATGGGATTTCTCTGAACAGAAGCATCCAGAGCTGAGATTATTGTTGGTAGAAAAGAACAGGGACCTTAAATGTCCTGTGTTTGAATGCAGAGGTGCAATGCCACCCTGATAGAGTGGCCACCTCACATGGTAATACATAAGTTGTAGTCTATAAGAAGTTAAATGAGATGTATCCCAAACATCTTGCCTTCTCTTTCAGAATAAAGGTATTAAATTACCACTTTTAAGCTTGGCCACCTGAAACTTCTGTATGAGTTTCCTGCAGTCTATACAATGCTAAACACTGCATGGAGTAATTTGTCTTCTGTTGATCAGGCCATTGCCAGTGGCTTGGTGATGAGGTCAAAGGATATCTTGCTTATGCACAGCCTGGTGTTATGAGCTGGCCACTGCATTTTAAGCCCTTTTCTCAGGACTAACTGGGAACCGTCATGATCACAGTTTCCTCCCAGCCTTCCACAGCCTGCCAAGGAATTGCAGAAATTCACAATGGACAAGGGATAGAATGCCTGTGTTCACTCTAAGCTGCCTCCACTCTGTCTCTCTCCTGCTTGTGAATTATAAAGCTCAGTTGTTCTTGTACAATACTTAATCAGTTTGATCTTCTTCACAGAAGATTTGTTGTGTTATTTACGTTGAGTGTGTGTAGGTACAACTAACACAGTTGAAGCTTTTAACATGCAAGTTGTTTTCATCAGTTAGTGGATCCAGGTCCTCCTGCCTGCTGGGTGCTGGCAGGGTGGTGGGATAGTGTGTGTGTGTGTGTGTGTGTTCGTGTGTCATGTGTTGATAGTAACAGCTGCCAGAGGAGGGATCAATACATGGAGGAAACGAGGAGGGAGGTGTGAGGAAGCAGAAAGACTTCATGAGAAGAGCAGTCCTGGGAACCTGAGAAGAGTTTAAAAGAGCATGGGGGAAAGACAGCTGAACCCAAAAGGGGGGAAAATGTAACAAAAGCAACAGATGTGTTCTCAGTCTTTCTAATTAATGTTTTATGAAAGCTACAGTTAGGTTTATTGCTCTTCTAAATTATTAGTGATTCAGCTATGAAGAACTCTGGAGATGCTTGTATCTTTCATCATATTGGTTAGTAAACTGTGTTTAACACTTCAGGGATGGGACGAAGGCTGCATACTTGTAATGATTAAAAAAAATTGAAACACCAATAGAAAAGTGTCATCTCCTCTTTAAATTAGTCATAGCATAGCTGAAAAGTTCCTTAACACGGTGTTTAATTAGGGCTGTTTAATTTCTTTTTGCTTCATATGTTTTTGAAATACGTTAATGTCATTTTTTTCCCCTTTTCTGTAATGAATTGTGCTATTATTTAGCCCATAATTAGAGAGGAAGAAAAACCTATTTTAAAATAGATGCAGTTTTTCTGGTTTTTGTTTTTTTAATTTCTGTGAGTTGGTGGTTCTGGAGAGAGGTGGAAGGAGAAAGGGCAGATTATCATGTGAAAACTTGGAATATTATTCTATTTTTTAGCATTATTTCATTAGTTGTCCAAGTTTCTTGTGGCACCATGGATTCCTGTTGGCTTCCTTGCAAAAGTCTGCATTTTACTGGCCTCAAGCAGCACAAGTGGAAGGAAGACTCTGGTTCCTGCGATCTCTCCTGTCTTTAGTCCCAGCGGATAACAGAGCCAGCCATAAGTGTTTTTCGGAGCCACATGCTGCTGATTTCAGGACAAAATGTTCACTGCCTGTGCCAGTACCTGAGTCCTGATTCAGCTGCTCGAGTGTGTTTGTAGTGCTGTGACACTTTGGGTGCTGTGCTGGTGATTTTCATAGGCTGTTCCTCGTACAGCTTCCTAGTCAGTGTGTTTCCTTTTAAGTCTCCAGTGAAACTGGGTCCTTCTGGGATAGTTGACTATTAATCAGGAATACAGAGAAAGAGAAATGATGAGTTGTGATGTCATTGTGTAGTGTCTTTTGATAAATTACAGGATGGTTTACATGTACGCACATTACCGGATGAGTGTGGGAATAGATAAGTTAAACCTTCCCTTTCTCTTAAGAGCCTCCCTTTTTACAGCATTTTACAGGGATTTGATTTGGATACCAACTAAAAATAAAACAACCAACCCCACTCTTTTTTTGAGTAAGTGCTTTTTAAAAGTGTAGTAAGTTGTCTTCAGTGATAGTGTGATAATGATTGTTTCATTTGGATAAATTAGCAAGTTTGAGTTGGCATTCTGGATGCTGCTATGTATTTTTATAGCCAGCACTTAAAAATTTTTTTTAAATTAAATTCCTCCTCTATTTCTCAATTCATAGCAAGATGAGGAAGAAACCAGGTTAATTTTGACACTGCATTCTGTTTCTTAGGTGATCAGCCATGGTTGTCTTGTGTTCACGAACCAGGACATAGATGGGTAGGAGCAGAGGAGCTTCTCCTCTGCTGCCTGGATTCCCATGGCTGAAGACAGCTGTTGTCTGTGATGCTTGCATGTATCAGCAGGACTAAAGCAAATATTTAAAAAGCCAATCCTATTTTATTCTAATTTAGGCAGAAACATTTTTCAGTAATTTAGTCCAGTTCACAGTATTAGAAAGTAATTAGAAGAGCCTTGTTTAACACTGGCTAATCTGATTAATGCAAAGGCCTGGGACAGGCAGAAGAGAAGGGAGGGAGGACAGTATGCAGGGAAAGGGGCTTATAGGCAAAATGCTCTTCAGAGCCACGTTGGCTATTTTTATCCTGTTCTTTTTCTTTCTCTGTCCCACAACTTTCCATTGTACAGAAATAGTTCAAAATGTTTATGGTTCAGGGAAACTGACATCAGTAGTTGTCATGCTGTGTCCTGCTGAATATTTCTGTAACAGGAGCTGATTCCTCATTCAATGATGGCCTTTTGGGACTCTCAGCTGCTCAGAACTGGTGACACTATGGTGCAGTAACATCCTGTGCTTTGGTAAGGGGTGACCAGGCAGGAGGGACTCCGGTGGCTCTTCTGTGTGTATGGGAGCACAGATGTGCTTGTGGAGATTGCTCTTTGATGTGAGTGTCCTGTCGTCGGGACAGAGGCTTGCAGGAAGCACGCCTGGGTGGCATTGCCAGCCTGGTGGACTCATCTGGCTGGGATGTGCCCGCTGGAGAGGCGGCTCTCCCTGCATGTGCTGGGTGTTCCCAGCATACACAGGTAGCAAAGTCTCTTCTGGCTGTAGATAGAAAATTTGTAGTGCTCTGCTTGATGTTCGGCCCCACTGCAAGCTGGCAGAAACCTCCGGCAAGGCCATGTCATGACTGGGGCTCTTGTTGGAGCTCAGAACTTGGAGCAGTGCTCTGGAAAGATTCTGTGTCTCGCTGGTGGGTCCAGCACACCAGGCACTCCTCTCTTTCTTTGGGATAGTCGTCTGCCTGCTCACTTGTGTTCACTGCAGGAGTGTCATGACCCTGGGGCATTTGTGAACATTGGTGAACCATGTACAGTGCATTAACTTAATGAAGAACTTGGTGTCTTTCTTCAGAGGTATTTACAGCATTAAGTTGTATTTTGGTTGCGTGTTCCACATTCTGGGAAGCGATAGCCAGAGGGAGGGCACTGCTAAAATTCTTCTCTGTGTTGAAACAACCCTCTAAGGTGTCTCCAGAGCTCGTACAGAAAGGGCTCCTGGCCCAGGTTTAATAGCATTTTCCTCTTGTTTAGAGGCAAAAATATGCTGCTTTTTTTACTGAAGATGCCTCCTGGACACTTTACAAAGAATAGGTTTGACTGTAATCTCAGACTTGTAAAATTATTCACCCTTCTTTTATCTTGTTTTCTTGGTATGCATCTGTTTCATTATAGGATTTGTTCCAGATTTTAGCTTCTTGTTTCAGTCTGGAAGATTATTTCAGTTTATATATGAGCAAAGTATGAGTGTGCAACATGAATCCTTCTGGGAGATGACTACAGTTCCTGGTTTGTCTCTTTGTTTCCTATGTTGTAATAGCCCATGTTTCTGGTGCTGCTCTCTATGGGAAAATTATCTATTTCACACAATTTCTGTCTGCTGTTCTCTGGGATCTCAAATGTCTGTGCACTCCAAGACCTTTACCAGGTAGGTTTTTAGGAGAAAAATAAATCCTCTGTAGAAGAGCTTTTCTCTTGCCATTTTTGGTTTTTTTTGAAGAGGTGTGGTGTTAGGAATGCAATCTCCTATCAGTTGTCCTGTCTCTAAGATGGCTAAGACAAAATATATCTGTTCCTCTATCATACATCTCTCTGTGACTGCACCAAAATTGAGTTTGTTAAAGTATTCTTTTGTTGAGGGGGATTTTTAAATTCTTTTTCTTAATCCCTGGTTCTGTGTGATTCAACAGAATCTTAAACTTCAGTGAATTGCTGTCAGAGAAGAGATGTTGCATTTCTTTTAAGAGCTGCCAGCACCTAGTCTCTGGAAAGGGGAGGGGATTGGATGTATGGATTAACCCTTTCTTCCAGCTTTCTGAAGAAAAACCCCACTTCTTTTGAGTGATTGGAGCCCATTAGCACTGAAGCCGGGTTGCTTGAGCTTGTCAGAAAATGCTGCTCTCTTAATTTTGCAAGTTCTTTTCTGTCTGATACGAAAATAAGTTTAGAAATTATTTTGCTCAGACAGCAGGAACTGGTGGCAGCAGATGCTCCCCAGGTGAAAGGAACATTGTGGATGTCTGTGATTCCTTTTATTTTTAAAAAAGGAAAAATCAGCAGTGAGTGCAGCTGTCCTCAGAAGGGCAGATAGTGAAAATATTAAAATTCTTAGCTTGCTATCTGGGAAAAGTAGTCCTGGCACACCATCCAAAGTACATGGAGTTACTGAAGGAAAGAAGGCTTGGGTTTCTTCATTGGTGGTTTATGTAACTTCACACAGAGGTGGGATGACATGAGGTGCACCTTGGTGGCTCCACTCACACTCCAGACACCCAGATCTGCTCTTCAGTCCAACGTGTCCACACATCCCAGGCTCAGAACACCAAAGCCTTACAGGGAAAGTGCTGACTGTCAGCAGGATACATTTAGCACAACAGGGAAAAGGGAAATTGTGATAAAGAGGCTTTGCTGATTCCTTCTTTTACAGAGTCCCCAGTTTGATGTGACTGATGTATTTCTTCAGAGCAAACCTATGCAGGGAAAAGATAAAGCTGGTGGTCTTGAGACCACATTCTGTGCGGGACAGAGGGGAAATTCTATTCTGTCTCAACTGAAATAGTAGTTTTTCTGTTGTTTTGCAGCATAGAAAGGTTTTTTCATGTCTAGGTATGTCATTCAAACCAGTACATTTTTAAATCCACTCATAACCATGCCTTGCTTTGAGGTGTGACGCCGGTTTGCAAAAGCTGGGGTGGAAATGTGGCCTCACATTGTGTTTTGAGCAATGTCTCAAGTGTTGGTCTCAGCTTCCATGAACTGATCAGTTGCAAGTCCACATGAACAGTTAAAGATCCTTTTGTCATTTGCACGTGCAGCCAAGGGAGCGAAACAACTTCAGCACACAACTGTTCATCTAATTTTAGTATTTGTTTCTGAAAATTACTGGTTTTCCTTTACCAGTTCCTTGGTTGTGCTTTCAGCCTTTAATTAAAAGACTGAATTTGTATTTTAGCAGGCCCTTGGAGGTAACATTACAAGTTTGAGTATATCTATGGGTTTTTTCCTGGTTGCTAGTGGATCAGTATATCTGTAAAGGTGTTTCTACTTGCTTTTCAGTCTCCTGTGGTATATCTGGAAAAGTAATAAATTAAGGTTGGGAATCACTGCTGTCTCACTAGCTAATTAGCAGTGCTCTAACTGTACCAGTAATTAAACCATTACCCGTCCTACTATTTTTTTGATCAGTCATTCATATGTTCTTTACTTTGGCCTATGAATCCATAGAGTTTGTATTTTAAATAGAATTTTTTTCCCCTTCCTCTGTTGTATAGAAAAGCTTCAATGTGCTGTTTTCTAAGAAATTCTGAAACAGCTGTGTGCTGTGGTTGACAAAACTGAACAGAGCATTGCATCATTCTGTCAAAAATCTTTAAAAATTAACTGCATGGTTACACTAGTGAAAGTTTTGTACGTATCATTTGTTAATGAAAGTTATGTAATTAAGATAATGCTTTGATTCCTTTTACCACTGACTTTCTTACCCTGTGAGGAGACACACAATTTATGCCTTCTAACTATGGACTTCAATTTTTAACAAGATAGTTCACACTAAAACTGAAAGGCCCTCACAGGATCTGGTCTAAGGCATACCAGGGGAGATAGGACTTCCCTGAACTGACTGTGGTTTAAATTAAAGCCAAAATATTAACAAAAGGGGGGGGGAAATAATTTTTGATCTCTGCCATTGAGAACTGACCTTGACGTATGATATTTTCTAGATATCTTCCTAATTAAAATGCTGTGGTTAATTTAAAGTGTAAGAGATGAGTTTGTGGAGCTTGATCCAGAGGATGAAAATTTCGGGTGGGGTTGCTTTCCTCACATTGGTATTTCTTTGCCCAGCCTGCTCAATAACTAATGACTGGTAGGTGATGGAATTCCCCCCAGCTGTGTGTCTCAATGCCACAAGATGCACATGTGTGTGCTAGTACACATGCTTTAAAAGTGAGGTGACAGGTGCAGGCCTGCAAAATTGCTTATGAATAGTGAAAACAAGTTAAATTTTTTTCCCCTATGCTATGTATCTGAGTATGTATTGTGTACTGAAGCTCCTGCAAAGAAAGCTGAGATGTTTGAAGTAGCTCTGTTCTTACCTGTGTTTCCGTGTGCACTCTCAGTTGTGGTGTGCCCTAGCACATTTCTACCCCATTAAACCACATTTTTTCTGATGGAAAGCAGACAAAGTTTATGTGAAGGCTTCGGCTTCACATAAAAATCATATGAAATCCTTCTTAATGTGTGATTACGTATAGGTGTTGTTTTCCAAGGTGGAACTGTAGCAGGAAGGCAGGTGATGAACTTATTTTCAGTCTCTTCCCAAGAGGAATACCTAACTTATCCTTCTGATGCAGGACACTTTTTGTGCCTAAACAGTTGTAATTTCAGATTATAAGTACACGAGACACTATATGCACCCGTCTTCCAAAACACAGTATGTGGGTGAGCTTGACTTGCATATCTAACATGGTTTTGCTGTTGCAGGTTTTCTTTAGGCTACAGTGGTACTTAAAACTAGCCTGTATTGTCAGATCATTTTTGGTTGTTGTCATACAAAGAGAGCTTGCAAGGCAAGAAGGCAGTGAGGAAACTAATCCATTTTTTTACAAAGAGAAACTTGTCTGCACCCTGGTACTCTCTGAACAGAGTGAGCTGTCTGCATTTGTATATCTTGGGTTATATAGAGAGAAGTCTGATTGCTGAGGCCAGGTTGCCATGGTGAAATAATTCCCAGCAATTAAAGCACAGTTCCATCCTGAAAAGCAACTCTGTGCAAGCTATGTTGTGAAATCCCACATTTACAAGGCTATGAGGTTTCCAAATCAAATTTGCTTGGTTTAGAAATAAAAAGGTATCTTTGCAGTCTTCCAGCTCTACAAACTTCATCAGGGTTGGGACATAACAGTGCCTTCAGTGATTTATGTGCTCTGGTGGTGAACTCCCTCCCCGCAAAGGTGCACCACAGGGTACTGGATGTGCACATCTAGAGATAACAGGGCTGCATCAGAGTAGCCAGGAGGAGCAGTTGCTGCCAAAACCTGAATTTAATAATGACGTAAAAGTCAAAATAACTCTGTGTTCCAATAGGAGATTAGAGGATAATAAATTACTGATTAAACTAATAGACATGTCAGAAAAGACATGGGGAATAGATATGTTAATTGAAATTTTTTGTGCTTTTACTACAGTACATTAAATTTTTCTTTCAATTTGCAGAGTTTAGAAATGTTAAAAAAGAGATAAAACTTCTTTTTTGTCAATTACATTGTTCTTCCTTGTTCTCAGCAAGCAGTATTTCTGGCCTCCCGAATTTCAAACTGTCTGCTGAAAAAATGCTGCTCTGAATATAATAACAAACCTGACAGATCTATATTTGTCTTTCCCAGAGTGAAAAAGGTGTTAAAAGCCACCTCAAAACTTGCTTTCAAATCTTGGTGCAGATCCCTTGTTCTCAAGGCTCTGTGGGTGACCTTTCCACTGCAGCACATGTAACAACCAGGCTTGCTGTCTCTGCCATTGTCTGCTCTCAGCTGAGAGCCAATTTTCTCCTTTCTCTGTGTGTGTTATTTAAAGAAGCGTAAGGTGTGCTGTAGATCTCTGCCTTGGAGTGCAATGTTTTTTTGTTTTAGAGAAAGAACTGTTATCTCTGCTGGTTTCCAGAGGCCCTTGGAGAACTAGCTGAGATGTAAACATTTACATGTGCAGATATCTGGTGAAATGAATCCTGGGCCTACTGTGTAGCTGCACTATGGGAGTGTATTTAGCAGTGAAGGATGATGAGGAAGCATTTGTGTTGCTTGAATACTAATGGCATTTTTCCTCTAAGGGAGGCAAGGATACAGGAGCATCCTTATCTTGGTATTGTGTATGGGCCTGGTGGGTTTGGAGTGTTTGCCTGGGGACTGAAATGAGCTGTGTCTTAACAAGACAAAGCCCAGATCAGAGCTCCAGCCTGTGTTTTCAGCTGCTGAATGGCTGGGCAGAGATGTCCTAAAGAGTATAGCATAGGATGGCCTCTTCTGTCCCCACACGAGGATCTTCCAGGGGAGGAGGAATTGCAAGCACAGGAGAGTATACTATGAAACACCTTCTCAAGCAGGGATTTGAGATTTGTCCCCTTTTTGCTCAGTTTTGGCTTCATTTCAGACAGTTTGCCAACAGGAGACTTAAAAAAAACAACAAAACCAAACAAAAGCCCCCATTCCATGTCAGTCCCAGGCTCAGGACTTGGGTACCTCTGACTCAGTGCTCTGGTGTGTGGTTTGTTCTAAGCATTGGGTAAATTAATTGTTACAACACTTAGTCTGTGACCTACTGAATCTCTGTTACCACAGACCTTATCTGGCTCCATGTAGAGATGCTGAAAATAGGAAAGAGTTGTCCTTTTGATTTCCTATTCCACAAAATGCCAGAAGTCTGGGTTGTAGTAAGTTGCTTAAGAAAAGAATCTTGCTGAGCCTTCGTGCTGGCACCTCCTGGTTGGTTTATGTGAGGGCTTTTTTGGCACCAAGGTAAAAGAGAACATTTCAAAATGAACAACTGATATGGTTTGGGTAATTTTGTTTCTTCTAGTGAATAGTTTCTTCTAAATTATGTCACTGGCTCCTAGAAATAAGGATTGTATCCCATTGGACATGGCTTCCCTGGTGTCCCAAGTGTGTTATCTGGAGAGGAACGTGGAGATGGCAAGGACTGTGCAGTCAGGAAGCTGGACACCTCTGTTCAGTCTGCAGGAGGAGTTCTGGCAGGTGGGCCCAGGGAAGAAAGGGAACTCCAGCACAGCGTGTTTTACCACAAGAATGCGCTCTGTGCATTTTTGTAGCATTAACTGAGCTGTGGCATGCCTGGCCTTGCCTCTGCAGCCCTTCTTCCCAGAGCTGCATTGGAGACAAGATGGGGGACCCTGGGCGCCAGCAGACAAACCCCTGGGAGTCTCAGCATGCTCTGACACACCACTGTGGGCAAACACTGAGCTTGTGCTGGGAGGTGATGGATCAGAGAGGTGGGAAGAATCATAGCTGTTTAGGCTGGAAAAGACCCTTGAGGTCACTGAGTCTGCCAATAAACCACATGCACACATCATAAATCCTTCCAGGGATGGTGGCTCTACCAGTTCCCTGGGCAGCCTGCTCCAGTGCCTGATAACTCTTTTGGTGAAGAAATTTTTCCTAATACCTTTTTCCTAATACCAGTCTATACCTTGAGGCCGTTTCCTTTTGTCCTATCCATTGTTACCTGGGAAAAGAGACCTTTTCTTGCTACAGCCTCCTTACAGGTAGTTGTAGAGAGTGATAAGGTAGCCTGAGGTTCCTTTTCTCTTGGCCAGACAACCCCAGCTCAGTCAACTGTTCCTTGTAAGGCTTGAGCTCCAGCCCCTTCACCAGTAGGTGGGTGGGGAGTTCTACAAAAAGGAACAGAAAGGCCTGATGCACCAGACATGGCATGGTGCAGGTGCCTCATGTTCTCCTTACTTTGCCAGCAGCACCAGCTGGAACTCAGTCTGGCCCTATAGAATGTTTTGGGCTTTCTGTTGAGAAGCAGCATTATGAAATAATGTTATGGCACTTGTCATCCTTAGCATGCCTGCCATGCCTTGGCACCGACTGTTTACAGCAGAGCATCCGGAGGCCAAGCAAAGATTCCCTTTTAAGGCAAGGAGCCACTATGAGAATCCCAAAGAAAAAGTTTCCCTGGCATGTAGGGTACATTCTTCTTTCCTCCTCCTCTTAAATAAACTATTAGTAACTTTTAAAAACAGAACAAAAATGAAGAAGCAGGGCCAGAAATGCTGCCAAAGACGCTTTATGCTGCTCAGCCCCCTTAGACCTGTGCAGCAACCAAGCCCTGGAGCTAACACAGGGCAGGAGAGGGGAGGAATGAAGCTGAGGTCAGAGAGGTCTGTCAGAGACCTGGGGCAAGAGGAGATCGGAATGGAGACTGCCTTAAAAAGCTTCGTCTCCTTCCCTTGCGCAGCCCTGGAGAAAAGCACTGTCCACAGCCATCTGTGAACAATTGTACTGAATGCTGCACTGGGATTTGGACTTGCTTTCCAATACCTTGCACAGCTTCCTTTCCCATGCTGATGTTCTTTTCTTTCCCAATCCTGAACATGGATGTGTACGTCCAGGATTTGTGTTCTGGGTGTGCTGTCACGTGGCATTTCCAGCTGAAGACTTAACAGTGATCTGGGTTAAAACAGGACATGGGATTGCAGAAGAACTTCCAGAGGTGCTAATCTTGTGCTGTTTTAAAGAAAGAGGGGAAATGCAAACATCATCTTTGGCGTTAGTCTCAAAGGAAGGGCAGCTTGACTGATGTTTGGAGGAAGCTGTTATTCCTCTTTTCTTGCATGCTGTACAAGTAAACAAAGACACTGAATTACCAAGAAGGGATTTTAAGCTCCATAGCCTTTCTAAGCTTCCAGTTCTTGCTCTTAACTGAGGAGCAAAGGCAGTGGGCTGCTGGGTAGGAAACTGGACAGCCTTCAAGAGTTGTTCCTGACCCATAAGAACTGGCGTAACCTGCTTCTTCATTGTTCTTGTCACTTGGGCTCATAAATTTTAGCTCATAAAACTGTTTCCTTCCTGCTATGAATGGATTCAGTACTCCCATGCTTACGCAGAACATTTGTAACCAGAAATTAACTGATAATTTCTTTCCAGTAAAGGGCCACATAAAAAGCCCATAAAGGTAAAGAGTATATCTGTGAGCAGCTGACCTGGTTTACCTTACAAAGCTGTAGCCTTCTGTGCACGGCTGAAATCACTGTGGTTTTCCTTTCTGCCAAGGGAGTACGTTAAGGGAGAGACCTTGATTATTGGAATGTTTTTGCCTTAATGTGTTTTACTCCCTCTTCTGTTTCACTCATATTCCCTTTGACTCCCTGCCCAAAGAAGAGGAGAGAAGGTAAAATGCAAACATCCAGGACACCTTTAATTTTGAATTCTAAACCCTTTTTCACTGGAAAAATAAAAACAGTGTTCATGAAGTTTCGTCTGAAGGACAGTGCTACAATGTTGGCTTACTGCCTCTCTAATTTTGTCTTTTAAGAAGCTAACCTCCATTCTTAGAGTGCCAAGAAAGCAGGTTTTGGTAGAAATACTTCACTTTATAACACTTCATATAGTGGAGTGTGTTTTAAAACACAGCCCTTCAAAAAGAAAGAAAAAATTACAGGATAAAAAAATTGAAGGCCCAGATAGTTTGATACTAGTTTGGTGCATAGAGGTATACTTGGTGTTGCTGTTGCAGACAGTAATCCCTGTAAAAGTTCAGTTGGGAGTGCACCATTTAAACCCCAATCTTTTCCAGATTGTGAACTATACAAATTGTAAAGTGTAAGCCAGGTTACTTGAAAATAACCCCCAAACCCTTGAGTGATGTTTTTAATATCATTTGGTACTCCTTCTGTGGGCATCTTTGTTTTGATCTTCCTTAAACCCGTTTTTTCTTTTTGTGCCATTTTTTGCGTGCATTGCTGTGGATTGGGGGCTGTACTCTCGCCAAGGCTAATGGAATATGTCACAGCTGGATTGGCAACAGCCAATTGTTCTGAATTTGTGCAGATTGCTAGGATTATAGCAGTTAACCTTACGTAAGGAATAGGGTCAGTTGCTAAAAAAAGCCCACAAAACCACACCATATTAATCACAAAATATGTGTCTTTGTCCTGTAGGGTTTGTGATCCGTGGTGATTTTCATCCTCACAGACTTGAGATGGCTTGTGAGTTTTGAAGTTTGCTAACAGAGATAGATTTACCATGTGAGGCCTGTCAGACCTGTTCTGTCAATTTTCCAATGGAAATTGGTGTGTTTGAGACTTGGCTGGAACCTGAAACTGCTGCATGATCCAGAGGGCACAGGGTGATGGGAGTTTAGCCTGCAGCTCTGGTCATCACCACTACAGAGTTTTTAAATAAATTTTTTAACTTTCTAAAGTTACTCTTATTTCCATTTTAATATGCCACACTAAAAAGAGAAAACCCACTGATAACACGTACTTTCATAAAGAAAATGTAAACAGCCATTCATCCCAAGGACAGTTAGTTTGGTGTGGAGGATGGGAGAGGGGGATCAAAGTATCATCAATTGTCTTTGAAGAGATTTCAATTTCAGATGCAGTGTAAGAAACTGCACAGCTTGCTGGAGACAGCAAGAAATTATTATAGCTGGGCTGGTTTCTTTTGGGAAAAAAGGAATCCTGAACTGATGGAAATCATCTAAAATAGCATGGTCAGTTTAGGGAAGTTTAGCATTTAATAAATTGGTAGTATTCCCTCTGTGCGATCAACCTGGTAATAAATAGATGTTCGTGACCAGAACCATGGGTGCCTGGTACGATTCCAAAGTGATGTGAACTACATCAGGTTATGAAGCATATCCACTGAGTGGACACTGGGTCTCTGGTCCTTCTTCAGCTAAATCAGATTGCTTCATGTGTGCTTCTTTCCAAACAAACTGTGTTGGTTTACACTGAAGCACATACTTAGCATTTGTACCGTGAATCAACTTTGAACCTTACAGCCAGTTTCTGCTGTGAAATGGGAATAACACTTCCTCAGAATGGTGTTAAAACTAAACCTTGATGGTGCTTTGAAGAGACTCTGAAGTGCAGGGTTTTTAAACCACGAAACTACTGAGCATCTGATCAAGAAGGAAATGAGAAAGATTAGAGGAGGATCTTTATTAACTGATGTGGGATAAGAAAGCAAGCTGGGAAATTGGCAATTTTACTCGATCTTAACAAAGCAGTTAGATTAGAGAAAAAACATCAGTGGGCTGTCACTTGGTGGAGTGTCTTACACCTTTCTTTCTGCAGTGAAATCCAGGCAAACTTGCCGCTGATGTGTTTTCTAGCTGGACACAAGGCTGACAGGTCTGGCAGCCCTGCTAGAAGCATTAGTGAATGTAGAGTCTTGGCCTGGAGCCAGTTTGCTGAAACTTCTTCTAAGTCTTCGGGCGAGTGATCTCCCTTCTGCCATTTGCCATCACTTTTTCCTCTCTGAAATTTATTTGTGGGTGTGACTTGGCCTGTGGCATCATGTTCAATGGAGTGCCTAAAACCAAAGGCAGACCTAGCCTGGGAATTGTCTGAGGAATTAGTTTGTACTCTGGTTTGCCTGTCAGTAAAAACTGGAGTGCTGTCTCCTTGGATTCCTTAAAGATGTTTCTTTCCTTAATTAGCAGTTAAGCACCGATAGACAGGATTCGGTCTAAGCTGTGGTCAGACCACCAACCTGCTGCGTAAGAGCTACTTCTGCAGCTGCTTGGGTGATACAGTTGATGTGGTGTGGACACGTTAAGACAAATCTAAGCAGAATTCTCTCATTTTTGAAGAAAGACACATGTAAACATGAATCAGGACTTAAGGTGCCTATAGCTGTGTTTTGAAAAGTAGTGCTCTTTTTGTGGTTTTGGATGACACTTAGTTATGTTTTCCAATAAACAGTCATCTACAGGTGATGAATTTTGGTGTTTCCTGAATAGAACAGTGAAACTCTACTGTTCTTGACATTTTTTGTATTTGTGTATTTTAAACATAAAATGAAAAATTAAGGAAGGCATCTTGAATGAGAAGAGCTCACAAAAAGAAAATAATGGATGCTTCATTTTGTGCCTTTGGACTTGAGTCCAGCTGGTGTGTTCTTACAAGTCTTTGAAACAACAGTGAACTGGGAGGTAGGGGCGAGCACAAGGAAGGAAGCTCACTTCTAAACCTTGCACTACTTGGTAATTCTGGTGATTGTGAATGAATGAGCTTTGGTTTATCTGGAATATGGAAGTATTCTTTGTTGACTCTTAATCATATGTAATTGTGTTTCTAAAACAGGGGGGTTTTTTTATACTGCTGTATGCTCCAGCTTTGTAAGTTTGAAAAGAAAATGTTTTACTATGGGTGGGTATTGATAGTTCCCAAACTAAACACACAGTT
The DNA here is from genome assembly GCF_020740725.1 of Corvus hawaiiensis. NCBI lineage: Eukaryota > Metazoa > Chordata > Aves > Passeriformes > Corvidae > Corvus > Corvus hawaiiensis. The sequence continues at coordinate 47,910,338 of NC_063218.1, read as the reverse complement.
TTACAGCCTAGACTGAGCATGACTCAATTAATTTGAGTAAGTCAGTAGAACCTAAATTCTGCCTAATTGGGGTGGATACATGGTCCAGTTCAAATGACATTTTTAAGGCTGGATTTTTTTTTTTAGTTTGTACTTACAGTATTGGGGCCATGTCGTGTCCTAGCTGCACTGCATGCAGGTCATGAAAATGTGCTGGTGTAAACAATTTGTGGTCTTGCTGTAGTTCTCAGGAGCTGCAAAAGGTTAACAAGATGTTCATGCTGCACATGGCAGTTTGACATTCAGGTTTCAGTGCTGTGAATAAATCCTTTGAGAGCAGTGATTCTGGGCATTTTGCAGGTTCTGTGATGATACCCAAGAGTCAGGTTCTTTTAAAACTGAGCCAAAGCTCTGGAAACAAGCAGAAATTGGATTCTTCAGGAAGCTTTTGTTTGAAGTGCTCCACTTCCAGCACAAGGCAGTTGTGGAAAGACACAATCTATTTAAAAGACTCAAAGTGGCTGCACGTACTGATCTAACGCAGAATTGACATTGTGTGAAAATGAGGGGCTTTGGATTTTGCAAAAGGACAGTGTAGTGTTGTTTGCAAGAGCAAACTTGTGAAATATATTTAGTGTTGAATCTTCGTTTATTCTCTTGAAATGGGGAAGAGAGGATGAGGTACCCTCCACCCATTCCCATGTGATGGAAGGCTTGCCTCAGCCTCATGTGTCTTACTTCCTTCTGTGGTCTCTCCATAGCCTCCTTGTCTAGCTCTTCCCTCCTCCTCCTTACAGCAGACTGCTCTTAGCTGATGTGGCACAGCCCTAACCTGGGGCCCTTGGTTTAATTGTCCTGAACTATAGCAAAGACAGAAACTCTATCCAGACTACTTCTCACTGATAACTTTTTCCCCTGAGTGTGGTTAATGCGGTTTGTCAAACCAGTCTCTGAAGCTGAAGGTATTTTCTGCATGACTGCTACTAGAACTATAATTTTCCTAAAAAAATCAACTTATCCTTGAATGCTAGAATCTTGGCCCCCTCCCCCCCCCCCCCCACCAAACCCAGAAACCACTAAATGTAGCAAATGCAAGGGTTTGAAGACAGGAATAGTCTGACAACTAGGAACTTAATCTAAGCAAGCAACCCCTCTGTATTAAGAGCCTTGCACTGAGGAACAGCTGAATTCTCATGTCCTGAAACATCCCTTTGTGGAGCAGTTATGAGAATCAGTCCCGTTCACTTCATTAAATAAACTTAAGGGACAGATCTTGCAGGCTCCATTTGGATTGGAATGCGCTGCTGTGGAAAAAGGACATGGCAGGAAATGCGTAGGAGTACAGCTCTTGTGCCGAACTTATCCTCAGGAATACTGGCTTTAGTTTATTTTCATCCTGTATCTGTATTCTTTAGAAAGATGTTCTATGTTGTACTCTTTAAAAAGATGTCACAGGCATCCTCCCTTAAACCATGAAGCCCACCTTTTTCATTAACATAGGAGAGAAGCTGTGACCATTGTTCCCTGCCAGACACCTGCAGCGCTTTCTGCACATCTGTGTAAATACATCTTGAGGCTGTAAGTGTATATCGTGCTGCTATCACCAAGTTTTCCTTGATTTTCCTTTATGATGGCTTTTCTGAAGTCTCTCTAGTCTTAATTTGCTCGTTAGAGAGAAGTGTGAAAAGAATCAGCACAGGTTTAAGACAGTGAACACTGGCAGTGCTGGTGTCCCAAGTTAGAGTGCTGCTTTCCTGCGGAAGGCGCATCTGTCTCTCCCTGCTCTGGTAGGGATTATGTGGATGATGAATCTTCCTGAAGATGTGTTTAATAAACAGATCAGTAAAGAGCCCATGAAGAGAGAAAAATGAGTAACCATATTTTCTTTAAGAAGAGCAGTGACACTTCAAATACCATTCCAGGAAAGATGTGTATCACATCCTCACAGTAAAAATCAAGCCTGCATGTATCTTAGACAGGAACACAGCTGGAAGATTATTTAAGTGTGTTAAGAGCCAAAATGTGAGGTCTGTTTCCTTTGGATGAGATCTCAATGAGTTTTGACAGCAAACTTAATGCAGTCATCTGCAAAGGTGGGCTTGTCTTGGCTTTACAGGTCCCTAAAAATCACTTTAACCAAGACAGCCTGACGTTAAAAACGAACTGGCATCTCTTCCTTGTATTCACATGATAATGGACAGCAAGTGTTGCCCTATGATTGTCACTCACCATTAAATAGATCTTCCATCTCTGCTTAGGTAGATTTTTAACTGTAGGAACACATGGATGTTTGACCACATAGCCTAAAAGACCAAAGTGCTTGACTTACTGTCCTTCCTCTGAAGTCCTACTGAATCCCTGATCCTGGATTGGGTTGAGAGTCTAGTTAAAAACGAGTGAGAGGAAAGCTCTAGTGATTTCAGCAAACACTTTACAAAAGGGAGATGAAAAGTCACAATATGCCATGAAGATAAGTGTGTTTTATGGAATGTGGTTTCTGTGCTTTTATAAATCCAAATGGAAGGTTATTTCACAATGCATTGGATTTCCAAGGGTTTTCAGAAAAACACGAGCTCAGATCTTTGTGTCCCAGGTATCCCTGGAATTGAGAAAACAGGTGTTTTTGTGGTTATCAGTCACAGATGTTCACTTAAGAAGGCTTCTAATAGGGCTGGAGAGCAAGGAATGCTGTAGCTTTGAATGAGCAGCACCAGATTTTCCAGCTCTGTTCTTTCAGCAGCCAAATTTGCTGTTTCTCAGATGATCAGGAACTGTGTGGTGCAGCAGGTTGTTGGTCCTCACATTAGAGTGGCTCCTTCAGGCACAGTCACTGCTGTTCACAGGCCTGAGGAGAGACCAATGTGTTCCCAGGAGTTTGCAATCTCATCTGGCCAAAGGGCAGTGGAGATGGAGCAGCAAAATGAAGCTAAGGGGAGGGAATGCAGAAGGAGTAGTGTAAAGGCAAATACAGGAGTTTGGGTGACCCAGCTGCTTTCAGGTTTCTGTAGCTGTTCAACAGTAGAGGTAACCCCACTTCTCTCTTTTTGAATCTTTTCCAGGAAGTCCAAGGGAAAGCCAAATGGTAAAAAGCCAGCACCGGAAGAGAAGAAACTTTACCTAGAGCCAGAATACACAAAATCCAGAATTACTGACTTCGAATTTAAGGAACTAGTGATGTTACCACGGGAAATAGACCTCAACGAGTGGCTTGCCAGCAACAGTGAGTATTGTGTTCGTACAGCTCTGAGCTTGCTGTCCATGCTCAAGGGGCCATTCATTCACTCTTTTGCTGTTTTCAGTGCTTAGAGAAACACTCAGTGACTATTTATGCTTACTGTGTAATGCATGTCATTGTACCTTGAGTGGTAATTAAGCTGTCTCACGAACAGCCCAGCTGTGCTCAGCAGCATGAAAGCCTTGATTCGTTTCCTCCTTCCAGCTCCCTCCCTGTGGCACTGAGGGCATTGCAGTTTTTGATGCTCTTTGGAGAACCATCAAGATTCCCATTGACTGCTTGCTAAACTGGCTGGTTCTGCATGTTTCTGACTCAAGCTACTGACCTTCCAGAAGCATTGTAAAAATGTTGTTTCTAAAGGCTTACATGTAAAGCAACTTATGCCCAAAGAAGTTGAGAAGTCTTTTGGCTAGATTTTTTTCCTCCCTACTCCTTCCAAATTTTGGTGTAATTACACTGGATTTAAACAGTAGACAAGCTGAAAATCAGAGATGTGACCAACTACTGTGAGTGCTGTACCTGTGCACTTCAGCCCTGATTACTCCCCTGGACTTCTCCTGCCAGTCCTCACCTGCAGCTATGGCCCACTCTTGTTTATGTTTCTAATACTGTGTGGTAGTAGCAAGAAACTACTTTAAACTGCACACCAGGAAAGTTTTTTAGAGACTCATTAAGAGAAAGTGAGGTGCCCCATGAGCGGTATTAAGAAGTTAAATTATCTCAGGAGATTTTTAAAAAGTAGAAGTGTACTAGGTTTCCTGCTGGTTGTTTTTAGAAGGAGATGTGTCGTGAAAACTAATAGTGCCTCTTTCTGGCCACTGTACATTTTAAGTCTGACTTCAAAAGAACGTAGCAAATTGTTTGCCTTCAGCTTATAGCATTCTACTGTAAAGGTGAGGCTGATGACGGAGACACTTTCCAGTCTTGCTGCTTTGTGAGTAATAAGAGCTAATGCATCATGGTGCTTTCATCTTAAATCAAAACAAGAGCTTTCATTCTGTATACCTCTTTGTTTTGCAGTTCATCATTAGGCTCATTTAGCTAAATCATGTTTAAATTTGTATGCAAGCTCAAGACTGAAGTTGCTTCACTTGCTCTATTTAAGTAATCGTCTGGAGGATAACCAGTGTTTGAAAGTATTTTACTTCTGAATTTCTTTCCTTTGTTTATTTTTCAGCAACAACTTTCTTCCATCACATCAACTTACAGTATAGTACAATCTCAGAATTCTGTACAGGAGAGTCATGTCAGACCATGGCAGTGTGCAATACGTAAGTCAGTATTTTCATTTATTACATATGCAAGGTTTCCATGTCTTCAGAGTTGCCTGGGGAGGATACTGGTATTGGATGGCATTGGGCAAGTGTTTTACAGCAGGTCTCTACTTGTTGAGAACGTGTCAGCTGTGCATCCTCTTCTCTCCCTTCAGCGGTGAAGTGTGGTGGAAATCTGGTTTTGTGGAGGACTAGAAGGGTGAGAATCTTTGAGTGCTCTGAGCTGGTTTTATAAGGTCAGATCAGAGAGGCAAATGACCATGTGTGTGCCTGGGGGAGAGGGAAAGGTGGGTGTTAAGGAAACATCCCTGTCTGACCATCCAGGAGCCACTCTGGCGGTCTTGAGGTGGGACCAAGGTCCCTTCACAACTACACACCCCACGCTCAGCCCAGCTTTCCTTACTGGCTTGACCCAGGTTTTCCATAGCAGAGTCTCAGACTTTCAGATCCTTAAAATTAACTTGGTACAGTAACTAAATAACTTCATAACAGCCCGATCTGGTGCCTTCACAGAGGGACCCCAAACAAAGGAAACCCTGGGCTTTTATACTCTCACAGCTGAGAAGGCCTGAGGGAGGCCGTGGGGTTGTCAGGTCATGCTGTGTCTCTGAGTGTCACCTGTCTGGGCCACAGGTCCCCATGTCCTTTACTGTGCCCCTGCCATGCAGAGCTCAGCCCTGAGCCTGCAGTGCAGCTGCTCATGGAGGTACCTGCACAGAGTGTGCTCCTCAGCAAGGGCAGGGCAGGACTGTCCATAGTGGTTACAGCGCTGGGGTTCCAGAGAAGGCAGGGCAGGAGAAGAGAGTTGTGAAAACCTCAGAGGGTGCTTCTGAGAGCTGGAATACTGACACAGCACTAGGCTGCTGGTAGATAACTTCTAGCCTGATGTGAGCCACAGGCTCTCTGCCTGAGACCTTGGGCACAGAGGACACAAGTGGCAGCAGCTTTGCAAGAGTAAGGAAAACGTTTTGGTTTGGCACTTTTCCGCCTCTAGAACGTAGTAGACTTTAACACTGACTAGCTGTCAGTTCTGAAAGAAAGCTCTGTAGTGTTACTGTACAGTGTGAATATAAGAAAAAGTTACCATAAACTTCTGCTGTTGATGAGCACAGTCCAACATGATGGAATATGAGACCCAGTCAAGTATGAATAAGCCTATTGTGGTTTTGGTTTTTTCCCTCCAACATGTGTTGATAGTTCTTTTCTTCTCTCCTCTTGCATTTCCGGGGATTAATTTACTTGAGATGGATTTTAAAAGAGACGACTGGGCAGTTAATGTCCTAGTACATCAAACAAACATCCCAGGGAATGTACGCAACAGAACCATAGCTCTGTATTGTATCTTACAGGCATTACATAGTTCTTAGAAGGAAAGCCTTGCTTAATGCACTGGGCTATCTTGTACACTTGAAATTAATATCAGGGGCTTTCTTTGAGAGCACTCAGAAGCATGCAAAGTGTATGGAGGGTATTTTTTGCATGTAAAAGTTGGAATGGTAACTGTCAGAAGAGAGTTAAAGCTATGCTAGAGGCTTTGAAACCAAGCTGGAAAAGAAAGTAATAAATCTCTGCTGGACCCAGATTTTATCAAAAGGAGACAGCACGTCTCTAAATAGAAATGGTGAGCAGTAAGATGAGTATTTTGTTGATTCTTGTTCCCAAGCTTGCTCATGTTTAAATTCCTGATGTGGCGCTGGCTGTCCCAAGCACTGAGTGTAACTGTTTATCCACTTGCCTGGTGGGAAATAGTGGCTGAAAGGAGGTGGTGATAGGAAGCCTTGCATTAGTGTTGCTCCATTCTGCTCTAGTGAGCCTTAAACGAGAGTTCTCTGTAAGCGCCTTGTGCTGCAGAATAAAGAGAGGAAGTGCCTGTAGGCAATTCCAGCTGTAGCCTGTATTTTTAGTGGTAACGACTGATAGCAGAATGTTCCTGTCCCTTGTTTTGGAAAACTGAAAAATGGTGCTATTTGGGAATAACAGGAAGTATGTCTACACTTCGGTGAAGCACTTGAAACAGTTTGTGTTTAGCTAAACCATAACAACTTCGGTACCTTGCTGTACTTGGGGGCAGGTGGCCGATGCACGTTTGCAAACTGGAGGCTGCTTCTAGCAAGCGTGTGGGTCTATCAAAAAGCCACTGAGGTGACATCAGCTGCCTGCACAGCTCAGCACAGTTCAGCTTTGAGGGCCCCCTTCATAATTGCATTCTCCAAATCCTTATCTTTTTGTTCTGCCTTTCCTAGCTCTGGTAAGCTAAAGATGTGCTTTTTGAGTTGGAAAAGCACCATTGTGCCTTGGACCTGTCTCCAGTGTATAGAGACACCTAAACACTAGTGTCAGTTGCTGATGAACCTGATGGACACTCCTGGCTTAGCCTTCTGTGGCCATGATCTGTTTGTTCCTGGCCTTTGGAACAAAATAGCATCTGGCTGTGTAAGATTGCCACAGAATTACAGTACCTTGGAATTAAGGTGCAGTTCGCCATTTTTTTCCCATGGCGATTCCTTGGGTAGTTCCATGTGAAAGTCTGCGTTCTGTTCCACTTTTATATTTTCCCTGCTCAGTTCCTGATGATACGTTTTGGATCACACCATTCTGGTCATGCCTAAGAAAGGCTTTTTTTTATTTATGGTCAAGATGTTCAAGTAACTATTGAGAACTGGTTGCTTGTCAACTTCCTTGACATTCAGATTGCACTGCAAGTACCCAGTCCTAAATTTAAAGTATTTGCTGGCACAATAATCACTGGTTGCAGTGAAATATTTGAGGTAAGGTTTTAACATCTGAGAGAAGCTGCAGCCAACTGACAAACTGCAGACAGATGCAGCTTTCAGCCCTCTGTCAGATATGTGAGATAGCACAGCCATCTGCACTCAGCAAGGAGGAGTTTTTCTGCTTATGGTCACTAGGAGACATCTGACCAAAACTTAGTCTCAGCATAGAACAGATGGAAGCATTTGCTGGCAAGGTGGGATAATGCCAAGAGAAATACCATCATGGCCAGTTATCCTCAAACTTTAATGAGAGTGACATGAATATAAATTTGGGAATTACTTAATTTTGCTCATTAATATGTTTATCACTTGTTGTAAAGCAGGTACTATATTTTAACACAGTATTTACTATTAAAATTCAGTATGCTTTATAGCTTGTTATTACACAAACCAGCTTTAAAGCACTTTGAGCCTGTAAACTTTCCTAGCTGACACTTGGGTAAAACTCCTCAAAGCGCTGCAGTGAGTGTACTAAATAAGAGCCTGTGTAAGTGCTGTACATAAGAGGATGAGTTTACAAAACTCCTGAGGCAGAAATCAAAGATGGATGCAAACTTTCAGGAAGCCCATCTTTCAAGATGTTGTTTTGGTCCAGTGAAATCCCTTAATTGGTAACGCTTATCACTCTTATTTTTCTAATCTTAGTCTCCTTTCTCATGTTTACCTTGCCCATAGTGTCTCTGTGTACAGGGAGGGTATTTCCTCCTAGAGTGCTTAAATCAAACTTGTAAGTTTTACATTTTCTTACATTTAAGTTCCCCCAGCTGTATGGTTTTACATGATGTCTCCTTTCTCTTCTCTGCCATCCAAATATTGTTTACCCCCTATGAAACCATCCAAGCTGTTTCAGCTGCTGACAAGCACTATTCCTGCCTCTGGCTTTCTATCCTGCTTTCTTCATATTACCTGGTTTTTGGTATTTCTAGCAGGACTGTCTCTACTTCCTTTCCAGGCAAAATAATCTCCACAGTATATGCTTTTCCCTCCTTCCAGAAGCTCGTGTATTGGTGTAACTTCTGTTCTGCCTTGGCTTCTGTGTCATCAACACCAGCCCAGAATGTTTTAGAGAAAAACAGATAAAATACATACATATATTAAGATGCAGTATTGTGATTTTGTTTGTGATTTCACATTATACTTCATTATTTGCATTGCAGGCTCTTCTCTGTTAAACCCATAGTCATTTCTCCCTGGGATTTAGAATGGAGCTGCAGGTACCTCATATTTCTCCATACTGGGGAAATTTAAATCTGCAGCTTTTTGAAAAGTGCCTTTAGGTCTCATCCTCTTGTCCTTTCTGCTTCCCATCCATTCCCTAATATGGGACTGTGCTGTCACAGTGCCAGTGGTGGAATGTAATTAGGCTTCTGTGCCCAAGTGAGCCCTTCCATGGCCCCAGACTGCTCCTATCTTGTTCATGGAGATAATGCCAGCGTGGGTGGAAGCCGTGTACCAGGTGCGAGATGTTCATGGCATGTCAGGGGCTCCTCTCTTCCCCTAAGGGCTGTGAAATCTGTTCAAAGGCACCTGAAACATGAGGAAAACACATGACTCTAATCAACAGGACAGTCATTGGATTTATCCCCTTACTGTGAATGATTCTTCTTTTTAATTCCAGTTTTGCATAATTCATTTTCCTGATTTTCAAGGAAAGGCAAAAAGGATGTGCATTGGGATGCTAGAGCAGATTTATTCACTTACAGGAGAATATAAGTGAACTTGTACAGTTGCCAAATTGTTCCTTCTGATAAAAATCCAATTATCAACACTCCTTTTTGCACCTAAGGGCAACTGTAAACCGTGCTTTCTGTCTTGCAGTTGAAGATTTCTGCAGCCTGAGAGAACTGCTGGGGTAGAGCAGTCCAGCCTGCTTCTGGTTTTGGTGACAAGCATTGTCTTAAGACCCAAAATAAGGCTGAATTGCCTGGGACTGTCTCTCACTACAGTAATAGACAAAGAAAGTTGTGTGTTGGTGGACTACATTGTGTAATTCCTTAGAGGTGGATTGTACAAAGGAAGTGAGCAGTGGTGAAGAGCACAGTCTATGCCTAAGGGCCCAAGTGCTGGGTTTGATGCCTGACAGCTCTAAAAAGGACTTGACTCCTGCTATTTTCACCCACTCACCTTTTTATGCAATTTTGCAGTCAGTCCTTGTCTGTCTAGTAAACAACAGAGTGACGAAGTACTACACATAGTGAAAAGGAGCTGAAAGAAAAACTCTAAAAGCTTAATGTTTGCAGAACTAGTTCATAGTTGCCTTTCCTCTCCTGACTTGAACTACTCTCCTTATTTCTGCAGCTTCCTCATTTTCATGTGGCTTGGGGCATGAACAGTGTCATTTGGGAAGACCAATACTATGGATTTCTTATCAGCCCTATAATGATACAGGACTGTGCCTTGAGCTTAGATGTTTTGAAGAAAGTTCATAAACTGGAACTTCAGGCATGTCTAATGTGACAGAGGGAAAAAAAAATTAAAAAGTGTTTTCCTGAATCCCTTATCTGTAAAACACTTCTCACTGTGTGCCTCATCCAATGGGTGGGTGCTCTTGGTTGCAGTTAGCTATGCTTTAATTAACCATGATTTTTTAAAAAAAGGATGTCACAGTTGTTTTGTAGCCTTCAGATTCTCTGTCAGCTGAGGGATGGCTGCAGTTAATCAAAATTATTATGGCTAACTGATTGAATTACGGTTGCTTTTGAAGGGCCAGTATCTCCTGTTCCTTAAGATCCAACAGGAATAGTCACTGGTGGCAGAATCACATGTAAATTCAGGTGCCTGGGGGAGTCTGTAACATAAGGAGCAGAGTTCAAACACGTGCTGGTATGGATGTGCAGAAGGTTGTGTTTTGGAACAGGCTTTAGAACACGTAAAATCACTGCCAGTACTTGAGAACCGCAGGCTGGAAAAGGCGGTGTTTTGGAGCCACCGTCTGACTGTTTCACAGTATTGCACTACAAAGCTATTTATGCTCTCTGATGTTAAGCATCAGAAGTTCATCAGTTCATCACGGTGCAGGATTGTTGTCCTTTAAATATAGTTCTGTAATGCTTTCCTGTACAGTTCTACAGACTCCTCCCCTTGGAGCCTTTGTCAGCAAGGCTTTCTGTGCTTGGTACTGCCACCTGCACTCTGGCCTAGACTGATAGGGAGAGACAAAATCGCCCAAAACAAGTTTTGATGCAGAAAGAAATGAATCTCTTATGTTGCAGCTGTTGTTTTATATTTACACAGCCTCCTGGAGGAGTAGCTGAGGAGGCAGAGTGTGGGGTGGTGACACTGTCCCTTCTCTCCACAGACAGTACTACTGGTATGATGAGCGGGGAAAGAAGATCAAGTGCACTGCTCCTCAGTACGTTGACTTCGTCATGAGTTCAGTGCAGAAACTAGTGACAGATGAGGACGTCTTTCCAACGAAATATGGTATGGCTGCTTCCTGGGGCTCTTTGGGGATGCCATCAGTCGAGTGAAAGTTGGCATGCAGCATGTGTAGGAATACCAGACAGCTTTCTCACTTTTGTTTGATGGGTTTTAATTGGGGGGTTTTTTGTAGTTTTCTTTCTTTGTGTGTTTCTTTTGTAGTTTTTTTTGTTCGGTTTTTTTTTTTAAAGGAAGAGTTTAAGTTTGGTTCATTCTTGCAGTACAAAAGGCTTATACTCCCAGTGTATGAACTGGGGTGAAAGTCTCATATAGTCTTGGCCTGTATTTTGTCACCAGTGCCCCTTTTTCTTCAAGCATTTTGAGATGATCTAGCCTGGGTTCATAGAGGATAAAATTCTGAGAACAGTCTGCATGTGTGTGTTCAGTACAGCCCACTGATAGCAAACTTCAACCTTTGGGTGGTTTTACTATTTCCATTAGAGCCTCAGTGCATTAAGAAATGCAGGTAATAAATTGGATTGCCAGGAATGTGGCTTGCTTTCTTTGCCCAAGGCTCTGAAGCATTGTCTTGCAGAGTGTTTGCGGTGTCCTTTCCCTTACAGAGATTAAATAAGAATGTGATTTTTAAGAGCTGAAAAGCAATAGCAAAGTAATTTTAACTCAAATTTGTGTCCTAACAAGATTGCTACATGCAATGCCTTTGGTTAAGGGGAATAAAATAGAAACTTGAAGCTATTGTAGGTGGGCTTAATCAGGACTAAAAGTAGCTGGCTTTGTGAGCCACTTCAACAGGTAATTGGGAAACTAGGACATGACAATATAGGACATTACAGTATAGAAAACATTAAGCTAGCAGCCTTTGCTTGCAAGCAGCTTGATCTGGAAGGAGGCAGTTTCTTTCCCATTGATAGAATTTCAACAAGGAAATGAGGGAATATGTTATATCAAGTTATGTAAAAACTGCCACATGCCACCAAGGCTTCCATTTTAGGATTTCTGAATTGGTGTTCCGGGGGAAAACCCACTCCTGGACAAGCTAGATAAGGACAGAGATTAACCTCTTGTTTTTACAACCAGTAACAAAAAATGTAGTGGCTTTGAGGAATAATGACACTTGCTTCCTGATTTTTGACACCTTAAGGTTTAAAATTTAACTTGAAATGGAAGTGCTTAATACCTGCTCCAACTTGTCCCCCAAATCCCTTTAAAGAGAGGATTACATGACACAGGCCCCTCAGGTTGTTTGCTCTATAGGGTGGGCTGGTTGCTCGTACTTACAGCTGAGCCCACCCAGATGCTGCTGTGGGGCTGACAGTGAGCAGCTGGTGCTATCATGGTGTTTCTCCATCTTCCTTTCAGGCAAAGAATTCCCAAACTCATTTGAGTCCCTAGTGAAGAAGATCTGCAAGTACCTGTTCCATGTGCTGGCCCATATCTACTCCTCACACTTTAAGGAGACTTTGGCACTGGAGCTGCACGGACATTTAAACACACTCTACACACACTTTATCCTATTCATCAGGGAGTTCAACCTCGTGGACCCTAAAGAGACCACCATCATGGATGACCTCACTGAGGTCCTCTGCAGCAGCAGCGGGAGCAGCAGTAACGGGAGCGGCAACGGGAGCAGCAACAGCGCAGGAGCACAGAACCACGTGAAAGAGAGATGAGCCCTCCTGGCAGCCCCAAACTAACATTATAAACAGTATAATCTATTGTGTGTATGTGTATGTATATGTTCAGATATACATACGGGCATATCCAGCGCTGAAAGCTGACCGCAGCGATGCTGCCACGCAGGACGCGCAGTCGTACGGGGCTGTACGGAGCTTTGGGTTAATGCGCCAGCCGGTGAGAAGTTGCACCAATTTTATTTTATTTTCTGTCCACTCCTCCTTTTACCTATTCAGATGGATGACGAGTGCTGTTTTTAGAGAAGAACCAAGCTTAAGAGTGGGGCCACTCTTGGTTTTTTTGGTTCATTTATTTTTTTTTCCTTTTGGTTGGTTGGTTGGTTTTTTGTTTTTCTTTCTTTGGTCTTGAGTGCAAGCCCTTTGGTCTTTCTAGGATGGTGGTCCTGCCATTTAAAAAGTATCTATTATATTATAAGAAGTAACTTTTACTTTGAAGTGGCTTAAAATGCAGGGTTTTTTTGGGGGGTGGGGGTGGTTTTTTGGTTTGGTTTTACATAGACTGCCCCTTACCCTGCCAAAAGCTCCCCCACTGAGTGCATCTTGCCCTTTGTTAGCTTGGAATGGGAAGAAACTCCTGGCTTGACTAGAGTAGCAACTAGGGGCTTGCTACATGTTGAAAGTGGGCATGATTCTCCAGTTGTCCCAGCTACTCGGTCACAAGGTGTGAACGTGCAAGAGGATCCACAAGCCTTTCTGCTTATTGCTCCTACAGCATATATACTCTTTTCTCTGCTCCCCTGCCTCTTCTTTTCCCAGGCACACCTGCACAGGTAACAGGAGTAGGATCACTGCAGTCCAGAACCATGTGCAAGAGTCACCACCATTCGCTTTCCCTTGAACAGAGGCCCGGGGACGGGGGAGAAGGGTATACTGGGTCAGTCACCGCCTGTGCTAGAAAGATGGCTGTTGGCATAAAATTATATTGTTGGCTTATTTTAGTTCATCTGTTCTATAATAATAAAAACAAATCTATCAGCCACAAGCTTTGTTTTTGTGTGTGCAGCGTCAGAAGTCACCAGATTCCACCCCTAGAGCCTCCCTTCCACCAGTGAATGCTGCTGGCCCTGCTGGCAGCCAGCTTTATAAAATAATAGGTTGTCTTCCACCCTGTGAGCTTATATTTATAATAATGAATTCCTTGCTTTTCCTGGTAGCCCTAGGGACTGCCTCCCCAGGGAATATGAAGATAAGCAACACTTGGAGAGGGGCAGGTTTCCTGTTTTGCCCATATCCATTCTGCAAGTGCGGTGGGTGCCTGGATAACTTGAAGCAAACACTGTATCCCAGCATCTCTCTGGATACAGTATTATATCAGTACTGTATTTGGACAGTGATACTTATTTCTTTCCTTCAAGTTTCTGCTGAATTCTTGCAGTCATTGTTTCCAGCTGGGGAAATGCCAGATTTTGCTTGCACTTGTTCTTCTATCAAAGCTGTGACAATTGTTTGCTACTGGTTTTGATCATTACCTGAGGCCTATGAATGATTAATAACTGACCTGGCATAAATCTGAGAAAGTTTTCCAGAATGAAGTCTGTACCTGTAGTAAAAGGCAGTAGAGAAGAGGAAGGTAGAACAAGTGCAAAGGAAAAAGCAAAGGACGAGCACAACCACGGGGTGAAATTAAAAAGGAAAACACAAAAAACCAAGAAACAAGGCATGAGCAAGAAAGGACAAAAAAATAGAAAAAGCACAAGCAAGAAAAAAGCTTATGAAGAAGTGTGCAATAGCAACAACAGATCATGACGTGTGCAAGTGAGAAAAAGAGTAAGTCATGAAAGAGAACGAGCAAAGAGGCATGAGCACAGGAGAAGGGAAGAGGAGGAGTGGGGGATGGGGGAGGGACTGAAAACGACCTCAAACTTTGTGATGCCAGACTTTTCCTGTGTCCTTTCTGGATTGTGGGTGCCACTGTCTCATTGCCCTGCTCAGCTGAGTGCTGTTAATACAGTATTCAAGACCACTCCTTCCCGACCTTGTCGTCCTGTTACAGCCTCCTTATCCAGACAAGTATTCCATTCAGTCTCCATGCTGATGTGAGCCTTTCCATTACAACTCCCTGCACTAAAGTCTGGAGGGAAAACCAGAGGTGAGCCGAAGCAGTCAGAACAGTGCCATTGGTAAGGCTCCTCTGCTGCTTGCCCTGAGAGCACAGTGAAGTTCAAAGTAAGAAACTGAGAGCAAGAAACAACAACTCAACCCCAAGTAACTTCTGGTAATTTATGATCTTCCTGTAAAAATGCATTTGCAGTTGTGTTCTCTAAAAGACCATTTAGACCTGAAGCATTTAAGAAAGGTTGGACTGGAACAAGAAGCAGTTCAACCCTGGAAGGACTGACCTGGCTTCATCTCTGGAGTTTCCAGTCACAACACCGTGTTGTCTATGTCAAACACCAGGGTGACTATGCCTTAGCTTCCCATAGGAGAACTGTCGTAGGAAGTCTGGGAAGGCACGTGTTGGCTCCAAGCAGCAAACAACTCAGCTGCCAGGAGAGCAGTGCAGTCCCACAGTACCTCTGGAAGAGCCTGCTGTTGTTCATGGCAGCTGTCCTGGCCTCACTCTGCAGGCATTTGAGATTCCTGAAAGCGTGGGTGCTTCATCTGCCGGGGTAATCGCTTTATATTTTACAAGCAGTTAACAAGAGCAAAAATAATGAATCCTATTTTAGTGTGGCCTATCTTGTTGGGTTTAACAGTGGGAATAAGGAAAACACTGAAATTGTGCCAACACCAATGTTCTTCCTGTCAGGAGTAAATGTTACTGTAAAGCTCAGCCTGAAGGCATCCGAGGGTATTTCAGTGGTTACTGAATTACACTGTAGAAACTTCAGACACAGAAGTGCCACTAAGCCTTCAGAGCTTGTTGGTGACTTCCTCCCATGCTTAGAACATGCCACTGATGCCCCACACTCTGAGCACTGAGCCTGAAGTCACCTGGGACTAACAGACAGCAAACACTGTATCCCAGCATCTCTCTGGATACAGGCTTAGGTCTTCTAACACGGACAAAATTATCATATTGTTGCTTTAAATATGCTTTGTAGATTGTTTAAAGTGATGTCAGAACAACAGAGACAACTTAATTACCCTACATTCAATGCCCCCATATCCCCATGATTGGAGTGTTGCTAAACAAATAAAATACCACAGAAAAATAACCAAACACTACTAGAAAACACCTTTTTGAACCATCTAGGCCCACACCCACATATCCACCCTGCCATACATGCCTTTGGCAGGCCTTGCCTTGTCATACTCAGCCAGACCTAAAACCACAGCAAAGCACAAGCTGTCACAGGGCTGAAGTCTTTCACTTAAACCCAGCAATAGTCCTATGTGTGTTTTGGGGCATCCTGTTCTTCATATTTGGTGCTCTGCACACATGAGCAATCTGCTGAAGAGCTGAGGTTGCATAAATTTACAGTATATATAAATTTATATAGATTTATAGGGTGAAATGTTTTATCAAGCTGAAACTTCCTCCCATTTTGTCATTATCCCATGGTCTTTGAGGCTGCAGCACCCTTAGGAAACCCAAGCCTAAGTGCCTATGAATAAAAAGAGGAGGAAAATAATTTCTCTATCCGTGCCATCTGGAGTAAATACCAGCAGCAGGTAAGCAAGCACCAAGGTCAGCAGCTTGTGTCTGTCACAAGGACTACCTCTGGCCATTCCGGGAAGGGGACATGGGAACAGTGCCACCACATCTTTTGCACAGCCACTTGTACCTTTAACCTCAAGGGAATGAAGCTGTGTAGAGATCAGAGGAGCAGCTTTACCCCAGCCCTAAGAAAGGTCCTGAAGTAGCAAGCTGGAAACTGAGTCAGGCATCTTCAAGCCAGCAAAATCAAAGCTATGCCTTTCTTCCTTGCCTGGGGATTGCAGGAAGTTACCAAGTCAGAGATCCCACAGAGCACACTCCTTTTATATGTGAGTAACAACCTCTTAAGCAAGAGAGTTAAGAAACTCAACCAGAAAACACCACTTTGTTGACAAGAATATCTGAAGAAGGAGAAAGATGGCTCTGAGGTACCACCAGTTCTGGCTGAATATGTGCATGGCTGGAAGTGATCAGGGGCTAAAGATGGATGCTGTCAGGTAACAAATAGCTCCTACACATCAGCAGGAGACTGAAGGACTGCCACAGAAACAATCCATCCCATAAAAGAACAAGCCAGCTTTATGAAGCCTACTAAGCATGCTGATCTCATCAAAGCCACACTTCACCCAACAAGCCTTTGCTCGCATCTGTCATGGAACTTGTCCCAGCCAATCCTTAGGTCACCATTTCAGCTGTTAACAGAAAGAACTCAAATCCAGAAATAGTCTTCTATTATCTAAACTGCAGACAGAGGAGTAGGTTGTTGTTTTGTTCTATTTAAACCTACTAAACAAATGAAACCAATGTTTGTGCCTGTAGCACAAGTGGCAACACCAGGCAGTTCAAATGTAGTTCTGTTGCCCAGTGGCTGTCAGTAGTCACAACACAGGGTTCAGTATGGCTGAGTTATCCATGCTGTTGTGCCTTATACTGAATATAAACCCAGTACCTGAAGGATTTCAAGACAGATCTGGTATCTTTAACATGGTAAGCTGCATGCAGTACAGCAAAATCTCTCCAACTGAACTGATGATATAACATGAGAGAAACTCCAAACAGCTGGCAAAAACCCCTCAGTGTCCTAATGGGTCTCTATTCTTTTCATGAACAGAACTATTCTGGTTGTGACAGCTGACATGAACAATAAGACTTTTCAAAGCTAGGTTAGCGTGTGACTTGGAGAAAACAGAAATTGTTGTGGCCAAGCACTCAGATGAGAGAACACTCAGAGAGCTTTGTCTAGCCAAAAAAGAAAAGGAAAAAAAAAGCAAAAGCAGCAACTTGTTTTTAATGTTGTCATCTGCTAATTATTTTCATTATTTCTAAAACATAAGCATTAAAATGCTCTGGCACTTTCCCACACACCAGTGCAGGTAAGCTCACATTCTCTCACAAAGTGGTAGAGGGTCCCTCACATAAACCTCCTCCTCCTCCTTTTAATGGTGTCTGGGATAATTCAAAAGAAAGAGTAGAAAGAGTCTGGGCTAGACAGGCTTTGTGCTCAGTGGAGAGCAACCCTCTGCAACATCAGCTCAGATGCAGAAAGGGCAAATGCCACCTCACAGAGGATTTCAGCTTCTGTGAAACCACTGCTTCAACCTGACATCAGTAAGGCTTAGAAGACACCTGCCCTGAAGCAAGTACTGCCCTCGAGGACTGCAAAAGGAAATGTAAACAGGGAAAACAAACTGGTCCTGGGCACCAGCCGCTAATTTAACTCCCACTCTGAACCGAGGGCTTTAATGCCAGTGCAGGAGCTGGCGGTGAATCCCCAGTCTGAGAGAGAAGAAAGGCAGCACAGCTCTGCAGCTCCACGCACTCATCCAGCCCCGCAGGACACACAGCGGGTACAGAGCCCTGTTCTGATCCTGTGGCTGTGCACCGAATTTCTTTAGGAAAGACCTTTACTTGACAGCGCTAATTCTAAGTAGATGAAATTTCCTAAATTACTGGTTGCCCCCCTCTTAATTGCACTTGACGAAGTATCAAACACAAAAAGCTGATTTCCATAGGATTCATTCCCCAAATCGTCTCAAGGAATATTCTTTCTGTTCCTAAGCATCAAAACTTAGGTAGAAGAGCTACTCTGCCATGTAAAGGTAGACAATGAAATAGCTCTTAATACAGAAATTAATCCCACTAAACAATTTACTTTTATGAATAAGGAGAACCCTGTGCTTGGTTCTACTTAAAAAGATAATCCAGGACAGGAAAGTGACACTGGATAAACCCAAAATAATTACCTGAAATCTATGTAAAACCTGTAATAGAAAGAACTCTGTGTCCTTTTCAGCCAGGTTTACTGACACTCAATAATTTAGGAAAGTTAATTTGAATCCTTGTGGCTATAAAACCTGTCTTAGCAGGAGTAAACACGAGAAGCAGAAGACAAATTGTGGCTGAAGACCAGCTGTACCCACTACAGCAGAACTGTGAAAAATTCAGCTACTTTAAAAACATTTTTGAGAGAGTACAAATAATAATACATGTATTTGAATAATCTTACCAGTTTAAAACTGATTTAAACTGTCTTAAATGAAATCTACAGAGCAGATGCTGTGGTGTGATCGGAGCATCACAGACCCAGCATATGAGGATGGGTAGGTCCAAGCAAATATTAAAACAAGATGTGCATCAAGACCTCAATAACATCATTGTTCATTCATTATTATACCAGTGACACGGTCTGCAGAAGAGCATTTTTCCCCTTGAATTTGCACCTATTGACCCAAAAAGGTTTGTGCATGGAGTGTCTCATGTCACTCCCAGAGGATGACATTAGGAAGTAGATAGCAGGAAAGTAGGCACTGCAAGCCAGCATTTGTCAGCATCCTGCTGCCAAACAGAAATTTCAGTTTGAAGCCAAAACACTTGGGAAGAATCTCTACACAAACTGTAGGGCAAAAGAAAGCAGACACACAATTCCCAGATGGACAGGTAAAGCTCCTTCCACATGAGATTTTCAACTACAAAGCCACTACTGGTGTTGAGGGCTTAAGGCAGATCAGTTCAAGCTCACACAAAGTCAGCACTGAGGCACCAGAAGACTGCAAGGTGTCACCTGAATCCCAAAGCCTGGTCCCAAACAACTCTGTGCAGCACAGAGATACAGGACACATTTGTATCCTGCCCTCCCACCTTTCTTCTGCCTGCATCAAACCAGAACATTGAATTTAGTAACAAGACAGCAACTCCGTGAATGAAGTTAATCTTGTGGTGTAACCACTGCTTAAATGTGAAAGCACAACAAATACTCCATCAAGGAATTTTGATTGGATTAGAAGCCCTCTGTGCTCCATCATAATCTCCCTGATGAAGGCAAAAAGCAAAACTACATCTGGAGAAGAGATTAAAGCTCCCATTAGAACTGTTTAATTAACTGTTTTTACTGGATCATTTCTGATCCAGGTGCTCCTCAGATAAAGAGCTCAGGTGGTTCATAACAGCACTGCTTTATTTTGCAGTGGAAGTCTTTTGGCCCAAGAATTGAAAACATGGGCTCTTTTTAAAGCTGGGTGTCTGAAATGAAGGAAGTTTTAAACAAGACTCCATCTGCCCTTTTTCTTGCTTACCCCAAAATCTTTTGAACTGCTACCTGATTCCAACCAGCCTGGAACACAGGTAGGAGTTTTGATTCAATTATGAAGTTTTCACAAGTTTTGCAGAAACAAGCAACTATTAGAAGGGGAGAAAGAGCCTGTAAATGAACCCCTAAGTTTCCCGAGTAAGGAGAAAATTCTGGCCTGTGTTCCCATGTTACTTGATGTCAAAGAACCCCCACAAGAACACACACTTATAAAAGTCCCCAGAGACAAAAGGACAGAGACCTCAGAACTACCCACAAATCACAAATTGTGTGACTCTAGCTTCTAAAAGGTGGGCACTTGTTTCACTGCTTGCACAACTGGGACAGTCTGCATGATCCAGACTTCCTCTGCAGTCTCTCAATTGGCAGATACCATGCAGGATCTTGGTGCTATCCCATAAGAAAGACAAGAAATGCCAAAACAACTTTCCTTTCGTTAAAAAAGATAGAACTGTAGCATTTGTATCTGAAACGAGCTAAAGTGATGTGCTGAGAAATGAAAGATCCTGTCTTTGGGGACAGGCCCCTGAGGAGGTTTGTAGACCTGATCACTGGAATGTGCTGTTGCTAGGATAAGATCTAGATTCAAGTTCCAGTCCAAGCCACTGAATTCCTCTGAGAGAATCACTGAATTGCTCTTCATCTCCGTTCCTGAGTCTGTATGAAATGGACCACAGATACCTCTTTTCCTTGTCTGTCACACCTACATGGGGAAAGCTTGTCCCTTGCTGCAGGTACCAGAACAGACTCTTGTTTTTTGTGTGCTATTGAAACACGCCTCAGTAATGTCCCACAGTATTTATCTGTCCAGGCTCCTGTGGCAGCAGCTCTACTTGACCTTTCCCTTTGAGCAGGACAGGGTTGTGTCTGGTCCTTCCCCTCCTGCAAACAGACTCTGATCTGTGATCCTATCACACCAAGTGAATGCTGTCATGTCTCTGCAAAGCTACAGAGAAGCTACACAGGCTGGAGAGAGGCATATCCACACCTCTCTCTCCTCCTCCTCTCCTGCCTCTGCACAGCACCACTGACAGCTGGCACATGATACAGCTTGTAAAAGTCTTCAGGGAGCAAAGAGAAAAGACAGTGTCTTTGCTACCCTGCCCTCTCTGAGGAAGGGCCTGTGTTCTAGACATTGTTCTCCACACCAGAAAATCAGCAGGGCATTGTACAAGGCCCAGCACAAAAGCTCTGTAGCACAACTGCCTCATGTGGCACACAGTGGGTGACACCATATTCTGTCTCTCTACAGGACTTTTGCACGCTACAAAAT
Organism: Corvus hawaiiensis; assembly: GCF_020740725.1. Lineage (NCBI taxonomy): Eukaryota > Metazoa > Chordata > Aves > Passeriformes > Corvidae > Corvus > Corvus hawaiiensis. The sequence continues at coordinate 47,889,541 of NC_063218.1, read as the reverse complement.
GTTTGTCCACCCCTCTCTTGTGGAAAGCAGAGCAGCAGCAGCTGTGGAAGCAACAGGCAGACCAGCAAGTTTATGTTGGTGCAAAATACGTGCAAAACACACAGTTTGTACTTCCAAGTGACACCACAGCACTTGGTTCTACCTGTTGCCTCGGGGGCTGTGGTAAAGCTTTCATGTTGGACATGGCCAGTGCTGCTTGGTGTGTTCTGGCTGACTGTCCCTCTCCCCACAAGATGGAGCAGGAAAATGCAAGCAGAAACTGCACATTAACACAGCCTGGGGACAATGAACCAGAGACCAAGCTCAGCTACACACACGGCTCAACAAGCAGTGAGCCCTTCCCATTACAGGGCAGTAAAAATTAAGGTGACAAAAGCTCTTTGTTCCCCTTTCCTGAACGAGATCCTTTGGCAGCAGTTCTCCTCATTCTGGCTAACATTCTGTCAGGCTCTCCTCTTTCATCCCTTCTGCTAAAGCAAATTTGCAGTGCACCTCCACTGAAACTGAACATCAGGGTTGTATCTGCTTTCACACCTCTGAATGAAACCATGGTCCACACACTTCCAAACACATCTGGCAGAACAGCTTTTAGAACTAATTTTTTTTTTAAGTAAATGGCTGCAGCTGGCCTTTGTTTGGGTCACTAACCAAAACCAAGCCCCACATGCTAGCAACAGAAAAAAGCTAGAGCTAGTGCATCAAACTTAATTAAAACTGCACTTAAGTAAGAATTTTCCAAAAGTTTTCACTTTTCTTCTGTGTAAAATGCTCATACCATCAGAGAAACTGGGCTGAAGTTGCCTGGTTGCAGCAAGCCCACCTTCATTTCTGAGACTCTTCATTTCAGGGCCTGAAGGGAGCACTGCTCTGAACTCCCAGGTTTCACAAGCCACAGGAGTCCCATACATTTCACCAGTGTGTGCCTGGTCAAGATTCTGAGGAACCTGCCAGCAATTGCTCAGTCACTATTTGTACATAGATGATAATTAAGAAAAGCAGAGAACCTGGGAAAGCAGATAAAATGCAGTGTAATAGCAGAGGAAAAACTTGGGGAGCTGAGGAACAGTCCTGTGCTGGAAAGTCACCTACCTGTGAGATATGACATGTTAATATCTGTGTGCAGAACCCAGTGGAGCAGCAAACAGAACCCATTTTGGTCAGGTCTGCCCACCACCACAGTGTGATCTCAAACTGAACCTGACTCCTTCACCACTGACTCCAAGCACAGTCACCTGCAGCACCAAGCCTGAGCAAACCAAACCAAACCAAACCTAAATTAGAAACAAGGAAACAGCAGCATGGACCTTTACCTCCTTCTTTGAATGCAATTTATAATCCAGCCAACACACGTCTCTGCCAGATGTGGCTGCTGGGGTCATCCCACAACTCTGTAACACCCAAGAATAGGGCTGCCAGCACTGGGAAAGCCACTGGCTGACGTCAAGTGCATTGCAGGCTGCATAGAGTATTTTACAGCTGGAAATTACAAACTATTTAGCCTCACACACATATTTATGTTATACATTCAACACAAGGCAAGGAGCAGTGAAGGGAAGAGAGTTGTGCTTTCTCTCTCACGTAGCTACTCCCACTTCCAGCCTCAGCAGAGCAAGGGGCATTCTGCTTTACTGCTTATTCGGACCAGGTAAAATTTCAGTCCCCTCTGTAAAGTGCTGACAAAGCCACATCATTGTGCCATCCAAGTGTCCAGTAAATAAACACCTTCACACTGAAGGGTTAAGGCTACTATTTGAGTCTACTCCTGCATTCCCTATAGGAGAACACACTTCAGAAAATTAAGACCAGGAGTCTACCAAACTACACACTGTACCACAGACCCTTGTGCTGGGTCCAGGTCTCCTCTGCACAAGGCCACTCCAGGGACACTTTTGAGCTACCTGAGTGCAAGCAAAAGAAGGTGCTCGACTCTGAAGTGTAACAGCATCTGAATAGATCACATCAGGAAGGCTCTATCAGGAGCCAGCAACTTCAGAGATCCACAGCAAACTGGCTGTGTTTCAGACAAGAGTTTCCTGTTCTATGCCCAGATTCTGCTCAACTTAAGTAAATCAGGAATAGTCTCACAAAATTACCTACTTCTTATTCCAGGCATTTTAAAAGCCATTCCCAAAGCTCTTTGCTAAGGAGGTGCTGCTGCCTTCCTCAGCTTCTACACCTCTGCAATTAAAAAAGGGGGAGCCACCCACTGCCACACATCTAGCAAAAGCCAAAGCCAGGACACTGCAGTCCCAGTCCAGCCCTCTTCCCAACCATCCTGCTTTTTCCACCATCCTATGCAGAGGACCTGCTGCTGAGATGTATCACAGTCCATCAAAACGCTGGCCTAAAGTTCAGTAGACAGGGACCAGCCTTTCTTTTTTTAAGCTCTTATGTAAACACAAAGTTCTACCTACTCTGTACCCATTTCTGCTCTTATTGTGCAACTTGGTGCTAAAACTGAAGGCTCTTGGGCAGAGAGAAACAACTTCCTATACTGCACTTATGCACAAGAGTTTAGATCAGGAACCCTATGTGAACTGGAGCTCATGAGCATTCTCATAAAGTGAAGGGAGGCCTCAGCCACGATTCCATCTCTTCCCAAGTCCTACAAACGGCTTTTCACGTATCTTCAAAGCATCCCTAATGAATCCAATACATTCCCTGATACATTCCTGCACCTAATTGCGAGCAGCATGATTCAATAAGTCAATAAGACCAGAACTATCAAAGTAATTTGTTTCAGACAGGAGAGAAATCATTATCCCACTGTGCATCTTATAAATAACAAGACTTGACCAAGGCAATTGTCACAAACAGCATAATGCTGGGATCTAATTCCCGTAACTCCAGTGTGAGTCAGGACTGCCTTGTTTCAGCTTAGTTTCCTCCATTCTGAAATCTGATTTTACTTTCAGAACAAGGATGTCCTGCAGAAGAACCATCCAGAACACACACACAAATTGAAGCCGCTGTCTCAACGTGAATACTTTTCAAGAGTATCTGAGACTTTACAGTGAACACAGCTGCTTTGTCTGACAGGTCTTCTAAAACCTAGAAGTGCTTCCTACACCAAGGCTTACTACTTCCCTAGACCAACCTGTTTTCCTTCTCTTCTGGACAACACGGAGAGAAACGTGTCCCATTCCCAGGGCTGGGCCAGTACTGCCTTCCAGACCCAGGAATGTCCACATAAAAGAGAACACTCTACAGAAACACAGGAGGTGCAGCAAAGAGCAGGTCAACAGACGCTGTGGAGCAATAAATTCCTGTACTTCCCTGGGCAGCTGTTTTTGGAACAGGCTGTCCAGAAAAGTTGTGCAGCGTCCCCCTTGGAGACACTGAGAACGCAATGAGCTCGTCCCTTCCAGCCTCGGTTGCGGTGTGGTTTTGTGACGCACGGGCGGACCTCTCTGCCCAGGCAGAGGTCCCTGGCTACACCAGAAACACCCACCCTGGCTGCAAGCAAACTCTGCCTTGTGCTAATGCCGTTGATGGAAGCTTGTGTCTTCCCTGACCTTGAAGCTGTGTTATCTCCTTTGGCTGTGAGAAGGCGATAATAGCTCCTGACAATGGCAAGAGTCAGCGCTGAGCCGGTGGAACAGGAAATCCCATTTCTCAAGCCCTTCAAAGCCTGCCTGGCACAGTTCCTCTCAGCAGTACTCAGTGAGATTACAGCACTAAAAATAACCCTCACAATAAGTTGTGCATTTAGAAGAAAGGACTTGCCCTCAATGTGGGTTTCCCTTCCACTTGTGGCCTCAAGTATCCCCAGATAGTTGAACTGCTACAGTTTTGTTCTCCGAATTAAGCAGGAGCTGCAGCTGTTGAAGTGGTTTTAAATAAAATAAGAAGATTAAAGGGTACAACGAAGAACTAAGATACTTTCCAGTTTTTAGACAAGTGTCTCTCTCCCCTCCCTGTTGTTTTCTATAATAAGAAACTCAGAGCTAAAAATCTCTTCCTCACCCAAACTCTGCCCTTCTAAGAGGAGCTCACATACAATTGGTTGTATACAGCTGAAACGAAGCAAAGGTAGGGGGACCAGTCCTACAGACTCTCTAGGGGAGAACACAATCCCTGTGGGCATTCTGCTGAGGTATTTAAGAAAATGTCCGAGCCTATTGGGTTAAATGCACTGTCTGAATCATCAGGAAAGAAGGCATACCTTGTAACAGCAGGCACAAAATTCGCACTGCCTGGAGGCCTCACACAGTTTAATTGTCTTTACAAACTCTGTCTTTGCCTATGCCCAGTGAGAGCCATTAAAGCTCAATCATTTGCATCCGATCACTTTCATTAAAGCCAGCCTGAAAACTGAGGAAATTGTCAGGTACTGTTTGCAAGGCTTGGACAATTTGCGTAAGTGCTATTCAACACAACCAACCTCTTTCTCAGCCCCCAGACTGACACCTGGCAATGAGATCTACCTTCCTATGGGCTCAGCTGCTCATTTGATGCATATACACCATCTATTGCTTTATATAGCACATGTCAGGTACTGGCTCAATTAAAAACTGCTCACCTTAAGCACAAACATATTTTTCATGTACACATGTGTCTAAGCAAAGTTAACATCTACTTGTGAAACAGACAAACAGAAAACACCAACTGGAGTATTACACACTTACATTGTCTTCAGTTTACTCCCGGAAGGTCCTACACCGTGTTGTTTTACCCAGAGGAAATCAGACAGATGAACTTTAAACCCAGGAAGTTTTTTAGCTACTGAATCCAAAGAGCTGAACCCTCCAAGAGAACCAAAGAGCTACAGAGCTCAGAGCCTCACTTAACAAAGTCCAGGTGGCACAGCTCACAGCATCTCATCAACCATCACCTGTGATGGGGTTTGGATGAGGACAACAGCCCCCACCTGGTAGCAGAGACAATCCAACTGCCTCAGTCACAGAGACAGCCCAAAATCCCCAGCTACATTTATTGCTTGCTTTCAGATTTAAGCTGTAAAATAAGAAGGGTGTTTTGTGGGCAACAGTTTAAATATAAACTTTGTTTGGTCAGAAGCACACATCCTATGCACTACAGATGGTAATATGACACCATGTAGCAAGAGACTGTGTTACAACACGGCCAAACAAGAAGCAGAATAAATGTAGACAGGCCCTAACCATGAGGTCCTTCACTTTGCAAAATCATTATTTCTTCTTATAGCTTTTGAAGACCGTAATTAACAATACTGGGGATGCTAGCTGTGCATACTACTGGAGACATGAACAGATCATAGAAGTTCATGAACACTGCTGAAAACAGGAGAGCAAAACAGAAAAAGCAGCAGCGTACACCTGCTGCCACACTGCCCTTAAATCCCATTTCCCCTGTCTTACACTGCAGCCCAGCACATCCTTTCACTTACAGAGATGCAAATGATATACAGCTAGTTCCCAGTCCTGGGTTTCCAGTGTTACAGAGACCAAATCCTGCAGCACTTGTGATTCTCCTGATCTTTTCATCTTTGACAGCTCCTCCACTCCCCTCCAGTTTTAGTAGGCCAGTGAATCACCCAAAGACCCTATAAGCACTCTGGCTTTTTCCTAGGTAAGAGTGTATTTTGTATGGCTGCTGCCTGGGTGCTGCTTGGCAGGGCAGAGGCTCCCCAGCCACCCTCACCTCACCAGAGCATCCCTGAAGCTGAGGCGGCACTACAGAACCTTCTGGCAGGTCTCCTCCTGCCTTCCCTCCCTGGTGGGTGGTGCCTGCCCCTCACAGCCTCCACTGGCAGGAAACCCAACCTGGCCTGGCTGGGGCAGCTCTGGAGAGGGGACACGAGAGGGGAGATGAAGGGGGACACGTCTGGAGCTGGCCAGGCTGTGGTGAGAGCTGGGCCAGGGTGTGCTCAGGGCCAGGGCCGCAGCCCTGCTGTGAGCCTGGGCCTGCCATGCTCTCCCCAGCCATGTGGGAAGCACCTGCTGTTCCCGGGGATGCACCAGCCAGGTCAGAGCCCAGGAGGGGAACTGCTGCGTGCAGTTAAAAACCCAGAGGAAAGGAACGGAGAGCGAGGTGTGACAAGCCAGCAGCCACACGGATTGTCCAACCAGCCAGCAACAAACCCCAGATCCACACAAGCCAGGGACGTACCTGAGCAGCTCTCTGAAATGTTTGTGACTGAGTGTTTCAGGCAGGGAGGGTGCAGAAATCCTTCCTACTGCTAAATCTGGAAGCAACGCGAGAAGCTCAGGTTAGAGATGAGAACAATCACACGTAGTCACAGTTTTTGGTACAGTGGCTTCCAACCAGACCAGATCTCAGGGGGCGCGATCGCTCTGAAATTTGGATTAAGCTTTGGAACACGTTACTGCGGAAAGCCAGGCCTACAGGGTTGAGCTGTCCTTGCTCCTCAGACCCTGGCGTTAATTCCACAGCCAGGAGTGCGCTGCCTTCCTTCAGCTGCCATCTTCAGCTCCTTCAGTGCAGGAGGCCGTGCCACGGTACTTACCGGCTCTGGCACTGGCCAGAAGTTTGTTTTCATGGACATAATCAGGACACTCAACAGCTGGTATCTTTACTGAATGAATTTATTGGTTTTTGAACTAAAGTTGCTCACAGTTATTTAACAAGGGATACATCAGATTTTTTTTGTCCATTTCAAACCATTAAATAATGTCAGTTTGTGTCTGTATATGTGTGTGTGCGCGCGTGTGTGTCTTCGAAGTACAAAATAGGAAGGATAACAAGAGGTATTGCTTTCATTTATTCTTATATCTTGTGTAAGTAATCCCCTTCCTGCTTGTACCACATGGGTTTTGCTGATATAGGTATTTTTAAATTATTATTATTATCTTGTATTGAAATCCCAGCCTTTTGTAGAGGTACAATGTAACAGAAGCATCAAAATCTATACACAAGGGAAGAGAAAAGAGGGAAAAGAAGGACGGGGGTGATGGGAGGGGAGCTCGGAGGAGAAGTAGAGAGAGGGCAGAGGCAGGAAAGACAACGAAAGCAAAAGAGACTAATTTACAGCAATGTCATGCAATTAAAACTGCCCCCCTCTCCTGCACCCTTGCCTCCCCCCCTCCCCAGCCATCACCCCCTGGTGTCTGACATGCACACAGCAATACGAGAGAGAAAAGTTTAAGAATAGGGAAAAAATAAATAAATAAATAAATAAAGCAAAAAAATTAAAATAAATCCCTCCCATTTGGGGGAATGGGGAAACAGGGCAGAAGTCAAAGGTCTTTGCCCCAGTTGTGTCTTTAAAAATTCTTTTTAATCTTCAAACCTATGTACAAGTAAAACTGGTCCAAGAAGGGGAAAAAATTATTAAAAAAACCAACAACGACAACAACAACAAAAAAGAACTCATCCAACATTATCATTAAAAAAAAAAATAAACTTGCGATACAACATACACCCATAGGAACCCAACGAGCAGCAATCGAAGGTCATAAAAGAGCTGAACACTAATGCTAAGCCTACATTCTTAAAATCTCAGTCAAGAAATACTTCTCACTGTGTTTTGTCTTCCACGCGTAAAACCACGTTTTTTTGTTTGTTTAACCTTTGAGCTTGGGCCAGAATAAGTTACACTTGGTCACATAACTCTTGAGGAGGAGGAAAAAAGGCGGCAATTCTTCTTTCTCAAAGTCACAAAATCAACACTTACAGGGTTTCTGTGTCTTTTTTCCCCCTCCTCCCCAAAATAAATAAGAATCAATGTTGCCTCTACACAGTTATTAAACAGAAGATATATCTAACAGCTTATTTTTTTAAATATATATATATGTATATATAAATAACCAAGACCTAATAACTGAAACACAAAAAAAAAGGTCCCCATCCACCCAATCCCACCCTCCTCCCCTTCGAAAACAAAAAAACAAAACCAAAACCAAAACCAAAACGTTATAAAAATATCTTGCAGTAAATTTTAAAGTTTACAGTAGCTTCGTGATTAAGTCTCCCATTGCCCTGACTCCACCTTGTCTTGCTCTGATGAACTAAGTGCCAGTGATTTTGCACACACACACACACACACACACAGAGAGGAAATAAAACCCAGTATAAGTCTCTTTTCTTCCTCCTCTTCATCTTCTTTTTTTTTTTCTTTTTTTTTTCTTTTTTCCTTTTTTTTTAAGAAAAAAATCACCCAAGCCAACAAATGAAACTGGTAACTTAAAGAAATAATAATACTGATATCAATGCAGCACTAGTAACACAACAATTGCCTCTAAATGCAGGGTGTGGTGGAGGATCCAGCTGGTTGAAGAAGGTCCCAGCGCGGTGGCACAGTGGCAGGGAGTTGACAGGTGGGGAGGAAGGTGTTGAAGGAGGAGCAGCAGTAGCAGCAGCAGCAACTGTGCCTGGTGACGGGAGAGACAGTCCTTGGCAGAGTCTTGTCCCTCTTCTTTGCTACCAGAAGTTGCCTTTTCCCTAAGTTTTAATGTTTTGTTTGTATGTGTTTATTCATTGAACCCCCTCTCCCTCCTATGTTTACTCCTTTCCCCTTCCAGCAGGTTAAAAAGCAAAATGATACAGTATAAAAACCAATTAGTTTGTGTGTGTGTATATATATATATGTATGTATGTATATTTATACATAAATATACACACATATATACATGTATATATAAAAAAAGGGGGCAAAAGAAAAGGAAAAGGTGGTGGGGAGAAAAAAAGAAAAAGGTAAGAAAATCCCTTGATGAAGCTCCCCAATATTGTCTTGGTTCAACGCTTAGTTTTGAGTTGCTCCTGGCTGGTTTCTGATGAGAACGTGCTCTGGATTCATGGAACACTGCGCTCCCGCTACACCCGTCTCCTTCCCCACACCCTCCCTCTCCGGGCTGCGTTCACCTGCGCGGACAGAAGTTGCCAAGGGTAAATAATTCACTCCAACAATTTGCAACCTCCTTTGAGCCCAGACTCTGCAATCCCATAACTGAGCAGATCTCTCTTGTGGAGCACCAAAAAAGAAAAAGAGAGGGGAGAAAAAAAACCAGGCGTGCATTGGGGAGGTGTCTGGGGAGAAGTGGGGGAGAAGCCCACTTCCTGAAGGGAGAGGGGAGGCTGGGAACCTCAAACAGGACTGGTCCTTGGACAGTCTACATCGGTTGCCTTCCGTCAACAAGTGTCCGCAGAGCACAGAAGGTGAAGCCGTGGCTGACATGTTAACTTTTCGGGATAATTCCTGGTAGCAGAGCGGAAACAAGTGGTGTCGTCAGAAACACAGAGAGAGCATGAACAGAACAAGAAACAAAACAAAAGAAAACAAAAAAAAAAAACCCAAAAAATCAGGAAGGAGAAAAAAAGCAAAACATTCAAAAAAAGGGAGGAAAAAAAAAACAACTGGAAAAAACCACAACCCAAGATCTGGTGAACTGGGTTTGTCATCTGTGCTACCTTTTCTTTTCTTTCTTTTCTTTTCATTCTTTCATTCGTTTGTTTTTGTGTTTGTTTCTGAGATATATATTATATATCATATATAAATATATATATGTATATATATACAGTCATTCCTTCATACAAAATTTGTCTATAGACAGTTTTGTACTGTTGTGGCAAGGTATATACATCCTTCTAGTTTAGAGGCTAGCTTGCTAAGGAATATTCTTTCATTCTTTCTTGCTTTTTTTCTTTTTGTTTTGTTTTGTTTTTTGTTTGTTTTTTTTTTTCTCTAAGTTATTTAATTTTTTATGTGTTTATTTAAGGTTGGTCTTGTAGGCCGACTGATGAGACCATCTTTGCCTTGTCTTTGCCAGCAGGGTACTTATTGTCTCCTCTAGACCCATAGTCATTAGAACCGGAATCGCTCCGCTTGCTGTTTGCGCTATGCTTGGTTGGCGTGCCGGGGGGATGGCTCACCTGCCCGTTCTTCTCGTCTGAAAAAAGTTGTTTAATTACGTCAAAGAAGTTACTCAATGGGCTGCCTGGGTACACAAAACAGAGGAGACAAAAAAAGAAAGAAAGAAAGAAAGAAAGAAAGAAGGAAAAAAAAAAAAAACGAGAGGGAAAGAGAGAGAAAAAGAGGAGAGAAAGAGAGAGAACAAACAAACAAATGAACAATGGGGTTTTTAACGAGAAGAACATGATGAGGAGATCCAGAGCCACGTGCGTGGGGGTGTGTGGGGGATGAAGACAATGAGCAGGAAGAGGAAGAGTGTTTAGGATGGGACACCTACAGAAATAAAGAACCTGGGAGCATAAAGCACCTAGGGGAAAGGTCCTAGTTTTTTCCTGAGTGGGGAAGCATTGCTGTCTCACCTAGCAGGAGGAAAACAGTACCATGTGACTGAAATAGGTCAGCCCATTACTAGGATTCACTCGGCCACTCCACACGGAAATGTCAGTGACTGTAATGTTGGACATAGGCAAATTCCATCCTATTGCTGCTGTTACAAACACAGGGTAGTTCCATGTGGCTGCCCATCAGTGCTTTGCTTTGCAGCCTTGCTAAGCTCTCTGTCTACACCAGGCATTAGGCTTTCCTTGCTTGCATTTTATTTTGTTCTGGGTATCTCCTTGCCAACCTGTCATGACTAAGCCTGAAGCACCTGAGTGGTCCCAGGGAAGCAGCACTGGGAAAATGAAGTATGGCTGAGATGAGTGTTGCCATCTGCATGTGTGGTCTGTGGTTTGCACTCGCAGGCTTCAGAGCACCTCCAGACCCTCCCTACAACAGGTACCTGGAAATGAAGATGCTGAATGTGGAAGTAGGCTGTTATGCATCTACTTGTTTCTGGGACCTGACAAGGTCAAGACCTATTACCTCACTGTCCTGAATTTATGATCTCTCTGCAACACAGTCTCCACGGCACTGATACACATTCCAGTGCAGTTAGGAGCCAGAGAGGGAGGTAGAGTTGTGGGCTACTGGAACAGGCATCTCCTTAAGCCAGCCTGTAGATTGGGCTGCAGTGTTAACAAGGACTGGGCACTGGGCACATGAATACAGCCTTTTGTGCCATTTGGACCTCCAGGCAGCACGGTTATATGCTCTTAATCTAGTTCTGTGTTGAGGGTGTGTGGTGTTTACCTGAGGAAAGGCTCTGGGGTGCTACTGAGGGAAAGGGACCAGGTACTTCTGGAAAGGTAGCCTTTTTTTGGAATTTCTAGTCCCTTTTCATTTTTTTGGATTGGGGGATTAATCTTTATCAAACATAGGAGGGGTCACACTAAACTCTTTGAATATGGATATTGAAGGTGTTTTTTATCTGATGTATATACCATGGAGGTGATGCCTGTTCATGATCATTAAAACCCCATGATGGTTTTCTCAGTATGGGGACTGTTAGCTTTACTGTTCTATCAAATTCATATCATTTCTACCTCCAACTCCCAGAAGGAAATGGGCTCCTTGTATTTGCCTTCCAATGTGGTAGAATGCTGTGAAGAGTGGAACCTTTCATCCCCAAGATGGGAACATTCAGTCAGGAGCAAAGGGCTTCCTCATAGCAGAGACTGGTGGACACTGGTGGCTTGGGAATATTGTATTTCCCTTCACTTTCGTTCCGAACATCAGTAACCCAGTAACTACAGCAGGCAAGTACTTTCTGTGCACGGCAATTCAGCTGAAGAGCTTGTTGAGTACTTTCTATTTCTCTAATTGAAAATGCTAGACAGCCATCAACTTCTTACACAGAGAAAGAGGAAATACATAGTATTTGTGCTCTGCAAAACTGAATGTGTTACTCTTTTTTTTCCTGCCCTGTGCTAACGAGGTAGTTGCTGCTTTCCTCTGCTTGTTAACAGGCATTGAGAAAAATCACATGGCTGGCAAATACAGTGAAGGATCCTAATCTTATTAATCTAATTCATTCCTTCACTTCCTGTACCTGCTGCTTTGTGGTTAATATTCTGCTTGCCCTGGTTCTGTCACTCAGTTACACTAAAGCCACAAGCAACACGCTGTGAGTTTCTGGAAGGGCATCATTCACCCAACTGACTGAAGCCTTAGTGATGGGCACAACCAACCAGGCAGAGCACACATCTCAATTTCTGACTAAGAAGAGAAAGGCTTTCATAAAGTCAGTCACTTTGGGGTCAGACCTCCCTGAGCTCCACCTGCTCCCTTCCACATGCATGCAAATGCTTGGGAAAGGAGGTATCTGCTCCACATCTATGACTTCTGCGTCAGAGATTTCCCTAAGCCTCCCTGAAACTGTTTTAGGTTTGTGGGCACACACTCTGCACAGACTCCTTTTTATCAACTCAGACTCATTTCTACTTCTTTTAGGTGGATACCATTTTTCAATGAAAAGAGAAAAAAGAAAGCAAACACTCAGCCTTGAATGCAGGAATGTGGGCAGATCTGGTTCTCAGGTGGCTTTGGACCCCTCATCTTCATAAGCAAATGGAGTCAGCAGAGAGAATGAAAAAGAGCACTGAAAAAAATGCTGGAGAGGAAAAGACTGCAAGGTTAGGAGAAAAGAGTAGGGGAATATCTCCAGTTATTCCGCTGAGCAGTTTATTTAACAAGCTTAGAGGGAAAGATGAGGGCAGAATAAGCAGGGCTCTGCAGGAGCTGGGAAAGTTTTTCGTTTTCATGTAGACAGGAACAGTGACAGAAGTACAACTTGCAAGAATGGAGCAATAAAACACTTTAGAAATTATACATCTTGTATTTGCTGAGCCCTGATACAGGATTTTTAGTCATCCTACTAAAATATGCAGCCCATGTTTCATCCACCCTTTCTCCTCCTCATGCCCTACTGGCTTTCAAGTGCCTGGAGATTTATTGCAGCAGAAGTATTTAACAATCTGCTTTTCTTTGCCTGTATCACTACTGGATTCCTTACAATCAGCATTTTCAGTCAAAATTTTAATGGGAGGTAAGAAAATCCTTAGGGATCTTTAGAGAGCTACTGAAAACTAAAATAGGCCATTTCACTAACCCTTTCCTTCCTTTGCCTTTTGTACTTGTAATTAAATTGTAAGTAATAATGGTCTCCTGTCCTGGCAGTCAAGAAAAAACTGATCCTGGGCTGGCGTTCACACTGCTCTTTGGATAGACAAGGAGTCCTCACACCTTTACGCTGGAGATACACAAGAATGGGTCAGCTATGCTGGAAGCATGAAAATGGTGCAGGGTGTTGCTCCTGTTAGTTGTCAGTTCCCTTTGAGGTTATAAATCCAGTAAAACAAGACTTGAAAATGCAGGCGATGGTGGTTTAGAATAGGTTTTTCAGCAATCTTCCATGCCTAGCATTCAGTTCAAGATGTGTCATAGGCTCTTACACCTGTAAGTCCATCAGGGGGCCTCAAAAAGGCTGCCTTTCTTATTTCAGAAAGTGAGATGACATCCCATTTCCTCTGGACAGGGATGAAGGTTTGGCTTAATGATTCTTCAGAACATCCCTGGTGTTTCGTGCACAGACTAAGGTCTTCTTTCCCCTTGAGAGCAAATGTTCATCAGCACAGAGCAAAGAAAGCAAGGGTGAGAAACCGAGAGAAGGATCAGAGGCAGGAGGGGAGGCTCAGAGCATTAGGTTTATGTCTGTTAGGAGGAGATGGATATGTGCAGTTTTGAGTTAGACCAAGGAGCTGTTTGCTGCAAGATGGGGAAGGGGAATGGCTTTGAAAACAAGCACTGAAGCTTATGAAAGGGTCACGTATTGAAAGGATGCTGAGAGAAATAGATTTATGGAGAAGGAACTGGTTTGGGGCACCTGTGTACAGCACTGTCACAGCCAAATACCATGAAAGAAATCAAAACCATGAATGGATTTGGATACAACAAGTGCTAAGAGGAAGAAACAGAGCTAGAGGTAGACACAAAAATATAGAAGGAAGCTGGGCAGGCAGTCTGTATCAACCCTTACAGTCCTCAGTATTTCATCTGCTGTTCTTAGGAAGCCTGTCGTGACACTGACCTAGCCCCAGTGGTGTCAGCACTTTTCGAAGCCAAGTGGAAGTGGAGCACCCAGATACGAGAGGAAGGAGAAAATGACGGGAATCACTCCAGGCACCTCAAGTGACACCAGGAAAGGATGCACCTTGCAAAGACCCTGCTCTGACCTTGTAAAGACCCTCACAGTCCTCCACAGAACGTAACAGGAGGTGGTGAACAAGCAGGTTCAGGACAAGCATGGAGGCTTTGGTTACTGATTCAAGTCTGCTTTTTGTAACGTTTTTAAGACAGTCAGATAAGGCCCTCCTTTCATTGAAGCAAACAGCAACATTCCCATTGACTTCACAGAAGCAAACCCAGAGGCACTTCCTTCATCTGTGAAACCATCTCTCTGAAGTCTGTGTATTGTTAATGCACTAATCCTTGTGGTGCTGAACACAAAAGTTGCACAAAACAAATATGCCATGTGTGGGATTATCCTCTACCTTTTCTTTCTGTATGGCCTGAGATATTTTGGGTTTCTGCATATTTATCTTGGGCTTTGGGAGAAAGTGAATTGGAAAACATAGGTCTCCATTGGGAAGAGACACCTTTTCTCAACCTGACTTCTCTTATTTCTTCCCTTATTGCTTTCACATCCTTCCTAATTGTCTTCTGCCTGCTTCTGCTACTGAGGTTTTCTTCCTATACTTATTCCTTACTCTTTAGCCCTTGTCTTTTTCATCCCTAGGTTGCTCTGTGTTTTGATAGCAGCTGTGGTTTCTGTGAACCATGTAAGAAAAATCCAACTTCTTTCACATAAAGCATTAAAACACTCTCTTAATGGGTGATAATCCATTTCCTTTCATATCCGTTTTGCTACTTTTATAGAGTTCTAGCCCTCTTTGTTAAGATGAGGCATTTTTTTGTCTGTTTGCTCGGTTTCTGTTGGCAGAGTCCCTTCTGCCTTCAGAAACAAATTACTTAAAATATAGAACTCACTGCAAGAGTATATGCAGTGAAAGGGATGACAGAAAGATAAAGTGGCCCATTCCTCTTCGTTCAGTTGTAGTATCATGTAGAAGTCTCCCTCCAGACTGAAGAGACCCCAGCCTAGGCACTGTACAAATCCAAATGAGACAGATGCCTCACCCAGCTCACTAACTACTGACAGACAGTCCAGGGAACAACTCCAGTTTCTTGGCAGGAAACCTGAACTGCAGCTGGGAAAGGTGACTTACTTTCCAGAGTCCTTAGACTCTGCCAGTAAAAATGCCAACTGAGAACAGTGTCTGCAGAAACAAACTGCAGAACTACTGCAGAACTGGAACTACTCAAGTTTACACACAGCATTGGCACAGGTA
Organism: Corvus hawaiiensis; assembly: GCF_020740725.1. NCBI lineage: Eukaryota > Metazoa > Chordata > Aves > Passeriformes > Corvidae > Corvus > Corvus hawaiiensis. The sequence continues at coordinate 47,874,403 of NC_063218.1, read as the reverse complement.
TCCATGCCACCAGCAGGTGGGAACTTCCAGTTGCTACCCATCTGGGCAGACCTGAACAACCAACCTGACCCATCCTTGTTCTTACTCCCATAAAACATCCCATCTCCTCTGCAGGAGGGTGGACCAATATTTGTGTCTAGCCAGAAGCATCCAGATGGCCATTCTGCCTCAATCTTACACATTTTTTCTCTCACTCTCATAAACACACAGAGAAGCTGAGATCCCATTCAGCCTCTCCTCACAGACAGTATTACTGAGACAGGTAGCTCTGGGGTAATGAGTTAAGGAATGGTGAACACGGGCAGCAAAGCCCCGAAGGGATGAGGCCCATTTCCTTGCTGCTGCCTCCTGCAGAGCCAAGGCATGAGTAAGGAATCAGAAACCAAACGTGTCTGTTACTGATGAGAAGCTCTGGCCAATCCAGCACCACCACGTAATGTTCAAAAAAGGAGACATGATGATGGAGAGCAGGGAATCATACATTCATTTGGACAGCTGGTGGCACTGAAAGAGCAGGCAAGGATAGTGGTGGGATGAAAAGATGCCAGATTCCGTTGTGGAGTCATGCTCTTCTGGCAAATTGAATAGTAAAGGTCTAAGCCCACGAATTTTTTGTATCTGCCTGTCCTTTTATACAGATCTGCCTGCACAGTATGTGCTGAAAAGGGAACCTGATGACCCACACCTGTAAAGCCACAGCAAATGATAGAATTGTTGCTACCCATTCTCTTAGAGAATTCTGCAGCTTTATTCCAATTTTTTTTGCCTATAAAAATGTCAGAAATGTATTAGCACTTAATAATTCAATTTTGATCTTTCCTGCCAGATGGATGTTCACATATTATATTATGGATTTCAAGTTCTTTGACCTGTTTCTAAGGAGAGAGATGACCTGTGCATGCTGCTGAAATGTTGGTTCCCCATCTCCACTGAATAAATCACTTCAAAATATGATCTAATATTCTGGGAAGGCCATCTCAAACTTAGCTTAGTACAGCAAACAAGTATTTCCATGTAGCCTCCTGGAACACCGGCTATCATAAATAAAGCACTGTGATCTTAATTAAGAGTGAGATATCTGTGTTTTCTATATTAGATATTTTTATTACAGAGAAAAGAGGAAAAGATCTTGTATTGGATAGTAAAAATCTAACCATAGCTGTCAAAATAGGATCTGACATGAATCAATAGGATCTGACATGAAACAGTTCAATACATCTGGACTAATTTTTAGTACCAAGTTGCCTTTTTTGTGGCTACCTTCTTCTACAGGGCAAAATCATGAGGCATGAATTGGAAAAGGAATGTCTGCCCAATGTAACACTAGACTGAAGACTACATACAACTACAGTATGTGGGAGTCAGCCATTCCTTTGGACAGCAAAAGATACTGGCAGAATGGGCAGGGATAACTGGTAAACCTGGCTTGAACTCTTTAGAACCACTGAATTATCTTACTTATTGCAATCCACCCATTTTGAATGAATATGTGATCTCTCAGGTGGGTCTTCTTCCTTTTGTCTCTCAGCTGGGTCACAATTTGAACTGGAGAGTCAGCCATTGTCAGAAAAACCAGGAGCCAGCACATTTTTCAGGAATGTTAATAAAAACCCATTGTTCTGACCACCTCATGGTGTGACAGTGCTGAGAAGAGCCTTTCAGCTGGGAGGGCAGCCTATGTTTTTTTCCTGCAGGTTTTGACACCAATATTTCTGCCAACAGTTGCAACTTTTTGGATGCAAATCACCAACCTCCTCTTCCATCAAACAGCTACTTTGTGAGAAGCAGGATTACTCTAATTAATGCCAACATGGGTCCGGATCACTTCCAAGAACACCAAGTCCAGGTATTTGCTGCTGTTACTAAAAACAAAAACAGACTCTTAAATAAGCACTCACAAAACTACAGGCTGCGATTGCAACCCAAATGTGGTGTAACCAGTTTGAAACTACAGAAATGTTTCCTAACTTCTCAAGTAGCTTGGGATGCTACTGACATGGGCTTATGTCTGTATGAATCAAACTGTGATTGCATGGAGCTACAAAGAGAAGCCTTTACTGCAGCGTGGTTCTCTGTCTGCAGAGGATGACTGGCCATGGCCAACAAGATCAGATGGCTCTGAATAGGAAAAATGTAAAGTCTTAAACACTAGAAGCAAAAGCTCTGAGAGAGATACATTGGAGAGATAGGAAAGGCAAGTGGATTTGCTGTGCTTTGGTTTGATCAGATCATTTTGGTGATAGCCACTGTACGCACAAAGAACCAAAAAGCTTTGTTTAACTCTGGTGCCAGGAATCCAGGTTTTCAATTGTAAGCAGCAATACAAGATAAATACTTAAAAGTAAACACAAGGCCTTCTTTGCAGCTTGCACAGGGTCTAAGATGTTGCAGGAATGTATGGTTGTGCAGTACCTAACATGACAGCATGATTTGACTGGAGCTGCAGTAGTTATCCATACTAACCTTCTCTTAGCATCACCCTCTTTCCATGATAGTGCCACTGATGTAACTGAAGACTTTATTGAGAATCATCAGAGATGGAGAATAACAAGCAAAAATTGCATTACTTAGAAGTAAAATTCATCCTCCAATAGTGGCGGTGTGGAGACTGGGAAGTTTACGGTCTTTCTGGGTTAATCTCAGAAGGCAAAGTGGAGGATAAGGCAGGCTTTTCAGAGCTTCCTGTCAGCAGCAAGCACCTTGGCACAACATACTTACCAAGGACTCCAAAAGACTGGGAATGGCTGGGAAGGGGAGCTATCAAAAGCTATGTACCAGCCCTACTATGGAACCAATCATCCAAAGAAATTCTCAGCTCACCACATGAAAGACTTGAAGTCACTAAAGTTTGTGAAGAGAGACTCTTTCCTGACCAAAGACTACTGAAGTGCCACTGTGGGCTTCTGCGTGGTGCGTATCAACAGCTACAGATCCAATGTATTCAATATACAATGAATGATATTTGCTTTCTAATTCCCAGCTTTGTGGTTGAAGCTGGAGGGCTTTTCAGTTTATGTATTATCTTGATTTTTATTTTTAATGTAAAGGCTCTGCAGAACCTATTGGAACCTTAATTATACAACCTATTTTTCAGTGAGATAGACATAAATACCAGATTAGATGGTAATAAACTGTTCTCTCAATCCTGCTTCAAAAGAAACAGAATCCAGCTTGTTCTTTTACAGCTGTGCTGATTTTATAAGGCTTAATGGCAGCACATAAAGTGGTAAAGCTTATTCGTCACTAAACTGATTTGGCTCGGAATACACACAGGAATAGATCAGCTAAAGTATCACTCCTGTAGACGTTTTTCAGGTTACAGCTGCATTTTGTATGCAAATATTTTAATTTTTACAAGGTAAACATAATCTTATGAACAGACTTCACAGAAACCAATCTAGTCTTTCTGACAACAGCAATGCCCCGCTGAGATGGGTGGAAACATAAAATATTTCACCCCAACATGCATTTCAATTTATTATGAGCCAAATTCTTTTCTTCTATTGTGAAATACTACGAGTTGGCAGCGGTTTTCTAGTTTGCACAGGTAGGGTTGATGCAGCAGCAGTTGTGTCATTTGGATATTGGCAGCTCCTGTGACATACCTCAGCTGTTCGACATTAACTTGTTTCTCAATGCCAGTGGCTGTATGAAAAATCACTTCTCAGACTGATGACCACTGATAGCAGAAGATGAGATAACATTTAAAGGACTAAGCAAATTTGCTTTGCTGTTAATTAGTGGGTGAAAACGTTCCTCATTCCCACCAGAGCTTTCACATGGCTGAGTCAGGCATAAGGAACCTGATTAGCTCTTCCTACTCCAGTGTTAACTCCTTTTGCAAGAATGACCTCCTGCACCCACTGTCAGAATACGGAGCAACTACGAGGTCAAACCCCACGGAGAATACAGTTTTTCATACACTGCTTGTTATTACTAGATGAACATTTTGCCACCGTCACATGGGTTTCTGATCTTCAGAACCACAGAAGGATGATTTGCCAGAAATAGGCTAAACAGGCTCACACTGTTCCCTGTCACTCCCCTGTCTAAACCATGGGTGAACTCCAGCACATGGAACAGCTCTTCACTCATACAGGAGGGTGGAATTCAGCATGGTGCAGCACTGTATACTGTTTGTGAGGTCACCAACTGCAGTGTGATTTAAAGGAAGCAGCTCCATTAAACCCCTACAGGCCATCCTGTCTCTTCTCTCTCTCTGTTTCTCTGAGTGTCTTCTGTCTGTGCTGTAGCTGCCACAAAACAGTCTCCCTGCTGGCCTTCACCTTGTCCTCTTTGTCCCTTGTTGGATTGCTGCTGACACAGTGACAGCTGGAGGGCCTGCATGAACTGTGAGTGAGCAGTGATGCTCTCTATCTAGAGAATGCAGGGTACTGGCTGGTTATCTCTATAGCTCAATTAACTTGCAAGCAATCAGCAGAATCAGCATGGCAGTACTTTTGTATGATGTGAATGCCAGATCCAGACAAGAAACAAAGTCTTGAGGAAGAAGAGGGATTTGCTGTCTGATGCCTTCAAGAAGCTGAAGGTCTGAAATGAGTCTTCATGAGGAGATCAGAAAAGTCACCTAAGAATTCAAATGAGCCCCTTTCAGAGCAAAGGAAGAACTCCTGCTAGCAAAGCTGCAACTTAAGGGAAAGAGATTGTCTGAAGCACAGGAAACAGGCCAAATTCTGCCTCAGTCACACATGCATAAACCTAATATTATCTCCACCATGACAACTTCCCTTTATGGTTACAGACTCCAGAACAACTCCAGAACAACTTTCTTCAGTTAACAAAGGGATGGCGCAGGAGCTGCAGGTCCAGCTGGAGAGCAGCACCAGCTCAGTGAACGCTTCCCCAACATCTTGTCTTCCCTTTCACAGAGGTATCTGAACTCAACCTAGATACCAGGATGTAAATCTAAAGAGAACAGAGTTCTCTCACACAGAATCCTTCTGTACAAGACATGAATAATAAGAGAAAAACATCTCTCACAGTATTTGGGTATTTCCACTATTGTATTTGGAGCAGTGAGTAGGGGCACAAGTAATGAAAGAAAGAATACAGTCCATGTGTGCACAGAGGGGAGGGAAGGCTAGGGACAAATTAACCAAAATTCATGTGACCCCAAGCAAGCTGAGCTGCAAGTTTTCCAGAATTTTTTTTTTTCTTCCTAGCAAAATTCCAAATCTTCAGTAGGTTCACTACTCCTCCAGCTAGAGACACAACATCCTTCCCCAAGTCCAGACTGGAACTATGACAGTTTACATTAGCTAAGTGTCTGACATAATTTGCAGTGTGTCTTATGAAGAATTTAAAAGGGTCATACCCCAAGGACATCTGGGGAAGAAGGGGGTGGATGCAAAATGGAATTAAATAACACAGCATTCCTGTCTCAACAAATAGCAGGAAACCAAGGGAGACAGCAGCTAGCAGGGCAGCATTCAGCTTCACTGCAGAAAAGGGACTGAAGAATCATGAATCAACAGCAGCAAGTAAAGAAAAGAGGAAAAAAAAATCAGGAAAGAAAAAGAAAATCACTGGCCTGGGTTACAGTGAGAGAGGGTATCTCAAGTGTAACACCACACATTTGTGCTATGAAGGGGAAAGCTGTGGTGGAGCCTGTGCATCTGTACATGGATGGGGAGGAACAGAAAAAGGGCTATGTGCTTGTGTCCTCCAGGTGAGTGAAAGACATAGGGGGTTGCTACAGGGTGGGGAGTCTTGAAAAGAGCGTGGGAGAGCAGGGATAGGGAAGGGAAGAGGTGCAACAGGACAGGACGGCGCATTATTATGTTGCTCAGCAGGGGCTGGGGAAGGTGAAAAGGCAGAAGGGAAGGAAGTTCTTACCACATTTGGAAAGTCTGCCAGTCATCAACTCCATACAGTTAGTGGTGTCTGGATCATAGAACGGAAAGAGGAGGGAGGGAGGGAAAAACATAAAAAAAGGTTTCCACACCTCTGTGCATAAAGTAGTAACTTAGCACATTATTACCTGAAGCAGGAAACATATACACATCTTGGTGTTTCCACAACCCAGGCCAAATTCTGCCACCCACTCTATGCCAGTGCCAACCTGGCCCTGTGACTGAGAGTGGAGCTGCTTCAGTACTGCTGCCTCCACTCACCCCTTTATTGTAGCTACTGGTATTTATGAGATGTGGGAAATACTCTGCCACCACATTAGCAAACTAAAAGCCTTGAATACAGTGTTTCACCTGGCTAGCTTTGCAAATCAGCCTGCAACAGCCAGGAAATGTTCAGCCAGCTCATATACCTACATCAAAAACCTGGAGAGAGGGAAGAAATCTAGCACTGTGCTATTGGACATGGAGTGAGGCTACTTGTATGGCTCAAACCCATCTTTTAAACCCCAAAGGATAATGTCAAAGTTTCAACCTAACGCTCTCTCATTCAAGTGTAATCTCTGACTGGTCTTGCTTTCAAGGTCAGTATTCACAGGCAATAGAAGTACTTCTGGAAAGGGTGGCAGAATCTGGCCCTAAGACAGTACTGTTCACTTTGTGTATAGCTCCATTGCCACAGCCTCTGGGTGCTTCTTACTCAGGTGCAACAAGCAGAAGGAGCTCCACATGTCAGCTTTAAAACAAAAGGACCAGCCCAGCTGGACACTTTCATGTGGAACCTGCTGGCAAGCCAGATCTGCTGCTGTCAACCAGGATTCCCTTGCATTTGGGATCTAAATCACTGTGTTCCTGGGCAATGTGGAGTAGTCACTCCTGAGCAGGTGGCTACCAGTTAAAGCACTCAGATCAATCTCAGATCTCCTCTTGCCTGGGCTCTTGATGAACACTTGGGTATTCAAGAAATAGGCTTCTTGGAAACATGCACACATATGCTGAAAATCCCTAATTTCCTCCTCCCTATCTGCTATAAAGTCTGCAAGACAGAGGGAAAGATAATTTCCCAGCATTCCTCCCCTTAAATATTGGGAAAAGTAATTTCATAAGAGGGGGAAGGGGTGCTGGATACGGTTGGGTGAGCTGAGCCCATGCTAGAAGAGCATGGATATGTATCTCTTCTGATGCAGCCAGGCTTGTGCTGCATAGATCATCTGGGAAAGCATGGAGTAGAGAGGGCAGCTGCTTGGTCCAGTGACACTGGCCAAAGCATCTAAGCAGTGGTTACATGCTCTCCATCCCCAAGGCTAAAGGTGGGCTGGCAGAAGTCAGTGGGAGATGATACCCATGGAAGTTCTCCCAGAAAGACACAAGACTGAAAGATAAAGGGGAAAAAGGACAGAGGTGAAGGAGAAGAGAGCATTCCAGACCTGGAACAACATAAAAGAGGTGTCAGAGAGGCCAGGAGTTTACCTGCCTTTGAAATTCATTGGCTGGTCTGGCAGAGTGAGGGCAGACTAAGCCCCCAAAACACATTTCTCCTGAAGATGCCTAGCAGGTTTGAGAAGTGCCTACAGCTGCTGCTCGAGTCAATGACTTCACACTCATGGGTCTGTATCATTTTTTTTCTTTATTAACTTGGAGAACTTTGTTGTCTCATGCCTTTTAGTGGTTCCTGTCCAGCCCCCTCAGAGTCACCTACCCCCTGCTGTAATGCAGTGTGATGAAGGTCTATAGTGGTAGACCCCAGAGCATTCACACAACCATTAGCAGAACCTAGGTTTGAAAGAACACGTAAGAGCAAAGAAAATCTCAAATATGACCAGAAGACTTTTTCGGACTCCCATCTCCAACACCTGGATTTTTCCCCTCAAGTGTATTCAGACTGAGTGGCCACACAGTAAGAAGTCTGGAAACAAAAGGTAGTATTTGGATAATGTCAGAGCAAGTAAACTGGCTGGTTACCAAGATCCTCTTGAAATTGGTATTTCTGTTTCATTCTTCATTTTAACAAATTAAAAAGTAATCATGTCTCCTTAAGTTAATACTGCCTTTTTTCCTAAGTCAATTGCAGTCAGCACAGCTGTCTTTAGTATTTAAAGCCAATGGTGTCACAGGTCTACATACATTAGTTGTGTGATTAGAATACAAGCTGACAGATCTACACACAAAAAAAGGATTGTAACAGAGACTTTTTGACAGCATAATATCTTGGGCTCTGGACCCCATTCTGCTCCCAAAAAAGTAAATTTGCATGTTATAGAATTAGTTTTGATGAATAGGGAAAATTTTTTGAAATATGAGACCTCAGAAAAAAATCAAAGGAACCCTAATAAAACCTCTCATTTATCTTTCTTAAAATTTTTATGTATAACTATACTTTGAATTCTCTATATTATCAGGGCTAGTCCCAGGAACTGCACAGGAGTTTATTTTTATTTGTAGTGTCCTTCCAACACCTCATCAGATTTTTTCCCCAATTCCTAAGGCAGAGACAGTATGAGCATACCAGCTCATACTGCATCACTTGAAAGACTAACAGTGCTACTGTGTCTTCAGCTTCTCTTTTATAATAATTACTTTAATACTTCTTTCATTTCCATCATATTGTAACATCTGCTTTAGTAAATACTCTATGTGATAAAGTATTCTATCATTTTAAAGTAGAATTTTCATTCTAATTAGAAAGTCTTATCTTCTTGCCAGTCAGCTTCTGCTCATGGATAGTAATCCATAATCCAGTGACTGTGGGATCCAGGTGTCACGAGAAGTGAATAAAGCCAGGGTCCAAAGGCTTTTAACTGTCTGAGAAGCACTGATGGGTCATGTAACTGCATTTTTAATGTGTCCTGTTTAATTTTTTAATTGAAACATGGTGGCAGTGTCAGGTCTCAATCCTTCTGATGATAAGGCAATTCCTTATTTTATAGGAATTGCTGGAAGTCACTCACACTTTGGATTTGACCAAGACTCCTTCATAAATGACACCCAGTTCATTAGCAGACAGCAAATGCTTTGGTTAAAATAAGACCTCCCTTCAAAAGGCCAAAGAAGCTCTGAATGCATCAAAAATTATTAGTGGTCTGTGGAATTTTTCTTCCCAATTTTCTATTCTTTAATTTCTATCCTACATAAATTTCACAAGGAAGCTGCCTGGTTTGTGATGCTTCTGATATCTCTGAGTTTGAGGCCTGTTCCAGCCTGGGAAATCTCACGCAAACAGCTGCTCCTCTGAGATCTCCAAATCCAGGGCTGGATCGCAGAAAGCACTGAGCAGCTCCTGCCAGATGCTCACAGTCCCCAGTAAACACTTCCATTAAGGGAGATGATGTCAAGGGAGCCACCAGCTCCTCTGGTCCAAGGCAGTTATCATGCAGATCGAAATTCCCCAGTGTTTTTGTGCTTATTTGAAATTCTCTGTTTTCCTATCAAAACTCTGGAGAGCTTGGACTTTTTTCTACATGCTTTATTTCTGGACTACCAGTAACTATTTCAGTTAATTTTAATGAAGGCTGTTCAGTAATAATACTAAAGCTGTTTAGCAAAAACACAGTGCTCTGCCAATCCAACCAGGCATTACAGGCACTTCTTGTAGGTGGAACTCTGATAGCAAGATGAAGTCATTACCCCAGACACTGTAAGAGTGTAAGACATAAAGGCTCACACAAGATTGCAGGAAACACGAGAAACTTGGGACCTGAATGAACCCCAGAAAAACTGACCTGCAATCCAATTCCAAACGGGCATTTGCAGCATCCTTGTTTTGAGTCTGCAGCTGGAAGTTTACCTTGCAAAGCACTTCATTTGCTCCTTACTCCCTTTTCCATCTTGATAAAATCCTTCACACGTTTGGAAACTGTAGGTTTCTTACTATTTTTTTTTGGTAGCAATTTGCCAGCCTGCAGCTCTTGTGAGCCATAAAATACCTGGAATTCACAGATCAGTGCTCTAGCAAGAATTTGCACTGCCCTGTTTTGAAGCTGTATATGGTCTCTAAACACTTGTTTATGCTGATGAAAGGCACTTCCAGCAGTAACACTGAGATGCTCTGAACTTTGAGATGTCAATGGTTAAAATCCAATTGAAGACAATAAATATAATAAGGAAATAGAAAAGCTTTTACCAAGAAGTTATAAAGGTTATTTCAGTATTGCTGATTGCCCAGAACATGGGAAAATGGGAAAAAATCCGAATATGTAGCACCCCATACTAAAAACCAGAGCTCAGAGAAGCAAGAAAATATTAGGGAAATAAAAATTCCTACCCTGTGAACGATCACAGATGGCTTTTGCATGTCCCTATTCACCAGCTGCTACTATTACTCTTTCGTGCAAAGGCATCAGAGAAAAACAGATTATGATTTAATGGAAAGAGTGCTGGGCTGAAACAAAGGGACAAATCTGAGATACCGTCCTCCATGGAGACAGATCCTTTTATCCCAGCAAAGGGTGGTCTGCCCAGGGACTTCCTAAGCAGAGATTCTGAGTATAAGGGCCCTGGATGGAGCCATTCATGGACTAGAGACAAGGCTGACTGCTCTCACAGACAGTGAGACACCCTCTTGATCCCAAAGGGGTCCTTTCATGGTCTCACTGGGCATAATGGCTTCTGTGATACCAGTAACAAAAACACATGGACAACTATTCTGGTTCAGAGCTTTCAAAACCATCTGAGAGTCAGACTTGATGATCCTTGTGGGTCCTTTTTAGCTCAGAATATTCTGTGATCTGTGATCTGGTTCTGTCTCTATCAGCAGCCCCATAGACATGCAGGAGTGAAAGAGCAGGCCAAGCATACAGAACATTTCCTCCTACCAGTGCCTCACTCACCACTGTCAGGTCAGAGATTTCCTGAGCCTGCTGTGGTTTCTCTGTTTAGCAAACCCATAAAGATTTTTGTGTAGGGAGTTATCCAGCTTCCCTGTGAGTAAGAAATACTCAAGGGAAGATGAGCATCTGTAAGCTCCTCACATTCAGAACCTGCTTCAGCGAGGGGTTCCACCAGTTCTAGATTACATGAAGACACGCTTTCCAATGGCTTTTTTGGTACTTGGCTTCCACTATCTTAGGCTGGCCTCTAGTTTCTTTCATTAGGAATAAAAAATGAACAATCAATCCCTATCTACTTGTTCTATGCAAGTCATGAGTCCTAGACCTCGTATTGTCTCAGCAGTTATGGCACAGAGGTCCTGAAACATCAGGATACAAAGCTGATATGTTGCACTGAATTTGTCCATCTAGACAGTGGATTTTAGAAGCATTACATTAACTTTTGGAATGGATTTCATTTATTTACACTTCTTTTCAGGTAGGGGAGGGAATCTGTTTTCCTGCTTCAGAGTATGCCAGAAGAAATACGCACAGCCAGTCTTAGAAAGGAAAAATTGAAGTGAATGAGAGGATATATGGAGGAAGGGATATTACAGGGTGCTCAAGTGTGACACAGAAACACATCTGCCTAATTCGGGTACGTAACAGGCTCACACACACACAGAGATGCATGGGCAACATGACATCTACAAACACTGTTGTGAGCTGAAGGAATGAAAAAGAAGAAAATGCATTCTGAAACCCAGGCAGGCCGGCTCAGGGGGCTGGGATGCTGCACAGCAGATCAGAGGGGCAGCAGAGAGAATGACCCTCACTGCCATAGGTTCATTAGTCCTTGCTGTTCTGCTTTATACTGAGTTCGTTAAATCTCCCCCTTCTGCAGGTCTCCCTTTACATGCATGCACCTTTCAGAGATTGTTTTCATCACCCCACCTGTAACAGCATCAGAACTGTAAGGCAGGAGAGACAATCACACATAGGATGTGTCTGTGCACAAGGAGCTAGGAAAAGCTCCAGTGCTGAACCAGTGCTGCTGGTCAGAGACAGCACCATGCTCAGAGCCATGGAGGAGGAGAGTCTAAGTGAAGGTGAGCTCAATCTGTTCCAGTAGTGGACTGCCTACACAGCATCCTCAAACCATGAACCTGAACAGGGCCCAACCACCATAATCCCTACATGGTGTTCAGAGCTGGGAATATGGGAGGAGAAGAGAAACAGAGAAGACTTTGCCTTGTTTCTAGTGAGAAATGCTGATTAATTCCATGGCAATTTCTAGGAAGATTTTGCACACGTTTCCGACCAGACACCCAGCTAAGCAAGGTGCTGGATGTGAACTGGGGCTGTCCTTCATCCCTTTTCTGCCCCTTACTCTCAGTGGCTGGGGATGTGAACTATTGGGCCACCCTACTTTGATGCAAAGGTTGTCTCTTTTTTGGTAACGATCTCTTTATTTCCCTTCCCTTCCTTTTCTCTTTTTCTTGTATGCTGCTCCAACCTAAAATTTTCAGGTGGACTTCTCTCATTTTCAAGAGACGTGCATATTCCTAATCAGGTCAGGTGGTGTGATACAGAACAGTTTGGCACTCTGTCTCATGAGCTGTCTTGCCTTGCTAAGTCCCCAGCCAAGGGAATTCTCATTTTTAAATTTTAAGAGACCAATAATTTTGTTTTTACTCCATGTGGAGTTATCTGTTCCACTCTGGCCTTAGAGGTCAGGCTGGGGTCTCCTTGCTAAAACAATATGCTCTCATGTAGCTTTAGGCAGTAGAAATAATATAACTTTTCCATTCCAGAACCAGAGAAAAACTGTAAGTCAGACACATTTGTCACAGCAGAGTATTCCGAAAACATTTTCCTGAGTCTTAGTCAGATGAATGGTTTTTATTACTGCTGTAACAGTGGCTTTCTTAGGGAGATATCCTGCTTCACATGCCAGTGTGCAAGAGGGTTCAAGTATTTCTATAGAGCCTCTGTAGCTAACACATATTAGGGTGAAGAAGTTAAGAGAGATCATCAAGTTATTCACTTTTTAAACCATTTTTTCCTCACTTCATTCCCTACAAAACAAGGAATGCTTGAATATTGTTCATATTCAGGAGTAATATGAAATACATTTAAAGGATGCTTTTCTATCTAATTCCCCTCACTCCCACTTAGCCTCAGCATTTCCCAAGAGGAAGGGCTGGCAGAAATTTCTGGCTGCTTCCTTGAGTTTGACTTAATGTCAAAAGTCCAGGCAGCAAAACCTGAATCAGCCATAGTTATAGTGTCCTTGTTTTCCCTGCTCCTGAACAGGATAACCCATGTGCTGGTCACCATTGCATTCCAGCATGCAGCAGGTCAGGCAGTGCTGGAGGCCAAAAGCAAAGTGGACACTAAACAGAGCATATTTCTCTGTCAGGTACTAGGCACATACACTTCTATATGGAGCTATTTTATCTTTGGATGCTAAAGCCACACTGTTAGACCAGAAGGATGTAACCCACATGTGCAATGAGCCAAGGACATCTGGGACTTAACTGTAGGATTCAATGCCAACTTAACTCCCCCACTTTTGTCTTGGCTTGTTCACACAAGGGTCAAGAACAGAATTTGGCTCTAAAGTATAATATTTATTTACTTCCTTTTCATCTCCCACTCCTCCTGTCTCACTGTCTTCTGCTGCAGCCTCTGCTCTCCACCTTGCTCCTATTTATTTATTCTCAGGGTCTGCACATTCTTTCCTCTTTCCCCTATTTTTCCTGCCTTGACACATTCCCAATAGCTTATCTGCCTTAAACTTTCAACTTTTACCTTCTTCTTTGTTCTGTCCTTTTAGAGGATAGAAGAGTTACCACTAAGATGTTGTGTGTGTGTGTACAACCACTACAGTGTTCAGAGTGAACACCTGCTACATAACGATGGGATGAGGCTGGTTTCTGTATTATCAATTCAGGCTGCCTGCACATCCAGATTGATGTCATTGCACAGGGTCACACACGTAAGGCTTTCTCTACCACCACGAGGAATTGAAATTTACTTTTCAAATAGATAAAATATAGCTTCTGCAGAACCTTAGTATATAATTTGTGCTACCCACAGTATTGAGAATTTGATCACACTGCTGGAAACTATTAACCACTTTCTGACCATATGTTAACGGCTAAGTTAAAAGTAGCTCTCAAGTTTGTTCTGGGACCCTCTGAATCTGGAGGTTTCTAAAGCATGCCTGAAGGGTTTGAAAATCAAGTATCCTCTAGAGCACATCCCTTCTCTGGGAGATTTTAGAGCTGGAGAAAATCTGGAAGATCTATTGATGGTGCAGCTTTTGATGGAGAAGTGGGCAAATGGCTCTTTGGGCGGGTGGTGGGCAGAAGCTGTTCAACTGGGGAATGCGCTGGGAGCACTGGAGTGGGAATGAGAAAGGGAGGAGTAGGGTGGGTGCAGGGAGTTACTGCTCTGTCTGAATGGAGCTCGGTTTTTGCTGTGATCAGAGGGATGGCCTCCCTCAGCCTCCAGCTACGAGAGGCGTTTCACATTCCTGTCCCTGCTGAAGGTGCTGGACAGTAGAAGCCACTTACCTGATAACTGCTGCACTGAAGGCTGGTCATGTGTGCTTAACAACTGTGCCTGAATGGTTTCTACTACCCTCTTAAAGCGACGGCTTGGACCTGTGAGGAGACAAGAGGCACAAGTGGCTGTGAGAGCAACGGGAGCCAAGCCCACACACAAGGCTGCAGGGGAAGGATCACAAGCATCTTCCCCTCAGTCCTGTCTCCAGGAATGTCCTGAATGTGTGTCTGTCCTTCAGCCAAAGGGACTATGGTGTGCTGGACTCAACAGGAGGAGGGAGGGCTTCAGGGCTCCTTTTGTAAAGACAGAAAAGGTGGGGGGGGTCTGTTTCTTTGTTGCAACCCCTCTGTGGGGTGCATGTGGCCACCCACAGGAAAAGAGTGAGTGCATGTTTCTGTCAGAAGGAAGAAACTATGGTCTCACAGTGCCCAGCTGCGACTCTGGGACTTCTGAATGAAACAGGGAGCCAGTACCATGAGTTACCCCAAAACTGGTGCACAGAACAGCCATTTTAGCACTAATCATGGCAGTGCCAACTTCACCTCTTTGGGAATCTCCTTCCCTCCCTGCATTTCCATCACTACCAACACCATTTTTTTTCCTGATGTCCTCCTTGCCCCTGACTGAATTTTCCCTTGAAAAGTTCAGTCAGTTATATTTTTTCCTCTGGCACAGCAATTTGCAGGCCTCTAAGCCAGCTTGCACCCATTTTAGAGCTTTGCCATGGTTACCTGATAAGAGTGTGAAAGTGACAGAATAGATCCCGTTCTCCTTTTGCGCCTCTCCCCCTTCTGTGTATGTTATGTCCACCTGGAACTTCACTGGCTTCTGGAAGACAGCAGGACCTCCTGTGGACTTGTATTCTGCACGGAAACTTGTCTGTGAGATGACACTGTGACTGAGACTTGGGATCTGCAAGAGGTTGGTAGAAGCAGACAGTAGAAGCAGTGCATAAAGGGAAAAAAAATTCTGCAAAATTCTGTTTATAACAACACACATTTCCAGAATTAATAACATTTGCTAGATTTGCTTCTGGTCTTGAATTTGTAATGTACAGTGTTCTTGTGGACTCAGTAAGAGTGTAGGTTGCTGGGCACTGACGCAGGCCACGTCTTAATTGTGTCTCCCTTGATGGGAGAGGCTTTTTAGAGTCTTTGCCAGGAGTCAGAGACGAACGGGACTTCTGTATTTTCTCAGTCTTCAGGTTGTTTATTATACCTTATCAGTAATTCACATGCTGACAGCATAGCATGAAGCAGAGCAAAATACAAAAGGCAAAATGCAGGAAAGCTCAAGGCTTTTTAAAGGTAAACTAACCAATGGTCACTAAAAGTGTACATTATTTTTACTTTTCTACCAGTTATCTAGTCACGCAGTCAGGAACTGCGGAATTCTTTATCCAATCATCCCAAACTACTTCTACTGCAGAATATGGAATAGTAGAAGAAGAAGGTCTGGAGAACAACAACAATCCTCCATTTTGATGGTTTTTGCTTTTATCTATTTACTATATTAATAAACCCAAAACCTCTAAATTTTTCACCCTGTGACAATCTTAAATAGTATTCTATCACCTAGTTCACACCAGTATAGATTCTAATTCTTTCCAAAGGGTAGGCAATTTTCTCCATGGATGAAGGTCAGTGTTGTCCAGGGGAATAGAACCCTTCAAAACAGGCAGAGAAATATTCTCTGCATTCTGGGTTCCCACAGGGCACCACACATGCTTATGAATTCACACATGTTGCTCAACTTCATGCACTCAGTCTTTCTTTTCCTACTCATCCACCAGTTTTGAGAAATGCCTTTTGCTGGGCAAAAAGTGGTATTAAGGCAGTGGGCAGAAAAGTCAGTGGGATATAAAACTGAATATAAAAAACACCTAAGTAGCCTGGTCTGATCTCAGAGCTGTTCCTGTTTTGAGGAGACCTCCTGAGGAAGATCTTTCCAACTTCAATTGCTTGGTGATTCTGTGATGTCAAATAGACATCAAGACACAGAGCAGACACTTAAAAGTGCTTGGGATATCCACAGGAAAAGCATGCCTGCAAACAACTCACTCAAACCACAACTTTTATCAATCTTCTCAACTCTGAGAAGCTTTGTGATATCATCCAACATCTGGATATTCAGAACCATGGTGGAATTTTGTAACTTCCTAATTTTCAAGCAGTTACCTTCCACACTTTCCCCCAAAATTTAACAACATACTCATATTCTATTTATTGCTTCATAAAGGACCAGATTAAAAAAAAACCCAAACAAGTTACTTGGAAATCTGGTCTCTAATTTAGGAGGAAAAATGAAGATGAGTTCTTTGACAAGCTACCTTTAAGGGGTTAATTAGCAGGCCATGACAATGCATTTAAGTTTGGATGCTGCTCTAAGAGACGATTCACTGGTTTTGCACACAAATCCCTACATCACACCTAAACCACACCCGTGGGGTATGCACAGGATCACCATTATGGACAGTAGAGCACACTACACAATATAAACCCAAAAGCACAGCTAAATGCATGAAGTTGATGCAGTAACATGGCTTTTTACAACCAACCTGGGATGGACACCAGTGTCTGATGCCCACTACTGTACTGCACTTACTCCTTGTGCACTTGTACAGTAACAAGGGTTATGGCTGATTTTTTTGAAGAAGTTCATTGAAGAATCACAAAGATTGAAATGGAGTTCAGTATTTTGTGGAAAAAAAAATCAATTTAACAAACAATATAAGAAATTAACTTTCCTTCTCTTAATTTTATTGGAAAAAGTGTATTTATGTTGTTGACTACCTTGAACTGAAAAACCTCTTAAATTAACTTTGCTGTGCTGACCTTTTTGTCACTGGTACCTCTAGATAATGAGAAGGACCTTCTAGAGGAAAAAAAGACAATTTCCCTCTCTTTTCTTAGGCTGTATACAAACCACATCTGCAACAACTGATACTCTGGACACCAGAAGAAATTATCATTCTTTCTGCCATATAGCACTGAAGTGGGGATTCAAAGTAACAAATGCAGATGTAAGACAGGCCTTTGGTCTGGCTGAAGTGGTGGAGGGCATACCCAGCAAAGGGAGACCCAATCTGCTGCCCAGCCGGTGACTGTAATGCTAATTTGATAAAGCAGCAAATCTCTGTCTTGATACTGTGCCAGCATTGTGCTCTACTGCCGTGGCATTCCGAACTCTGGCAACCTGGAGGCCTTGCCAAGAAGGCTGAAATCTTTTCTCACCTTAGAGAGCATTATCTACAGTTAGTAATTCACACACAGTCCAGTGTGGGCCATGCAAATTAGATTCACAGAGGATGCTTTTGAAGGAGCCGAGCCCCTGTCCAGTAACATTTGGAACACAGAATCCTGGAATGACCAGTGAGGGATGCCTCCTGGAGGCAGCTGAGGTGACTCACCGAGAGGAAAGCGTGGACTATATCAGCCTTAATGGAGCTTAGGGGTTTGTCCTTAATGACCACAAAAATCTGTTCTTCTTTCTCCAAGTTGATGAAATTACCAAACCAGGATTTTTTGGCAAGCCTGATGTGACGAAAAGAGAGAGCTGTTTAGAATATTGAACACTATTTCGTATTTCCCACATGCCTCTAGCTAGAAAAAAACATTAAAAAACACATGAGAAAGTTTTGATGACATTCCAGATGTGATGGTATTACTAATAGTAAGTGGGAGACAGTATCAGAGAACATCCAAAATGACATTTCACTTGGTGAAAACTGATGAAATGACAGGCCACACAGCCTTACTCTGGCAGCATGTGTCACCAACAATGAAAAATCAGGAGCAATGGTAACTCTTCTGACTGAGCCAATATACCAGCGAATACTGCATATACAAAGTACATATAAACCAGGGGACACGTTTCTGGTTTGTCTCCAGGGGTCTCTCAGTGTCTTGTGACAACATGCAGATCCTGGCAACATAAAGATTTAAGTTCCTTCCCACCCAATTTCAACTCTTTTGGTGTTAAAGGACTCGGAAAGATGTTTTTCTGAAGGTGTCCTGTTGGGCTGATGGTACAATCACAAGATCTTGCTTTTTAAAGCAAGCTGTAGATTTCACTGGAGCTCCAATCTATCAGTGAGTGAAATCCACTATTATGCAAGGCCAGGACAAAGACTGTCCTGTTCATCAGTCCCATTTAGGGTGTCTATATAGTGCGTGAACTCTGGTCAGCCTACAAAGGAATGAATTTTCAGTATTAAGAAAGGAGATAACAACACCATGCAAAACACAGTTCCGGCTTTCCACTGGCAGCAGTCCAGCTCCTCAGTTTCTTCCAGCATCAGATAGTGGTTTCATCATAAAATTAAACTGCTCTGTTTTTTCACACTGATCGTATCAGCAAATGTTTGATTTTGCTTATTGTTTAACCATTTCAATACACTTCACTGACATTAGCTTTTAAGTTAAACAGGCTAAAGGAAGAATGCAGGGACATGAATGTTAGTGGGAGACACTACCCAGAACCTGAAAGTAGCATCTCTGAAAGGTGTGGTTTTGAGGGGAGAAAAGAGGCTGTCAGCTGTGAGACACAGCCAAATACTTGCCGGACCAAACTAAACCCAGGGAAAATCACACTTAAATCAGCCATATTCTAGTAGGGAAGAATTCAGCATGAAAATGTCAGAAATGGAAAGACCTACCACCAAGAGACTGCCTTTTTTTTCCCTTTACAGCATACTTCATAATGCCAAATCCAGGTTGCAGCATGGCAAGCAATAGGGTGGACATTCACCACTCAGTGGAAGAAGACAATCTCTCCACACAAGGAGAGCCATCTGCAAAAGGGATTACTATACACCAGTTTTCCAGCAAAGCAATAAACAACTGGAGCGAGCTGCTAGTAGACTCACTGTCTGCGGCAAAGTGAGGCAGAGGCAGAGGAAGGACAGAGGCTAAGAGAGAGAGGAGCAAACTAGGAAACTAATTTGAAGTCTAGGCCTTCAGGATAAAGAACAAAGCTTGATCTCAGCAGTGTCCAGCAATTTGCACTCATTCCCCATCCCAGAGTGCTCCATGAATTGTGCAGCTGTGGGCCCACTGCCCATTTAATGCACACAGCAGAAAGACCACAACTGGAAGACCGCTTGGCTGGGCAAATAATGACTTGCTTCATTTACTGCAGGCAACCAAAAATAAGAGTACAGAAAGAGTCACTTGCAATTTGGTAAACCAGTGCCCCCCACTCAATTAAAGTGGGCTGGAAAACTGTCACTCCCTAAAATATTCATAAGCAGCTGTAACTAAGCCAGTGAGCCAGAGATTAGCATAGGGAGCAGTAAAGAGAGAGGGCCTCTCATTTAAATGGTCGTTAAGGAGCCAGGGTTAGAGTGTGAAAGAAAATTACATACTAATTAGCTCATGTGTCTCTCACACACCACAACAACTCCACAAGCCCCTGGAGAGCTGGGGCAATAGCTCCCTGCATGTAAGGGGTCTGTGCTCATTAGTAAATTAGCACCTGGTTATCCATCTAAAATGGCTGCTTGTCTTAGGCTTGGCTGTATCATCCCCTGAACCAGGGCTGGCTGGATGGACTCCAAGGGCTCAGGGGAAGCATGGGCCTGCAAAAGTGTGCTTATTTAACTGCAGGTCTGCCATCTTAAAATATGGCTTTTCATTTTTGTATTTTCATTAATGGGTTTGTTGGCCCCTCATTTATAGGTCTCTTAACAAGCACAGGTAACGAGGGCCCAGAACATAGGGAGATGTTTTCCTGTTCAGCATGGCCTGGAGTCTCCAGAATCCATCTGGGCTCTTTTCCTCAGTGAGGTTATCACCAGTAATAGTGAGTCTGGAAGATTCACTGGTAGCCTGGGCTACACTCCAGCTTGTAAATCATTGGAATTCACTAAAATAACTTTGCTGGTGTCACATAAGATGGAATGTATGTCAGTGGCCTCTCCTGTTTCTGTAATGAGCAGAATCAAGACACAGCACACATGCACTGGCTTTTCTCCCCAAAACTGTCAGAACTAGCTGTATTCATACACCTAGGGAATAGACCCACTGAGAACAGGGGACAGCTTTGGAGTAAAATTACACAATAAAGGTTTTTCTCCTCTTAGAGGGCATTAAATGCTACTAACTTGGGTTAAATTGTGTATGAATCCTCAGCACCCCGAATGACATGCTCTAGCATCTCACAAGATCAGGCTGTAAGCAGTACAAAATGTACTTAAAATTAAGAATCTTCTCTTGTCATGGCAAACTTCTTAAAGGGGGAGTGAGTTAGGAGATATGTGGGGGAAGCTGGGTATGTAGCTTACACTAGGGAATCTAATCAGGTGTCCAGCTGACGAAAAAGCAAATAAATTAGCATGAAAATAGAGGCTGGTGCTTTATTACTTCACACTGAAATTTCTCACTCCTATAATGTTGTTCCTTTTCCTACTTTTGGAGTGTCTGACCACGTCGCCTTCTGTGTTCCTTCTCTGTCTCTGAGCGCACAGATCAGTAACCTCCAGGGGTTTACCTACTTGGCATAAATAGCAGCATTTCTACTCAAGCAAATGGAGCTTTGCAGGTTTAAAGCAGCTGGAGCTAAGTCTCTTTAAATGTCATCCCTAACACATTTTCTAGGACTTTTCACATGAGAAAGAACAGCATTACCCAGACACGTCGAAGTGTATTACCTAATCATCAGGTTTGTTAAATGAATGGCAGGCATTGCTGTACCAGACAGAGCAAGGACATGCATTTATCACTCAACCCATGAGGTCAGTACAGCTCTTGATAAGGATATCTTATTTCTTACAGAAAAGAAGAAAATATGGGAAAAAATAAGACATGTGGAAGTGGGCACTGAGCAACAGACATCTATCATTAAAATATAATCTAGTTCATTATTTTTTATGACTTTTATTATGTTTACTGCAGGGTGCAGCCCAATTGAACTCATTAATTTGGCAATTATACAGAAAAAGAAAAGAGGGCCTTAGGCTTTGACTTGCATCCAAACTGCCTTAAATGACAGGCACTACTTCTCTACACCAGCTTTTAAAGAGTGAGTGGGAAGCAGGGAAGACATTAAATCAACAGCAAAACTTCCACCAACATACATGCAACGAAGAGGAGAAATTTAATTCTAAAGGTTTTCTGTTTTAATGGCTTTAAAAACACGTGAGATGAGAGTATTGTATATTTCTGTGATAATGATGTGCCAATTTTATGAAATTCTCTCATGCCTCTCTATCAGTAAATGCTCGAAAGTGTTGAAAACACAGTATATTCCAATTTTTTTCCTGGATACCTTTACTAATCCCTACTTCTCCCTCTCTTGAAGTCTTTATCCCTCTCCATTCTGCAGTACTACAAATAGAGTGCCCATCTTACACCAGATAAAAGCCAGGTCTGGGGCAAGTTGTGAAGACAATACCATTGTCACCAATTACAAAACTTTAAGCTCAAAATTCCCATCCAAGACTTATGAATATTTCACACAAGTCTCTTAACAAGAGGCCAAATTGCCTTAGTTGGCAGGCTAAGTCTATGGGCATTGGGTGCACAAACACAAGCTGTGAAAATAAAAAGGAATAATTTGGCATCTGTTGCATATTAGGAAGTGTTCGGAGCAGCACTCTGGCAGCGACTTCCAAACCTGCCATGCAGTGACGCACATTTGTGCAGTGAAATGGTTGAAATGCACACTGACTTTTAGGAATGAGCCTGGTGAATATGAAACAGCTTCTCCATGTCCCAGTACTGCTGCCTAGAATTAACACTGCGCTTCCTATCGCAGCCAAAGATCCCTCGGAATTATCTTAGCAGAGCCTCCTGCATGCTATCCTGAGGATGCAAACTCTCCTGTACTAAAAGGAAGACTTTCTGGTGCACAGTTAATGCCAGTATAAGCCACTGAGCAGCCTCTCCAGTCCCAGTGAGTGATCTACTTGCCAACCAAATGAATGAAGAGAGAAGAAACATGTTACAAACCCAGCAAATTCAGCAAGCTGTGAGAAAATGAGGTGGTTACTGGGAGACTGTTTCATCACCTGTTGACCCCAGTGCCATTACTGAGGTATGTATCTTATGCACAGTCCTTATCAGAAGAATCATTTCACATCTCTGTCTCACCCACAGGACAAGAGGTTACACACAGATACTGATCCAGAATAGAAATATGTCAGTTTATGGCATTCAGGCCAGGAAATGACACTGGTATTTGGTGGGAAAAAAGGCAGAGTACTTACTCTGGGGATGACTCTGGGGTTAAATTAGACATCTCTTCAGGTGTAGGTACTGCCCATGTGCGCACAGCCAAAGAGAGGGAGGGAGAAAAGAAATTTGATGATTCAGTACACCTTCCATTTTCTGCTTGAACACCAACGAAACAATTCTGCCATTGCACCCACTTGCATTTGCCCACTGACTCTGTAGACTAGTTCTGACATTTGAACACCAGTCATATGTCTCTAGATCTCTGCATCTAATCAAGTGCTGCATTTCAAGGCTCACTCTACCCTTCCTTAGGTCCTTAGGTAAACTTGCACTGGCTTCAATGGTTTCTGGTTCAGATCCAAACACACTGTGCCAATGTGACTGCTTTGCAATTGCCTCAAAGCCCAGCTGGATGCAGCTCAGTCACTGCTGCAATTCTCTGCAGTTCTCTGACCACCTCAGAGACAATGGCACTGACCATCACAGTTCAAAATCTAACTATTCCATGCCTGTAATCCTCCTTTCCCATGGGATCATGTCCCAGTATCCTGTAAAACCACAGGGTGTTGGGATAGCTGCTGCTGACATCCAAGGATAAGGCATGTGACTTTGGGTGCCCTTTGCCTGCATGCAAAAAAGCCACCTGGAGCCTGAGGAAGAAAATTTTGCACATGTCAACACTCTAGAGACTCAGAAAACTGAAGTAGGCCAGCAGATATGAAACCACTGATTGTATTAAGGAGATTTTTGCACCAATTACCAAAGGAGGCAAAAAAAAGCATTAACCAAGATCAAAATAGCTGTGCTTCAGAAGGACAATTTCAGCCTATTGCCTCTGGCTGTCTTGTTTTTCAGCATAAGGCTCAGTCTGTGGCTGTGGAGAGGCAGTGGAGCACAGCCACAGGGGAAATGGCTGAGCCCTAGGTCCACTTGCAAAGCAAGTGAAGGAGCTGAAGATAGATTTTTCTTGTCGTCTAAGTGTCACAACAGGGATAGTAAGAGCTGTATGACTGGAGTGTGAAGTGGGCTCAGGAGATGCCGTTGGAGAAGGTGCAGTGGCACAACAGAGCCTGCTCACATGTGGGTTAGAGCTTGGCTGATGCTATCACTCTCATTTTCCGCACCAATATTCAGCCCTTGGTACACAGAATTTGCAGAGCCACAGACAGGTATGAAATTCCTGCCGAACATCTGCCCAAGTCAAAACCACCCTGTGTGGCTGGGTGAGTACTCACCTTGCAATTTCCGACGATGGAAGCGAGGAGACCCCAGGAAACTATTCTTGATGGAGTTGAGCCGTGTCCTCCAGGGCATTCCTCCAATGCTGGGGCTGGATGGTGGTGTTGGGTTGGGTGTGCCTGCTGGGCTCTCCTTTGGCGTATGAACAGGTGTCCCCTTGGGGGTAGGGAGGGGACTTCCCCTTGGAGAGGGGTGAGGGGTGACCTGTATGATGGGGATAGATTTGGTGCTTGGGTCAGTACTAGAAGGGAGCAATCTAACAGGAGACATAGGGTTGGTCTGCACTTTAGGAACAGCCAGCTGTGGGTTAAAGCTGGCAGCAGGCGAGCGGCCCTGAGCATTCTGCACAGGGTTGTTCTGGGAAGAGGGGGTGCTGGTATTGCTGGCAGGGAGTGGGTTGGATTTAGTAGACTGGAGTGGTTTTTCAGCCAATTTGCTCTTGGATGGCAAAGTCTGCGTCTTTGGGTTGGGCTGAAGTGCTGGCTTTGGTTGGAGTACATGTCCAGGCCTGGAGGCGTTCCTACAAGCATCAGGGTCCAAGGAGACTTGGGGTCGGGGAGAGAAAGGGAGGTCGGAGGTCTGAGGGGGGATGAAGAACTTTCTGATAGGCTACGAGACAGACGCAGAGTGTCCATGCACATCAAAAACAGTGAAATACGCAAAGAGCGGGCGAGCAGAGAAAGGAAAGTCAGAATAAAATCCATCCGAGTCACAAAGATGCACCATGTCACAAGGAGACACAGGAGATGGAGGTGAAGGGGTAGTGAGGGGGAGGGATTTTGCAAAGAAACGAAAACAAACAAACAAAAAACAAAAAAAAGACATGCAGTTAGCTGGGAACACAGCATATTCAACAACAGCAGCAGCGGCAGCAGCAAGAACAACAGTGTCATAACAGGCTTCATCATATTAACCAACCACGTGTCAGCAAAGGAAAACAACAGAAAGAAAAGTACAACAAAGGAACAAGGAAAAAAAAAAGAAAAAAAGAAAAAAACAAAGAAAAAGAAAGTAACCAAGAAAAAAGAAGAGAGAAATGCCATCTCCCTGAGATTGTTCTGATTGCCCTGCAGTGAGAGAAGCACGATGCTGTAGGGAGGTGAGGAAGGGGAAGAAGAACCACTCAAGCCACAGACAAATCAAGATGTCTCGGTGATTTGGGACCACCTCTTTCAGCTCCATGTGCCCATATGCAAACCCCGTAGAGAGATGAGACTCAGAACAGGTGTGTGATACACACGGAGTGGCAGGGGATACACATAGTTACTGCACACACCAGTCAGAACCTCTTTCCTTCCTCTTTACCCCTGGCTGGGTAATGCACCAGCTGCAGCCACCCATTGCAGAAAGAGGGGGAAAAGGGAGAGTGATGCCACCTGGGCACCCACTCTCCTCCCCTGACCTGGAGGGGTAAATTGCTCGGCCTTCACTTGGAAGCTTCAGAGCACACAACACCACGAGAAATGTATGAACTCAGATTGGTGTTTGATTTGTTAACTGCTACAGCAAAAACTTCAGCAAGGTCTGGCAAATTTATTTATCTGGGAAGAGATGATACTTTCCACAAGACTTTATGCTTCTCCTGCAACATCCCTCATTGCATTGAAGGATAGCTTGATAATTGGAATTTCTGTCATAAAGTCTCAGCAGTATTTGCCATTAAGTCCCATGTCTAAGAGGAGGGTGGGGGGAGCCATTGTTTTGTAAGACATAGTTTAAAAAGGAAAATACAAGCAAAGTTCATAATCCATCACTGAGGTATCAAAATGGGATTATGATTTTTTTTCCCAAACAGGAACATTTACACGTTTTAAGACGCATTTTGGGAAACCATTCATACTTTGACAGCAAACAGCAATAGACAGACTTGGAAGGGTAGAAGCCTTTTAAGGGATACTAGCAAGCTAAAAATCACATTGAAAACAAACAAAAAAAAGTCCTTACAAAACATTGCTATTAACACCTTAGATTACAAGTACTGGAATAATTGTAAAAACAGAAGTCACTACTCGAGATATTCAGCTTTGGTCTACACTTAGATTCTGATTTCTACAAAGATATTACCTATGAAAAATTACACATCACCATTATTATTATCTATTCTTG